>NW_020837946.1:41002037-41360906 GCF_003676395.1 Aethalodelphis obliquidens
TGTGTGTGTGTGTGTGTGTGTGTGTGTGTGTGTGTGTGTGTGTGTGAGAGAGAGAGAGAGAGAGAGAGAGAGATCAATTTCTATTTCTTAAATCTAAAATGTTCTTGACTAAGACAAAAAGACTGCTTGTAATAGAACCATAATTCAAGCCAAAATTTAAGAAATAAATTAATCCTGCTAGTTAACATTTATAACATTTTGCATTTTAATATATTTTGTTTTTATTTAAAATCTTTATTTTACATTTTGTATTTATTTAAAATCTTCCAACTTAATATTGGAAGTTGTTTTTAAGAAAAATGTCTCATGAATATGAGATTGGATTTAAATTACAAGTTTTAAGTGAGATTACAAAGAAATAAATTGGCTTCCCAGAACTTCTTTAGATTTTCAAATAAAATCACAATAATTTGCAAATATTGGGTTGGCCAAAAAGTGTCTTTGGTTTTTAAATAAAAATTACAGACACATTTTTCATTTTCACCAAGAACTTTTTTTTTTTTTACCAAGAACTTTATTGAACAATGTATTCACCCTTTTGTTCCACTACCTTCTGCCATCTTTCAGGCAACTTCATAATGACATCTTCCCAAACCTTTTTATCTTTTTGAGCAAAGAACTCTTCCAGGTGCCTTTTACCATCTTCCAGGGAATGGAAATATTTTCCATTTAGACACTTTTGTAAAGACCAAAATAAATGGAAATCCGAAGGTGCAATGTCTGGTGAATATGGTGGATGAAACAGAACTTGCCAGCCAAGCTGTAATAGTTTTTGCCTGGTCATCAAAGGAAAATGTGGTCTCGCGTTACC
The DNA here is from genome assembly GCF_003676395.1 of Aethalodelphis obliquidens. Classification (NCBI taxonomy): domain Eukaryota; kingdom Metazoa; phylum Chordata; class Mammalia; order Artiodactyla; family Delphinidae; genus Aethalodelphis; species Aethalodelphis obliquidens. The sequence continues at coordinate 41,002,849 of NW_020837946.1, forward strand.
CTGATGGAAGATTATGTGTTTTCTGCTAGTATACTAATTCTGGCCACTTTTCATCAAGCACTGCTTTCAGTTGGTCTAATTGGGAGCAGTACTTGTTGGAATTAATTGTTTGGTTTTCTGGAAGGAGCTCATAATAGAGGACTCCCTTTCAAGCCCACCAAATACACATCATCTTCTTTGGATTAAGACTGGCCTTTGGTGTGGTTGGTGGTGGTTCATTTCGCTTGCCCCATGATCCCTTCTGTTCCACATTATTGTACAGTATCCACTTTTCATCGCCTGTCACAATTTGTTTTAAAAATGGAACGTTTTCATTACATTTCAGTAGAGAATCACATATGGAAATGAAGTCAAGAAGGTTTTTTTCACTTAACTTACGTAGAACCCAAACATCAAAATGATTCACATAACCAAGCTGGTGCAAGTGATATTCAATGCTTGATTTGGATATTTTGGGTATGTCGGCTATCTCCCGTGTGGTATAACGTTGATTGTTCTCAATTAATGTCTCAATTTGATCACTTTCAACTTCAACTGGTCTACCCAACCATGGAGCATCGTCCAGCGAGAAATCTCCAGCACGAAACTTTGCAAACCACTTTTGACATGTTCGATCAGTCACAGCACCTTCTCCATACACTGCACAAATCTTTTTTGCATTTCAGTTGCATTTTTACCTTTCTTGAAATAATAAAGCATAATATGCCAAAAATGTTGCTTTTTTTCCTTCCATCTTCAATATTAAAATGGCTACACAAAAGTTCACCAATTTTGATGTTTTTTTAATTAATGCATGCTGATATTACAGCTGTCACAATATCATTTAATAAACTTGTTTCGAATGAAGTTAAAGACAGCTAAGCACTACTAGAGCCATCTTATGGAAAAAAACAAATGAACTCTTTGGCCAGCCCAATATAAAAATCTAGGTGCATTAGAATGTTGCTTAATGACCACTTCAAATCTAAGAGTCTGTGGCATAGTTGCTTTAAAAAATCTAATTTAAAATCATTCAATTCTCTTAACATTCCCATGATGTCTCTTGACCCTATTCCACATATGTGATATGTCTGTGTAGACACTTTTGGATTAAGAGTAAAGTCACTGTGTTATTTACTCAAAATGTAGAGTTGAATTTATATCTCAGAAACTCATCAACACAGTTGAAATATATGGAGATACATGTGTTTATTTATTCTTGCTGGTTGCCAAATTTCATTAATTAGAACGTCTAATTTAAGAGCTACTAAAAATAACAGTTTAGAGTGTAATTTACCAGAGACAAAATTATTCAAGTCATGAAGACAATTAAATGACAGTTTAATAAAAACTTCATAAATATTTTATTTAGCTCATTAGCGATTTCCCCTTCTTCTACCAAAATAATACCTCCTTTCTGTCTTAAGGTGCATTTAATTAACCTAACATAATGTACAATTTAATTAAAGGATTTCTCTAGTTATTTCTTCCACATTACCATATGAGAAGTAATATCGTATGATTTTGAATGATATCGTATCTGTGAATGTATCATGGCAGAAGATTGAATACTTTGTTTCCTCTGGTTAGGAGCTAGTGCAAGACAAGATACCATGGCAGTTAAGAACATGGATGCTTGATATTGATGACGTAAATTTGAATTCTAAATATGTAGGTTACCAGCTGTGTGCTGTGGGCAAGCTGATTCACCTTTACTATCTCAGTTTCCCCATCTGGAAAATAGAAATGATAGTAACTGCCTAACTGACAGAGTTATTCTAAATATTAAGTGAGGTAATATTTTTAAAACACTTCTAACAGGATGTGGTGCAATTTGCATAGAGTATTTGTTATTATTATTTGTATGAGCTTATGTCTCTATCTATGATTATATAGGGATGGAGAAAACTATCGGAAAGTATAAATTATGTTGAAAGTATAGTTAATTAGTGAGGAAAAAGTGATATGAATAGAAAGATTGGGTAGAAGCAAGGAAATAAGGGGGTAAAGACCACCCTAAAATTGATATGATCACTTATAGGCATTTATGTAAAATGATATATACTTATACACCCTTTCTGAAGTGTAATGGTAGCTAATTTACTAAAACAACTGTAAACATTTTTAACTTTATTTTTTCTCCTTAACTCCCAGAGGTCAAAGATATAATACCTTGCAACTATATAGAGCAAATTAATTATAGCTATTGTTTCATTTAACTCACAAACTGGTTATTAAAAATTCCTAGAGATAAGTAACTACATGTTTCTGCATCTTGCCCTATTTATTCAAAAGTACTTTATGTAATTTTCTCTAATCACCTAGTAAAACCTAATTCATTTTTAAAAATGGTTTAATATATGATCGTATGTTTTTAGCCTTAAATATGCTCTAAAGACAAAATAATTGTTACTCTTTTTGATTCAAACAGTTTTTCAGAGAAATTAAAAAAGAAGGAAATTTAAGAAATTTATTTTATTTTTATTTATTCTGTATCCAAAATTCATCTTCTTTTTTTTTTTTTTTGGTAGATTTAAGTTTGTGCCTTATATCATATTCCTTCTAACTAAAGATCCTCTTTTAATATTTATTTTAGAGTAGGTCTGCTAGCAAAGTCTTCCCTATTTTAGCTGTTTTGAGAAATTATTTCTTCTTCATTTTGTAGAATATTTACATGGGTGTAATTTTGTAAATTTACATTTTATTGTTTTTCTTCTAGGACTTTGAAGAATTCTCTCCTTAATCTTCTTGCAAACTATTTCCTGATGTTCTCAAATTTTGGCTAAGTCACACTTGCAAACTATTTCCTGATGTTCTCAAATTTTGGCTAAGTCACACTGATCTGGCTGATGGACCATATAAGCCAACTCAGAATTCTGAGTTAGAGTCAGGTATTATGAATTATAAGATGATTAACCTCTCTGATGCTCAAATTCCTCATTTTTCAAAGTGCATTCTGTAGTAGATTGACCCTAAGAGATGATCTGTGGAAACATACTCCATGGTCAAAAAAGCTTAGGAAATGTTTTGTTTCTTTTTTTTAATTTTAGATATGTCTTATTACATCCCATTCAGAATCATAATTCAACGGACACCTCTGATAAGTATTGCAATAAAGAAACTTGTATATTTAAAAAAACAATCTTTCGCATTGTTCTTTGATCAATAATTCTCTCTTTTACCAGCAAAATATATTGATATCCTGTGGAACTAGTATTCTAGAGAACAACTTTCAGGAAATGCTGTCCTACTCTAAATGAATCACCTGAGTATATCCTTGTAGTTGGAAAGTAGAAGCTCTAAAATCATCCCAGTATGTGTACAAACACACACACACACACACACACACACACACACACACACACAGTGCACACATCTTCTCCCCCTACACACATACATATATATATAGAAAAATAACCTTTTATTGAAATCTAGTTTTTCTTGATAAGTTCAATATAAATTAAGGTGTTTATTTTTCCCCAAAGAGGCATAATGAAGAATAACAGAAAATACAATTAGTTATAGAAACAAGGGAAACAAACAAAAGAGACATAAAACCAAAAATTAAGTTGGTTTACATATATTTTCATAGAAGTTCATGTAAATATATACATATATTGAAACAGAATACCTTCAGAGCCAAGGAATATGAAATCTGAGAGCTAAATTAGTGTCTCTCATGTGTGTGTCTAAAATACATTAATTATTTTTGTAAATATTCCTTTTTAAATATTTATACCAAGATATTAGGATGTATAATAGCAACACACAAGAGAAGTGCTGATATTCAGTGGGAAAATTTCTGCTTCTCAAGACCTACTGACTTGTATCCCTGCACCCTGATAACATGAATGAAAATACCTAGGGTTTAAAAACTATTTTATTCTAAGACTCCTATATACTGGCAGTTAAAGTGGCCACCCCTTAATCTTACTCATTATGACACAGCTGAAACGATGTGTTCAGAGAAGTATAACAGAATATTTAGTACCTAAAGAATCAGCAGATCAAAACTACAATGAAGTATCACCTCACACCAGTCAGAATGGCCAGCATCAAATAATCTACAAACAATAAATGCTGGAGAGGGTATAGAGAAAAAGGAACCCTCTTGCACTGTTGGTGGGAATGTAAATTGATACAGCCACTATGGAGAACAGTATGGAGGTTCCTTAAAAAACAAAAAAAGAACTACTATATGACCCAGCAATCCCACTACTGGGCATATACCCTAAGAAAACCATAATTCAAAAAGAGTCATGTACCACAATGTTCATTGCAGCTCTATTTACAATAGCCAGGACATAGAAGCAACCTAAGTGTCCATCAACAGATGAATGGATTAAGAAGATGTGGCACATATATAGAATGAAATATTACTCAGCCATAAAAAGAAATGAAATTGAGTTATTCGTAGTAAGTTGGATGGACCTAGAGTCTGTCACACAGAGTGAAGTTAAGTCAGAAAGAGAAAAACTAATACCGTATGCTAACACATATATATGGAATCTAAAAAAAAAAAAAAAAAGGCTCTGAAAAACCTAGGGGCAGGACAGGAATAAAGATGCAGATGTAGAGAATGGACTTGAGGACATTGAAGAGGGAAGGGTTAGCTGGGACGAAGTGAAAGAGTGGCATGAACATATATACACTACCAAATGTAAAATAACTAGTGGGAAGCAGCCGCATAGCACAGGGAGATCAGCTCGGTGCTTTGTGACCACCTAGAGGGGTGGGATAGGGAGGGTGGGAGAGAGACACAAGAGGGAGGAGATATAGGGATATATGTATGTATATAGCTGATTCACTTTGTTATAAAGCAGAAACTAACACATCATTGTCAAGCAATTATACTCCAATAAAGATGTTTAAAAAAAAAAGAATCAGCATAAGATTATACAATCTACAAGCTGAAGAAAGCTGGGTCCTCTCTCCATTTAATTTTTGAGCTTGCCCTGTTGTGTAGGTTGTATATAACCTGGGATTTCTTTCATGAGCAAACGTTTTAAGTGTTTTTGAATGTCAGGGAGAATTTCCTTTCAAAGATATTTTTTCAGAGGCAAAATTTCAAGACACCAAGAGATTTAGAGACCAGTCAAAGAAGAGGAAATTGTTTTCTCATTATTCTCTACGGAAAATAGTATTATACAATATTCAAACCTTATGAGGTTTTTCATATGACTTTTCAGATATGAATTCCTCTCTATCTTTATGGATGGGTGTCTGGTTTGTTTTTTCCATAATAGGCAATCTACCTCAAAGCATGGAGGAGATCTGTTTCTTTTAGTCAATTTCTGGGGCAGAATAGATTGGCAGTGTTAATATCCAGTCATAATTTCAGGATCTCATTTGAAGAGCCTTCAACGTACAGACATCCTGTTTCATATAATGTTAAATAGAAAGCTGGGGAAGACATCTTAAAGAGGATTACAAACACTTTTTATTACTTTTGCTGAAGAAAAATGATATTTATTGTAAGGGAAAATGCACATACAGGGATGGGTGCAACATATTTAATAAATAATACTATGCACAATTAGTTATTTTCTGGTTCCTTCATAAACCAAGAAAAAATTCTGCTTCTTGTAAACATATGTCAAACTATGTCAAATTATGGAGTGGTGGGTAAGGTATTTTCTGACCTCTAAAGGAACTAACAGAACATCAAAATTAGAACATGATTTTTTCTTTATTACATGTTATTTATTATTAACTGGAAAAATTTGGTACTATTACAATAATATAGTTAAGTTGATATCAAAGATTCTGATACTCGATTTCTTTACTCTTGTAGAAATCAGGTGTGTAATTGCTTTCCTATTAAAGTAAGTGTACCTGAAATATGTTATAAGGAAGTAGTGATAAACAAAGATGCATTTTAGGTTACTCATTTTAACTGATTTATTAATTTAGAATCTGAGATGATTTATCTATCTACAAAGAGAAAATAGCACGCCCATGATTATCATAAATAATAATTATTTAAAATCTACACATTATTGTGAATCTGAAAAATACTGTAAAATATCGAGTAGTAGTATTATCTTTCAGCTTACTTATGAATGGCTTCCCACCTGTGATCCTTTGAAAATCAATAAGATACATATTTAGTACTATATCCAGCATGAGGTCTCTTGAAGAGGATACAGTTTACCAGACAAAAAGATTGCAATAGCACAAACATGTAAGAAGTGTTAATTTTGAGGGGGAAAGATCTGAGAAAGGGTCTTTTAAAGACATATGCTTAAAATCATCCAGCCAATTAAATTTGGTTAATGGGCATTATGATAAGGGGAAAATAATTTAGCATTGTTCAACTCTGTAATATATAACATAAAAAAATTTATATATATTATTTTTAAAACGTATAAACTTGTTAAATTTAATGACGTACTATTTACAAATTATATTTTTGTCTTAATCTGTAAGTTATATATTGTATGAGTCCACTTAAGTCATCTCAATATAACATCATACATTAACATAAAAATCTAATTTACCATTTTTATAAAGACCAGTTATTTTCCTAGAGGCAAAACAAGTGGCTGCTTAGTTAATATTTTTGTTGCTTTTTAGCTAGTTGTTTTATTAACAGTTTCATTTCAAGACAGAGTTTCTAAAAATTTTAAGTATTCCATTATCAAATAAAAATTAAATAAGAAGCAAGTAAGAAAAATTATAGATTCTTGAATAATACAAGATTTCAGGAACAAGTCCTGAGATAAACATAATTGTACATTTTTTTGTTATTCAATAAAAGACTAGATTTTTGTATCTTTTCATACAGTTCCCAAGGAAAAAGTTATTCTTATATTTTTAGACTCAAGCTATATACCATTGGTGATAAATCAATGCTTTGAAATATACCACTTTTAAAAAAAATAAACATTTCTTCAAAATCTTCTTTCTCTAGATTTTTTATTCATATTATTTGTCTTAGCACCTGGCTGTATCTACCTCTAGAATTCTCTAAACTCCTATCTATGTCTCTAAATTTTTCATGATATTTTGAATGTAGTATTTGTTAATTGGTAATATGTGGTTTATTGCATAAATATGATTTTATTTAAAACTTAGATGTAATTTTATATTTACTCTGGTTATTTATCCCATGAATAATTATCTTGAAGTGCAAAATTTCTTACTGGTTTAACTATGTGCAGTCTCATACTCAGGTCTTGCCTATTTAGTCATGCATTCATCTTATTATCCAAACTCCTTGGTAATCATAACCTTTCCAATTATATGACATTGAGTTACATTAAGTAATTATTTTACTCATTCCCATTCATACCAACACATAATTTTTTATGAATAGTTTTCGAATGTTCAACTTGGCATCTCACAGGGTCATTTACTCAGCATTTATTAAAGAACTGTCACTGTACAGTAATTGGAATGTGGAGACAGAATACAATATAGTACCTGCTCTAAGTTGTGTGCATATGTACAAGGGGGGAAGGACAGTAAGCATGCAGTGTATGATATGACATTTGTGTCTTAGAAGTACAAAAGGTGGAATAATCTGCTATACTTGGTGATTCCAGTGAGGGCTTTGCTTGTCCTGGGTTTTGAATGGAGAGTGAAGGATGATAGGATGTGATGCACAGAGTATTTCATTAAGGAAAATACATTCCAGCTTGAATGAACAGCTCCATTACAGTTACACAAAACAAGCATGTCATCTATATTGTCAAGCTAGTAAATATTGTTAAATATGCAAATTAATGTAATCAGTATTTGACAATGCATGGGTAAACACATGTAAAGCTATTTAGAAAGCAAAGAAGGGAGGGAGGAGGGATGGGAGGGATGAAGAAAGGAAAGAAGGAAAGAAGGAAGGAAGGGAAGGAAGTGAAACTGAAGATTCTAGAAATATTCCTCCACTGCTCCTCTCCTTTTAATGTTTTTTTTAGTGTACTGGTGTAATGATCTGGCTACTGCTGCATAAAAATCCATCCCAAAGTTTAGCAGCTTAAAATAACAAAAATTAGTTATTTTGTTCACAAATCTGCAATTCAGGTAAGGTATGGCAGGGAAGCCTCATGCCTGGTACAGATGGCATCATCTGCTGTCTTTGACTGGGGGCTTCAAGGTCTACTTTCATGATGATGTAATCATATGGCTGGCAAGTAGGGCTGGGGGAAGCTCAGGACTGTAGAATGAGGGCCTTGGTTCCTCTCCACGTGAGTATCTCTACTGGTTTCCTGAACTTCCTCAGGGCATGGTGGCATTTTAGGAGAACCCTGAAGGAAGACGTATTGACTTCTATAATAGAGCTTTGGAAGTCATACTGTCACTTCTACTGTAGTCACAAGTCTACCCATCTACCCATATACAAGAAGATGTAATGTAGACTCTATTATCTCAAGGATAAGAATGTCAGTCACACTGAAATAAAACCATAAACATGGATGATGCTGTTGTGTCTTTTTTGGATAATAAAATCTTCAACAGATAAAGTCACTGAGAATTTTGTCCCAAATAGTAGATATACTTTGAGATGATCTTTTATCAGTAGCCTTCAGTTGGGGGCCTTTTTGCACACCAGAAGACATCTGACAATATCTAAGGACATTTTTGGCTATCAAACTGGAGGTTGTACTGGCATTAGTAGATAGAGGCCAAGGATGCTGCTAAACATTCTACACTGCACAGGACAGTTAACAATCCCCACCATATGTAATTATCGTTTATAAACTATTAGTACTTTAACATATACCAAATTATTTTAACTGAGAATTTTATCAAAATAAAATCACTAACTTACCTTTGCCCTAATACCAATCACTTAAAATTTTAAAGTAATAATTTTTAAATGTGACCATAAAAGAGCTATAATATGTATGAATATCTATATTTATGATTACATAATCCTTAGATATTATGAGTTGTAATCACAGGACTACTGGTAGCATATCTTTAAAACATATAAATAAGAATTATACTCTGTGTAGAATTTGCTTTCATCATTTTACTTTCATATGAAGAGCAATTTCACCATTTGAAATATATTTCAAAGAGAGTAAACCATTTGAATAAGAGGGCACATTTTAAAATTAACTTTTAAAAAACAAACCTCTTTATTCCAGTACATTGATTGTATGTCATATATAAAATAACTAATAGAAAATAACTAATATGATATTAAATCTGGGATACTCTATTTCCACTCAAAGTAAGAACAATTCCCACCATGTGTAATTTACAATTAAAACATTGTAAATTCAGATCTCTAAGATGGTGGTACAGGACTGTACCAAATTTGTTTTTATATCATAATTAGACTGATCCAGTTAATATGAGTTAGTATCATGTTGGAGTCTTGTCATGTCATATTAAAACTCTTATTTTATAAAAGGCCACTTGTAGAAAGCATTAGCTGCTGTAACCACCTATTAAGTTTTTCAGATGCAACCATGGTAAATTTTGCCTGTTTCCTCAAAATGACTGGCATATACTGTTGTTCTTGACCTTCTAAAGAAGGAAGGCTATCTTGGGTCTTTTTATTTCCTAGATTGATTAACAAGAAATCAGAGCTTTTCTTTTAACCAATTCTAGAGATTCTTACTGAATTCATTCCACAATTATAACATATTTCCATATTCTTTTATGCTTAATTTCCCTCTCTCTAAATAGAAAGTATGTTTTGTCTACACACTAGATAGAATGCTATTTCCTTAAATGTTATTTCCTCTGCAAAAACAACCTTGATATTTGCAACCTTTATATTTTTATTTCTAATAGTTTATAAAATGATTTTAAATTTCTATCTCATGTACAATATTTGCAATATATTGAAATTACTGTTTATAATGAACACTTTTCAAGTCATGTATAGTAATTCACTAATTGTTCTATATAATACAAATCTTGAATTCTATATCATTTATTAGTTCTGTTTCCCATTTCTTTCCCAATCCTCATTATAAGCTGCTTGTTAACAGGGACATAGTGCTTCTCTTACATTTCCAAAATAGTCTATACAGTGATAAACAGAGTGAGGGTACATTAAAGGATTATTAGATTCATCATAACCTTCCAAATATGAAGATTTCCACAGTGTATAGCAGAAGTGAAATACAATCCTGAGAAAAGCAATTTATTAAGGGAAGTTTCAATAAATTGGAAAATGAAAGCAAGCAATAAGATTTTCATGGGAAAAAAAGGGGAGGTATAGGATTGGAAAAGACTAAGGCAGCCTGGGTAAGCTTCCTTGCCCTGGACTCCTGCTCAGTTATCACACAATTGGTAGTTTAAAAAAGAAAGAATGAAAGCGTGAATGCAAGAGAAAGAGTGAGGTGTAGACATGAGAGCACAATGGAAACTACTGTTTCCATTAAAAGTTCTCTGTAGTACTATAGTATTAGGACAATTTTACTCTTTCGGTGCCCATGTAAAAGTGCCAAACACAAGTGGCTGGGGGAAAAGGGAGGCATTCTATATAGTTATGAATGAAACTCAGGGCAATCTTAGCACCTTAAAGATTCCACACAAACCAGGAGCACTTTGGAACCTTGACTGAATCACATGGAAGGACACCACAGCAAATAATGACAGGGGGAAAAGAGGGATGTAGAAAATAATGGAAAGAAAATGTATATGGCATATGTTACTTGGCTAAATATAGTTATGAAAATCAATGAGGCATTCTCTCACTGTGCAGTATAGATACTACTGGTGCTGAGGGTGAAATTTGCAGTTGGATGAAAAGTTATGCAATACAAGGTAAAGGGTAGAATAAAGAAATAACAATGATTATTTTCCTTTCTTGATTTAAAAAGTCCCAAGATCCCATAGCTTTGGAACTCATGCATAACTCAACAATACATTCTTCAACAATACTTTCTTCAAATTTGAGACTTTTTAAAGCTTATTTCTATATTTCCCACCCCTTGAAGTAATTTTTTTATCACTTTCCTTACATCAAACTTAGTATTGTATGGATAGTACTGTTTTTCCTCTTACACAGTATCTACCTTCTATTTTAATGGAATTGCTATGACATTTATTTGAAAGATAACATTTAGAGCTGACTGACCTGAGTTTGACATTATCTATCCTTCTTCAAACCATTGTATGCCCTTGCCTCGTAGCATTGAAAAGCTTTCTATTTTCAGATATCTGGTATAGCATGAACATCCTTCAGTGTCCAGGCTAGACCCACTAAGCATGCATTCTATGTGTATTTCAATGTCTATCTTCCCAATTAATTGTACACATAATCAGGATATTATCTTTCCCAAATACGATAGATATTCTTACTGAGAGTGCATGGACAAAAAAGATTCCTTAATTCAGAAATATGTTTATACTCTTCAACAATACAAGGATTCTAATCAGGCATTGATATTGAAATATTAGAAATAAAAAATAAGCAAAAATTTAAAAAAGCAAACTTTTCCTGATATAATATGCAATTAAATTCTTATACAAAAATTAATTATTTTCTATCTATCTAAGCTAAAGGCTTGAGCTGCACTGCAACACCTGCAAAGAAATCATAGCAAATGCCAAATAGTGGCAGGCATTCTGAAAACACAACTACTCCAAAGTATGAGAGAATATTGTATGCTTAGAGATAACACATTTGAATTTATGAAATTGCCTGCCCAGCATGCAATAATACGCACTAACTTAATGAGGTCTACTTTACAAGATTTTATTGTTCTAAAAACACTGCTTGTTATTAGAGTCAATTAATATTATTTGTTACCTCAATATATAGAAAGAGAAGCAGCATATTTTAGTTTATAAAATAGTCAAGCATCAAAACATCTTTTTATTTAAAGATAAGATTTTTCAACAGTTCAGAAGCTAGATGTAATTCAAATGGAGGAACAGCTGGCACAGATGTCAAAGAATTCTGTGCTCTTTGCTAGTCACAGCTGAAGTTTATATCTAGCTTTCCTTGCAGCCTCAGAGGAACATAATGAGTGGTCACCTTGAAAGAAGATGACAAATTTTGCATTTTTTAGTAGTTAATTTTATGAAAACATTACACTCCTCCAATGCAGCAGTGGTCATTATCAACATTTTAAATAAAGAAAAATGTTGAGCCACATCTGTTGTAACCTGTCAATATCCCTGGGATGTGACATAATAACCCTGCCTGTGACATTACTATAAAGGGAAAATGGACGGAGAGATTACTTAGATTGTTTCATATATCTCACCACAAAACTTTAAAATATGCAGAAAAACAATGTGCATTAAGACTAGATTTAAAACTGGTCAACAAAAGTCCTTTGTTTTCAATACCAATGTATTTGCCAATTATCCTCAGAATGAGTCTTGTTTAAAAAATATATTTATTTATTTGGTTGTGCTTGGTTTTAGTTGTGGCAGGCAGGCTCCTTAGTTGAAGCATGCAAACTCTTAGTTGTTGCATTCATGTGGGATCTAGTTCCCTGACCAGGGATGGAACTCGGGTCCCCTGCATTGGGACCGCAGAGTCTTAACCACTGTGCAACCAGGGAAGTCCCTCCTTAGAAAGAGTCTTGATTAAAAAACTTAAGGAATGTTTGTACTCTCATATAGGTACAGAGATGTCACAAATGCTGTGCTTTTTTTTTTTTAATTCGAGAAGATTTTTGTTTGCTTGTTTGTTTGCGGCTGGTTAGAGATGGAGTTCTAGAAAAAAAAGGTGGGTCTCTCAAGTGTCTGTCCACCCTGCAACTAGAGGTACTGACTGTCTTTGTTCTGAATGACTTTTTTCAATGCTGCCTGCATATCAAAAAGCCTTGGAAGATACAACGTTTACCTCTGAAGAAAGGGCAAGCTTGTTTACTGTCCAGTTTAGTAAAGATAATGTCCCCCTTTAGGGCAAACGTCCTGCAGGCTTATAGCTTGTTGTAAAAGATTAAGATTTCCTAACATCAGGGTTCCTCTCTTATAACACACTCTACTGTGTTTGTGATACCTTGTGAAAACTGGGGTTTAGGGAACAAGCACAATTGCAGATTTTCTGGCTATTGCTATTGCTGTGAGTAACAAAATCTCCTTTATTTCTGACCCAGTAGTCTTAGGTCTTTGGCCATCATCCATGAAACTCTGGCAGGCTAACTAGTTAGATTGAATATAGGGTAAAAATTTCAAACTTTTCAAAATCCTTGACAGGGATACTGTACTAAAAGATGTGGAAGAAATATTTTCACTTAAACACTTTCAGGAAGATAAAAAAAAAAAGACAGGACATTATGTTTGGAGGCAGTTATTATCTATCTCGCTGCCCTCCTTTCTTCTACTGCCTTCAATATATTTGTTCTATTTTTCTTTTTGGAACAAAAGATGTTATCAGGGAGTTGTGCTAGTTGCCCTCCCTTTCTCCCCTCAGATCCAAACTCCATTCATATCCACCCTACTCTGTGCCTCAACCGTCCCCACTCCCATTAGTGGAACATCAATGGATTACTTTGACCCTAGGCTTATGTTTGTAATTGGATTAATGGGCACAGTGTCTTATATTTAGGGTGAGAAAGAAGAATAGGTTTTAGTGTTTATTTTTTGGCTCCTTTTGAGAAGGGTTACTATATAGGTGGACTGATATTGCTGTTGCGCCTTTTCACATGTTCTTTTGCCACATATATAAAAATATGCCATGTATACAAAAAGTATATATTTATTCCTTTTTAACACATTTTTTCAAGTCTTTTGCTAATTTTAATTGGCTTGTTTTCTTTTTACTGTTGATGTATAGAAGTCCTTTACATATTTTATATATTAGTCAATTGTCTGACATATGCTCTTAAAGTGTTTTCCCGCTCCACTGATTTTCTCTTTTGATGAGAAGAAATGTTTATTCTTTATGAAATCATTATCATATTATCTTTAATAATTATTGTTTTCTTGTATTCTTTCCAATAAATTCATCTTAATGTAAGGCATGAAGATTCTCTTTGTTCTTCTAGGAGCTTTATGGCAATGGTATTTATGTTTAAGTCTATGATTAATCTTAACTGATTTTTGTGATATAAGGGTTGATATAAAAGTGATATAGGGTGCTTAAAATTGCTGACATATATATCCAGTTGTTCCAGAACCATTTGTTGAAAATATATTCCTTCCCCTTTGAATTGATTTGGTCAACATTCTATTATTCATAAATGCACACATCACTTTTTGGACTCACTCTTTTGTCCCCCTAATTTCTCTTTCCATCCTTCCACTAATACTGATTATTATAATCATACTTTAGTCTCAAAGTCAGGTAGTAAAATTCTGCAAAGCTATTTTTCTTTTTCAAGGTTCTTTTGGCTAATCTATATCTGTTGTATTTCCATGTATGTTCTAGAATCAACATAACAATTTCTTCAAAAAAATGACCTTGGGGAGAAAAGAAACCCTAACAATACTGAGTCTTTCTGCTTCAATGATCATGGTATGTATCTCCAATTATTTTATCTCTTCTTTAATTTCCCTCAGCAGTGTTTTGTAATTTTGGTGAAAACTTCTTAAACATTTATTCTTATATTTAATATTAGGTAATTTACATTGATTCTTGCTATTTTTCTTACTTTCATTTTTATTGATTTATTGCTAGAAATTCAATTTTTTTGTATAATAATCTTGTATCTTGCAAACTTGCACGATTTGTTTTTTAATTCTGATAATTTTTTTTCTTGTTACTTCCATTCGGTTTTCTTATACATAATATGTGTTGTAAATAAGGAGTACTGGAGTTTTACATCTTCTCTATCTGCATTTTTTAACTTATTTTCTCCCTTATTGCACAGGCTAGCACCTTTAGTACAATCATGCATAGAAGTGGAGAGAACTGAATCCTACCTTGTTTAAAAAGTTTTTATAGGTTTATCATAGATGCCCAATATCATGTTAAGAAAGCTTCCTTGTATTATTAATTTTCAGTTCATTTTTTATCCAATCAGGAATGGATGCTGGATTTTTTAGATACTCTTTTTCTACAACTAATGAGTTAATCATATGGTTTTTCTCTTTTATTCTGTTAATGTGGTGAATTACCACGGTTTTGATTTTTAAACAACCTTATTTTCTAGGTAGTCCACACCTGAGTGGCCATGATGTATTACCTTTTTAACATATTGCTGGATTGAATTTGACTATGTCTTGTTAAGATATTTGTGCCTATGTTCATGAGTAATATTGGTCTATAATTTTTTAATCATTTTTGCTTTTAAATGCCTTAGCTTTTAGTATCAAGCTTATGTAGGCATAATAAAACATGTTAGAATTATTCCATCTTCTATGTTTTGAAAGATTTGTGTGATTCTGGTATTATTTTTCCTGAAATTATTAATGGACTTTACCAGTGAATCCATATGGGTCTGGAATTTTCTTTGTGGTCAGAATATTTTAAAATTCCATATTCATATATACAGTAAACATGAGGCTATTTAGACCTTTACTCTTGTTTCTTTTAGTATCAGCTTTAACAAGTATTTTTTCAAGAAAATTTTCTATTTTATCTATTTTGTTGAATTATTAGTCATTCATATTACTCCACAAATGTTCTTTATTCTTTGTATGATCTGTATTGATTTTTTAAAATTACTTACTAATGTTAGTAATTTGTTGTTTATTTTTGTTCATGATCAGTCTTGCTAAAGCTTCATCAATCTTATTGTTTTAAAGAATTGATTTTGATGTTATAATTTTTCTCTATTTTTAATTTTATATTTCAATAATTTCTGTTATTACTGCTTTACTTCTACTTATTTTGGGTTTATTTTACTCCTCTAAATTTGGAAGCTTAAAAAATTAATTTTAGGCTTTTCTTTTTTTTAATAATGTAAGCTGCTAATTTCACTCAAAAAACTGCTCTAGCTGCATTTCACAGGTTTTGGTAGGCTGTGTTTTTATTATTGTTAAAGTAATAATATTTTCTAATTTTTCTTGTAATTTATTCTTTAGTCCATAGGCTATTTATAATTATTTTGTTTAATTTCCTAACTTTAAAAAAATCTATATGTCTTATTTTTTACTGATTTCTTATTATATTGTGGTCCGAAAATATGCACTTTGATTCCAATCTTTTGATATATATTGAGACTAGCTTTATTCTTCAATGTATAGCTAATGTTCCATATATTTCAAACATATGTGTACTCTTCAGCTGTTGGGTGGAGTGTTCTATAAGTATTATTCAGATGAAGCAGATTGATGGTGCTCAAATCTTCTTTATAGTTTTTTTTCTATTTGTTCTAATCATTACTGAAAGAAAGAGAGGTGTTTACGTCTTCAATTATAATCATTGATTTGTCTCTTTCTTCCATCAATTCTCTGTTCTCTTCATGAATTTTAAAATTCTGCCATTAGGGCATACACATTTATGATTATTGTGCTATCTGATTAATTGACCCTCTTATCAATATGAACTATTCCTCCTGTTTTCCTAAATTTATCTTTAAGTCTACTTTCTGTTGTTAGGTTTCTTATTGATACTATAGGATTTAAGTCTCTATCTATGTATATATTTTTGAGAGGAGACTTCGTTTTCTTTGTTAGGGATAGAATGACAGTCAATAGCAACTTTTCATAACCTAAGTGAAGGTAGAATTCAGCTTTTATTTCACCATTCAAAAATTGCCCTAATATGCAATTTTCTTAAGAGAATGAAATCTATGAGTTATGCTCACTCTTCCTAAGAAAAGTCAGATGCCCTGTATCTACACAGAAGCCTACTCTGTGATTTTATGGGGAATTTCCATTCCAAAGAAAAAATTGTTTTTAAAATGATTTACTATCTTGGCTGTACTGTGTTATAGCTAACATCTTTTTGAGAAAAATAAAAGTAGGAAAAAACCTTTCATATGTAATCTCTTTTGTGTCTTCCACCTGGTCACTCACATTGCTACACTAGGCATTTCTACTTTTCAAAAGAAAACTGAAGATGAGAATGCTGTAAATGAAAACACACTTGAAAATGCCATTTTGAAGTTCCTAAAAACCTGTTTTGCTAATGGAATTTTTTACCTTATTGTCATACTGGTGTTTATCCAGTGCTTTTCTAGATGCACTTTCTCCATTTCAGAAAATCATATTGAAACAGCAAAAACACATTGAGAGAAACTCTTTATACTCTACCAACATCACATAAACTTTTTTTGAAATTGACTTAGTCTTTTTTTCATATCAAAATAAAATATCTCCTGCAAGGAAATTAAGATAATGTCAAAGTTACCATATGTTTGTTTTTCACAAATCATCAACAGAAAACTTGCTCCTGGACTGTTGATAATTTGTCAGCAATTATTAATAGGTATTAACACTGACAAAGTTCCCAGTGGGGTTTAGCCTTCAAAATACCTCAGGATTCAAAACTTATCAGTAAGCAGCAGCTGCTATCATCAAGTGCAATTCTATTTTATATGGAAGTGTTAATATTAAATAGAAATGAAGAAAGCTCAAAAGGTAATTGTTTTTTATTTTAAATCTATTAAAAAATTTTTTTAAGAGTATCAATCAGAATAGATGCAGATTGGTAAAAATCTTAATAAAACAAAAAATATAACCAACATCTCAATTTTTAAAGTGAACTTACTTCTATTAATATTCCATAGAAACATATTCTAAAAAATTAAATAACTCTATAAAAAATAAAATAAAAATATGCAATACCCAGTTACAATCTTCTCACCAACAGTCTTTGGTCAGTTGATGATGTGTTATTCTTGTCTGGGGTCATTTATTTGTCTAGGGAATCAACTAGTTTATTAGCTTATCTATGCTGCCCATGCCTGGGATGACTAGAGTGACTCTGTTACACTTCATATGTCTCTTACTATACTCCACCAGACAAGACTGGGCATATTTTTATAGTGTTGATAGAAGTACTAGAAAAAGAAGGAAAATCCAATCATGTAGGTACATTTCAACCTTGCATCATGTCTACTAATATCCAATTGGTCAAAGCAAATTACATAACCAAGCCCAGAGTCAAGCAGTGGGCAAATCAAAGTGATATGGCCAATGACATGTATATAGGAAGGAATTAAATGTAAGGGTCAATGATGCAGTAAATTAGAGATCATCTGAAGCATTATGTTATCATCAGAGGTTTGGCAAACTTCCAACAGGCATGGTCCAGACATCTTGGGAAAGCTGTCTCATCAGCTGCTTCAGTTTTGGGAAATCTTTACTTTCAGGTTACCAGATGATGTGCGGGTCCAGTCAGTGTTTGGTACTTAGGTGTGTCACATGAATCCAAAAGTCTATTCCTTGGAGTCTGGTGGCACAAGAGGTGGTTAGCAGTACCCAATAAGGGTCTCTCCACCAAGATTTGAAGAGAGTTCTTCTGAGGTGTCTTTTCCAATAGATGAAATTTCCAGGTTGCAAAGTGTGATTATTTGAGGTTTCTGTTTATTAACCTTTTACATTTCCACATTTAGATCAAGATCTTCTCTGAAAGCATTGCTGAGCAAGAATCAGGTTTTCTAGTATCAGCAGCTCTTTGCCCCTCCAAGCCAGAAGGGACCTTTCCTAGCTGTAGTGTCTCACATCAGAGGGGAAGTGCACCTAATAAGGTCACATCTGAGAAAGAAGGAGGGGTAGGAGGGAGAACTCTCAGGTACTTTTTACCTAAAGTCAAAGTACCTGCCCAGCAAAATGGGTTCCTCAATAATATGAAGTTTAAGAGGAGTTCCCCAGGCAGGGATAATCTTTCCCAAAAGGACTTTAGCCAGAGAAGAGGCAGTAGGCTTCCTGCAAGGGAAGTCTTCTGTCCAATATGAAAACATACAGACCATGTCTAAAACCTATTTATATCCATTAGATGAAGGAAGTTGTATAAAATCCATTTGCCAGACTTCAAATGGTCCATTAGTTTAAAATGTCCAGGAGCAGTGTGAACAGGCTTTCTTGTTCACCTGTATTTCAGACAAGTGGGACAATTGAGGTAGACATGCTTGAGGCCTTGTTAATGTTTCCCCACCAATACTGATTTATCAAACTATCATTTTATCAGTAGAACAATGATTTAATGTGTGTACAGTGATGAAGAGTTAGAATTTTAGAGTGTCTGGAAGACTGGGTTATTTGTTCCAAACCAGAGCTTGGACACTAGCTTTTTTAGGCTGAGCCAGAACAAACAAAGGAATGAACTAAAAGAGAGAGCCCAGGACTATATCTATATAATCTATAATGATCACTTAGGTATCACCGAAGTAAAGTAAATCCACAGTGTTAGTTACCTTGGTGCCACAAAATTGGCAAACTATATTTTTCTCACAAGCCTGGTTAAATTAATTTCCCTCACATGCAAATTTAAAAGAGTAAAAATAATAAAGTATGCTCCTCAGTAAATAAATAAAAATATAATGACAACATCAAAACCAAAAACCCCTGCTCAGCCCAGATCTAAGTTTTCAAAATGAAGAAACGGCAAGTGACTGCCTTACATAGGGATAATATTTATCAGTTTTCTAACATATTGGACTACTAAGGCATATCATTAGTTAAATTAATTACAAATAGAGCTAAACCTTGTAGGCCTCAAATATAATTCATAGCCTTATAATATTGTTTAGGAATTTCCCAGCTCATGTATTATAAATCCGATTTTTCTGAGTTAATGCATTTGCAGCTTGAAGTTTTAGTATTTCCAATGTAATCTGAATAATACACATGACCTCAAACATTCCACACTCATTTTTTAATGTATTAAGTACATTACAGGCCAAATCTTAGAAATTTGTTTTTGATTTATCACATTTATTTATGAACTAAGAGAAAAAATGAAATGCTAACTAACGTTTCTTTTGACAAAGTCTCAAG
The DNA here is from genome assembly GCF_003676395.1 of Aethalodelphis obliquidens. Taxonomy (NCBI): domain Eukaryota; kingdom Metazoa; phylum Chordata; class Mammalia; order Artiodactyla; family Delphinidae; genus Aethalodelphis; species Aethalodelphis obliquidens. Next base: position 41,022,580 of record NW_020837946.1, read on the forward strand.
ACAATGTACCTATTTTTTATGGTTTTTCTTTTATGCAATTTTCCTCATTTTTCTTGTCAGGTGTGACTGCAGGCAGCTACCAATTTTAAATATAGGATCATAGCATCAAATTAAAAGAAATTTTAAATTCACAAACTCCTGATGTCGAATGGATATTCAAAGAACTCCATTAAATTAGACATAAACTTCTATTTTGGGAACCCATTTGCAATATTTTAATTAGGATGCTAATTTCCTGAAAATACACATTCATTCTGTACAGTATTAAAATCATCCATAACATCAAGTAAATAATGGTATTTTAAAATATTTCAATGCATTTTCCATGACTTGCCTTGCTTATGAACACAGGAGGTCATTCATAAATTGTCTTTGAGAAGCATGTGAATTTCCATACTTTGTGAATGAGAAGAATAAATTAAAACGATGTGTCAGTCTGGGTCTAATCAGGAGAAAAAGACTACAAAAAACTACACAGAAGGCTAAATGGGATATTTTATAAAAGCATAATTAACTATGGTAAAAGAGCAACTATTAGATATCAGGAAACTCTGTATGGTACCCCAGGGCTGAGGAAAAGTATCTAAAGAGGGATAAACTTGGAAGGGGTTCAGACCACACCAGATCAGCTCACTGGATAGCAGCTGGTTTGGCAGGAAAGGAGCTGATCTGAGTACCTGGCAAGCAACCAGCCACCTCCAGGGCAAAGCTGGGGGAGAAGGGGATCAGCAACTGTTGGTGCGGGCATGCAGTGGATTCCAGGAAATTGGTGGGGCCAGGATACCTTCAGATGGCACAGCCCATGAGGATTCTGATTTCCTTGTGGAGAGGGCTGCGGAAAGGTTATCATCAGACTGAAGCTGGAAAGTCACAAAGGGACCATATTCTGGACCCATGGTTTGGGCTCTGCCAGTTGTTCTCACATGTCTTGCTGATATCAAGCCTCTTCCTCCTACAGTGTTCCTGTAGCTCCCTCTACTGAGAAAGATTATCATGTTTGCTTTAACTTTACCACTCCCCTTAGACAGTAGGTTAGAAATCACTCTGAATTCTCTATGAGCCAGTCATGTCTCACACCTGATTTGCCTTGCACATACTGCCAAATTCCATACTGTAAATGTTGCTCCTCTCTGGAATTCTGCAATATTTCTTCTCCTCCCTCCATCATATTTAATCCCTGTGTGTTTAACAGGACCTCGTCATTTTTATATTTCTGTTAATGCATATTTTCACAGGCTATATTACATTGTATTGTTTACACAACTAACTCTATTAAATATTTTTATTACTGGCACCTGGTATAATACCTAAAACATAGTAAGTATTCAATAAGTTATTACTGAACACATTTTAATTTTTGCAGAGATATTTCTATTGAAAAAGATGACTATATCATTCATAAAATATAGAATTCATACTTGCGGTGGATAAAGACACATAGGAAAGTTTAAAATAATATGAATTTACTCATAGAAATAAAAGCAACTGTAATCATAAAATAAGCACATATCTACAGAGAAAAGTAATGGGCATTTTCTATCATTGACAGTTTTTGATGAAACATGCTTTGTTTAACATGATTTTTTTTCCAATTTTCACTGACTAGCATGCAGATAAATTAAATAATAGGTACGAAGCTGAGTTTAATCTCATTTGGTCTCTTGGATTTTCAGGAAAATACATAGTTGAAAATAGAAAAAAATTCCACCTTGATATTTTATTATTAAAAATTACTGAAAATTTCAGTTAAGCGTTTTCCTGTATGCACATATTAATGCTTCTCAGAAATTTGGATATTATTCCATAAATATTTGTTTCCCCAGTCCATAACCACTACTATCTCCTAACAGATGTTAGAAATGTCAGAAGAACATTCAGTTTCAGTTTGCAAGTAACTATGTTAATACTAGAAATAAAGCAGTATGTCACGTATGGAAAACCTCCCACAGTATTTCCTTACATTCCTTTACCTCAAATCAATTTTTGTTAGAACACAGACAAATTCTAATATGAATATGAATAGTTAACACTCTAATATCTCTAAAAACGGTCTTTCATAACACAGTGTTAAAACCAATCTCACTTTCAAATCTCTTTTGAAACATGAAATTTTTAAATCTATAAGACTATATTAGGCAATTGATTTAGAGAGTATAAATATCATCTGCACTAAAGACAACAGAAATGAATTCCAGGCATTGGAAATATATACCTAAAGATCTCAAATGGCCAAACAGGATATAGTCGGCACAAGTTAATATTTCCCATCCCATAGAACAACTAGCTGGTAACTCATTCAATCCGTATTTCTTTTGATTATCAAATGTGTTTTTACTGTGCTTTCATTTTGTCTCATTGCTTTATTTAAATGTCCTACAAAAGTCTTTCTTTAAGGAAATTGCTTTACTTGGTTTAGTGTCAGTTAGGTTCTTTTGAGATTAGTTTCTTTTCTAGTTTATTCATTGTAGAATATTTATTATTTACATTTTTTTCCTTAGAAAGTTTAGCCTCAGGGTTTCATGACAATGTTACTACATTATAGAATATAAATAGAACTTCAGTCTCCCTTCCCCCTCAACCCCTGTAAATTCATTTCTAATGACTGAAGAGCATGCAGAGGCACTCAAAGATATATCAGAGTCTTGCAAAGTCCTTATTTTCAGCATAAAAAAAAAAGAACTCTAAATTGGAACCCATTACTTATAGTTCACTTATTTGCTGGTCTAGAAAAAACCAATAACCTCATTATAGCTCAGCTTTGTCTTATACATACAAAAAATCTTTCATCATTATGATGTAGCAGTTATCTTGAGTAAAAAAATGAAATTATTCTTTTAGCAGACTGTCTTCCTCTCTACTTATTAGGTTGTGTTAAAAGTACATTTGTTACAGAAAATGCCAATGTCTGATTGGATTTTCAACACACTATGTTGAAGTGACTGCATATTAAATTAACCGAATTTTTCAAGTTATATTTTTCCTCATCCCATTTTTTTCTCTTTAACTTTAGGAAATATAAAAATATGTGCCATTCTATTTTTACTTTCAAAGTTCTGCCCTATTATACGTCCAGTTAAACCAGAAACTGGACTCAGTGAATATGATCTTCAAATTACTATAATCAAGAATTATGTTTATTATATGAATAAATAGAGAAGATGTTCTAAAATGAAGGCACATAGTAAAACAAATTCTATGTTTTACACAGAACAAAGGAAGTAGTAAAATTACTGTCATATTTTATTTTTATATAGACGGCTGAAAATTTTGGTTTGTATGACAAAACACCACTATGGGGTAGATCATGGTACATGGTAGAGTTTTTAAAACCCAGACATTTATAAAAGTCAAAACAGGGCTTCCCTGGTGGCCCAGTGGTTGAGAATCTGCCTGCTAATGCAGGGGACACGGGTTCGAGCCCTGGTCTGGGAGGATCCCACATGCCACGGAGCAACTAGGCCCGTGAGCCACAACTACTGAGCCTGCACGTCTGGAGCCCGTGCTCCGCAACAAGAGAGGCCGCGATAGTGAGAGGCCCGCGCACCACAATGAAGAGTGGCCCCCGCTTGCCACAACTAGAGAAAGCCCTAGCACAGAAACGAAGACCCAACACAGCAAAAATAAATAAATAAATTAATAAACTCCTACCCCCAACATCTTCTTTTAAAAAAAAAAAGTCAAAACAAAAGCTGTGCTATGTTGACAGTAATAGTAATTAAATAGATTTTTTATTCATCTACTTGCAAAAATCACAAAGTCTTTTTTTCCCCTTTGTTTTGGTTTTAAGATTGCTATCTTTAATGTTTTATTATGGAACACTTCAAACAGAATTAGAGGGAATAGGAGAAAGGCGGAAATAGCAAAGTAAACCATCATGGGCTACTCTTGCTTTCTCTGATGCCCACCCAAACTTTTTTTCTCTTCACAAGTGTATTTAAAAATAAATCCTAGGGGCTTCCCTGGTGGCGCAGTGGATAAGATTCCGCCTGCCAGTGCAGGGAACATGGGTTCGAGCCCTGGTCTGGGAAGATCCCACATGCCACAGAGCAACTAAGCCCGTGTGCCACAACTACTGAACCTGCATACCACAACTACTGAAGCCCACGTGCCTAGAGCCCGTGCTCTGCAGCAAGAGAAGCCACCGCATTGAGAAGCCTTCACACCACAACGAAGAGAAAGCTCCCATGCAGCGACGAAGACCCAACACAGCCAAAAATAAATTTATTAAAAAATAAATAAATAAAATAAAAATAAACCCCAGACATCATATCTAACAGATGATATTTTAATTTAATTACAGAACAAACATCGTACACAGCAAAATTAATTGTAATTCCTTAATATCATCTAAATTCAGTCCGTTGTGCGTATGTTTTTAAAATGATCACATATATGTTTTAAGTTGCCCTGTTCTAATTAAGATCCAAATAAATCTTTTAAAAAAATATTTGGCTGGTATGATTTCTTCCGTTGTTCTCTTTTTCCATTGTTGTTTGAAACCATTTGTCTGAGGTATAACTGACATGCCAAAAGCTGCACATATTTAAAACTGTACACTTTTATGAGATTTGACATATATATATATCCCTAAAACCATCACCAAAATCAATATAATAAATATGTATAGTAGTTCTCAGTAATCTATGAAGTTTCTTTGAATCTATAATCATTTCCTCCTCTAACTCCCATGCCATATATTTGTTGAATATATTGAGTCGCCTCTGGTAGAAACTAGTGAAGTCAGTGCCCTTTACCTTTTAACGTAGCCAGTATCTGATATTTTGGCCTGGGGGCTTCCCTTAAAACTACAGAAAACCACTCTAATCCTGGATGAAAAATTAGAATTAATGCCCTTGAAATAAAATTATAACCAAAAAATGAGGGCTATTGATGCAGAAACACCCCATCTCCCTAGGCCCTTGGATGGAATGCCTCTGAATGGTATTGTGTACACTTTTTCTTAGCAGTTTCCAGCATGATGAGATTAGGCTTTGGTTCCCCCCAGTGGTAGCTAGTTTACAATGCAGGCTTTATGGTTGTATTCCCTTGCCTGCTCCAACTTGCCACTCCCCATTCATGGTCCCTGCATTATAATCATTGTCCAAAGACCAGTTTCTGAAGAATCCAAAGTAAGACATTTGTCTTACAGATATTCTCACTTTCAGGGTTTTATTGATTCCTAAATTCATTTAACACGTTCCTCTAACCCTCTTATATCCTTAAACTGGCAATTGGTGTTAGATGTTTCATTAGGATGCTTTTATTTTGGCCATGATTACCTCATAAATATGGCTGCATATTTCTTATTTTATTACAAAAAAATATTGTCAGATTGTTTCACCTTTTGTCAAGATTCATCATTGGATTCCAGAATCAGCATGATTCATAAAGTTCTCCACCAGAATTTACCTAATATTTTTGACTTCTATTGATGATCTTTGCCTATTATACATTACTTCATAAGAGACTTAAAAGTGTGATAATCTAATTAAATCATGTCCTACACTTATTAGCTCTGATTTGTTCATTATTTGGATTCCTTGAAATATAATACATAAAAGAAAGGCTGGATAAATTCTCAATTTTTTTTTTTTTTTTTACAATTTGAAGAAAAATCGTCTAATGTTCTAGCAATCTAAAGGTAACCAATGAAGTTTTAATAAAGTCATGGACGTTAATGCATTTTAGATATTTCAATCCATTGCAGTGATTATTCTTTATAATACCCCTTTTTCCATCTTAGAACAGTGAAGTTTCCTTTAACTTGGCTCCTGTATCTTTTTACATGATACTGGCATCTTTTGATAACTTCATGCCTCATCTTTCATATTTCCTGTCCCAGATTTGGAATCACCCTTTACTTTGTTCATTTTAGTGGGAAATGGTATTTAGAGACCACAATCTGGGTACTCAGGCTATTCATTACTAATGGGCTATCAGCACTTCTAAGTCTTTTTAGTGACCAGAGAAAAGATATGTTTAAGGAAGGAAAGTTTGTTTCAAAAACTTTCTCTATTCCACTTCCCTTTTCGCTGTTATCTGTTTACATATTTATGGCTAGGATGTGTTCTTCATTTAATGGGGGATATTGTCTTCATTACTCTTTCATCAATCAATGTCCTTATTGAACTTAGGTTAAGCACTTCACATAAGCCTACACAATCTTCTTTTAGGAATCATTAACAATAATATATATTCATTTAATACTGAACATGCAATTCACACGTTCACCACAAAAACTCTGAGTTATGCTGGGAAAATATTGAGGTTAAGAAAGCTAAGCAACTGGCATGAAGTGACTTTAAAGAGCCTAAAACTAATTTTTGTGAGTCTTAACCTCCTGATAACATGGTTTACTCCCACTCTAAGCATTTCACACCTCAGATTTATTTCTATTCAAGAAACCCCAAGTATAGTAATTGCTGCCTTCTCCTTTTAACTCCATTTATCTGTAAGTGCCTGTTGGCCCCTCTTCTTTCCACTCTCCATCCTTCACCACTTCCAAGATTAGATCTTATTCATCTTACTTTCTTCCCATAATATCCTATATAATGTACAAATTTAATAAAAGTATGTTTAATTTCTTTTCTTTCAGTTAATGCTGTCACTATATCAGAGATAAATATGGTTTTATATTTCCAATATTAAGCCTTCCTGAATTAAGCTTTTCTAAGTTATCTAATATAATAGAATTATTACCATCTTTGGAAGCCAAAAGATCTGAGATTAAATCCTGATTCACTTGTTGATTAACGGTAGGACTTACACAAAAAACCTAAGATTCACAGTGTCATTTTTGTTGTCTTTGTTTTGTTTTAATCTTTAAAATTTTAAATATTACAATATGTAACATCTAGCAGTTTGGCATTTTACAATCACTGCCATCTTAGAGTCCCTGAAATAAGGCAGTTAACATAAATTCCTGTATTTTGTTGTATACATATTAAATACTACAGGTATTTGTGTGATTTTGTAATGTTACATTACCTATTTTATATTTCTTAGTATATCTATAGGATCATTTACTATTCTTATAATTTTAGGATAGAATATATTCTATATTATAAAATTATTTAACTGTCAGTTTATCAAATGATATAATCTAACTGAAGTAAAACTACAACTTCATAAGTTCCTTCTTATGAATTGATGTTATTTTTTCACAAAGCCATGTATAAAATAATTCTCAAATATATCTATGTGTTAATTATAATGGTAAACATTATCATAAGAAACAACATACATAAAGTATATGTAGGATTGACTTCATTCACTAAGATTTAGTTCTTTTTTTTTTTAACATTGACATTGGTCCTTATGTTTTATTTCCCTACTTAACAACACTATTAAATCTTACCATAGGCCAGTCTGTTTCTAATCACTTTACAATTATCAACACACTTAATACTAATAACACCCCTATAAGGTAGATACTGTTATCATCTTTAATTTACAAAGGATAGAATTAATGCAGTTAAATTAGGGAGGTTGTCCAAGACTGTAAACCTGACAATTAACCAAAGTGGAGGTAGCAAAGTCTCTAAGCATATACAGTACACAATAACCTCAGTGGGACTGAGAATGAGAATCTTTTTAAACTATCATATAAACTGATCAGATTTGCTGCTAATTGATAAGGAAACAAAAGAAAGTGCTCCTGGCACCACCTTTATATTCTTTGGGGTTTTACTGACATTGGCTTTTTTTTTCAGATTCCATAAAGTGACATGATACTCCATCTGTCTATTTCATTTAGCATAATGTCTTCGATGTTCATCCATGTTGTTACAAATGGTGATAATTCCTACTATTTTATTGCTGATTAATAATTCATTGTATTTATGTGGGATATATATGTATGTTATATATATATAGTCCCTACTATATATATATATATATATATATATATGTATACATATATATGTATGTATGTATATATGCCTGCCACATTTTCTGTATGCATTCATCTGCTGATGGACACAGGTTTCCATGTCTTGGCTTTTGTGAATAATGCTGCAATAAACATGGGAAGTGCAGATATCTCTTTGAGATACTTATTTCATTTCCTTCAGTTATATACCCAGGAGTAGGATTGCTGGATCATATCATAGTTCTATTTTTAATTTTTTGAGAAGCTTCCCTAGTGTTTTCCATAATGGCTGTATCAATTTAGGTTCCCATTATAGTGTATAAGGTTCCCTTTCCTCCACATCCTTGTCAACATTTATTATTGTTTGTCATTTTTATGACAGCAATACAAACAGGTGTGAAGAGATATCTCATTGTGGTGTTGATTTGCATTTCACTGATTATTAGTGATGTTGAACATCTTTTTAAGTATCTGCGGGCCATCTGTATGACTTCTTTGGGAAAATGTGTACTCAGGTCCTCTGCAAGTTTTAATTGGATTATTACTATTATTTTTCTTCTTGGGTTCTTTGAGTTTCTTACATATTTTAGATATTAACTTCTTATGGAATATATGGTTTGCAAATATTTTCTCCCATTCCATAAGTCACCTTTTCAGTTTGTTCATTGTTTTGTTTGCTGAGAAGTTTTTTTAGTTTGATGTGGTCACACTTGTTTGTTTAGATTTTGTTGCTGTGCTCTGAGTGTCATATCCAAAAAATACTAAGACCAATGTTAATATTTTTCTCATGTTTTCTTGTAAGAGTTTTAGAGTTTCAAACCTTAAGTTTAAGTGTTTAATCCATTTTGAGTTAATTTTTGTGAGTGATGCAAGATAGGAGTCCATCTTCATTCTTTTGCATGTGACTATTGATATTTCCAACACTATTTATTGAAGAGACTATCCTTTCCTCATTGTGTGTTCTTGGCAACGTGTCAAACATTAGTTGGCTGTATACACAGGGGTTTATTTCTGGGCTCTTAATTCTATTTCGTTGGTTTACCTGTTTGTTTTCAGGTCAGAGCCATAGGGTGTTGATTACTATAGCTTTGTAAGATACTTTGAAAACAGGACATGTGACGCCTCCAGGTTTGTTTTCCTTTCTCATGATTTCTTTGGCTGTTTAGGGTCATTTGTGGTTCCCTACAAAATTTAAGGTTACTATTTCTCTGAAAATGTCATTGGAATTTTGATAGGGGTTGCACTGAATCTGTAGATTGCTTTGGGTAGAATAAACATTTAATAATATTAATGATTCCATTCCATGAGCACAGTATATCATTCTATTTATTTGTGTCTTCTTCAATTTATTTCATTAATGTCTTACAGTTTTCAGTATACAGATATTTCACCTCCTTGGTTAAATTATTCTTAAGTATTTTATTCTTTTTGATGCTATTGTATGTAAGATTCCTTTCTTATTTTCTCTTACAGATAGTTCATTTTTAGTGTATAAAATGCAACTGTTTTTTGTATGCTGATTTTGTATCTTGCCACCTTAGTAAATTCATTTCTTAGTTCTAACAGTTTTTGGAGCAGTCTTTAGGGTTTTCTAAATATAAGTCCATATAATCTGCAATTAGAGACAGTTTTACTTCTGCTCTGATGCGGATGTAATTTATTTCTTTGTCTTGCCTAATAGCTCTGTTTAGGGCTTCCAGTACAATGTTCAATAAAAGTGGCTAAAGTGGGCATGCTTGTCTTGTTTCTGATCTTAGGGTAAAAGTTTCAGCTTTTCACCTTGAGTATGATGTTAGCTGTGGGCTTGTCATAAACAGCCTTTATTATGCTGAGGTACATTCTCTCTCTACCCAGTTTGTTAAGAGTTTTTATCATGAAAGAATGTTGAATTTTGTCAAATGCATTTTCTGCATCTATTAAGACGATCATATGAGTTTTCTTCTTCATTCTGTCAATGTGATGTATCACATCTATTCTTTTGTAAATTTTGATCCATACTTGTATGGCTGGAATAAATTCCAGTTGAACATGATGTATGTATCCTTTTAATGTGCTCTTAAATTCTGTGCTAGTATTTTGTTGAGGATTAAATGTATTCTTCTTTTATTGAAGTATAGTTGACTTACAATGTTGTGTTAGTTTCAGGTGTACAAGCACTGTGATTCAGTTATACACACATATATAAAGACATATTTTTTCAATTCTTTACCTTATTACTACAAAATATTGATTATAGTTCCCCATGCTACGCATTAGGTCCTTATTGGTTTTCTATTTTATACACAGTAGTGTGTCTATGTTAATCCCAACCTCCTAATTTACCCCTCCCCTCTTTCCCCTTTGGTAACTATATATTTGTTTTTTATGTCTGTGGGTCTATTTCTGTTTTTTTATTATTTTATACAGCAGGTTCTTATTAGTTAACTATTTTATACATATTAGTGTATATGTGTCAATCTCAATCTCCCAATTCATCCCACCAGCATCCCCCTCCGCTTTCCCTCCTTGGTGTCCATACCTTTGTTCTGTACATCTGTGTCTCAATTTGTGCCTGCAAACTGGTTCCTCTGTATCATTTTTCTAGATTTCACATATATGCATTAATATACAATATTTGTTTTTCTCTTTCTGACTTACTTCACTCCATATGACAGTCTCTAGGCCCATCCACATCTCTATAAATGAACCAATTTTGTTCCTCTTTATGGCTGAGGAATATCCCATTGTATATATGTAACACATCTTTAACCATTTGTCTCTTATTGGGCATTTAGGTTGCTTCCATGACCTGGCTATTGTAATTTAGCTCTGTTTGTTATTTAGTATGTATTCATAATAGCATTGTTTGAGCAATACCAATGTCTAATTCACTCTAGGAAGTTCATGCTTCTCAGAATATACTGCTTCAGTTATTGGCTTTGGGCACTGTTACACTGAACTGAAGAATCTATAAATTCCTTTTGCACCATGTTATGATCAATCATTTTCCTGTCTTATAAAAAAGGAAAGCTCAATTTTATAGTTTTTAATCTTATGTTTACATAACTGAGGTACTACTGTATACAATATTAATTAAATTTATGAAATATTCCTGAATTACTAATTTAAATGAAACATGGTACTATTGCTGAAATGTAATTTAAGCTCACATTTCACTCATGATTGTATTTTGAAATATATTATCTTCATATTAAAATAAAACTACTTTGTCATAGATGGATGGAAAGTTATAACTTTATTATAACTTTATTATCATTTTGTGAAGAATGACACAGCTATGTTGTGCATTTAAAATCATTTTTGAAGCTTCTTGTAAGTACTTGGAAACTTCTGTTTATGGAATTAATGATTATTTTGATATTGCTCCAGGTTTAGAGTAAATTATGTATCCTACCAAGCATCTTTAAAAGTGGGGCATTTTTTCTAGACATGATTCATTGACTTCTCATGTATATTTTCCAGTCACGTCAGCATTAATTGCTTCCCAGAATCAGCATCAGCCTCGGGAAGGAGTTACTGCTAAGCAACATATGTGGAATAAGTATCCTCACCCAACTCCACATGCTTTTGTGGTTCATTGGTCTTTATTTGCCTTACACTTCTATTGATCCTATATTTAAATTTCATCAATTCTGTTATTAATAAATAATAGCATCATATGTATGCTTAATCATTATTATTAAAATGTATGACCAGAGGTTCAATACATTCAATATTATTAACATTGAGATGAATGAAAAATTTCCCATAAGTATTATTTAGCATCTATAACCAAGACATGCATAAATAGAAAAATATTTTTTAAAATAGCCTTTGTCTTAGGAAAGCAACCAATGAATCTTAGTAATGGGACAGAAGGCAGATTCAGTGCATTGCACTATTTAGTTAGTATGTAGACCAAAACATATTTCTCAATCTTTATGTTATATTTTCTACTGGTATAAAATATAAGGTCACATGCTTTTTTTTTTTTCATTTTTTGTCTTAATAAACTCAAAAACTAAAAAAAAAATTCCCAAATAGCTGGATTAACATTTTAGTTCCTTAAGTTATTCTCCACAGAGTAAAACTGCAATGGTATTAATGCTTTTTCACAAATAAACTCTGAGGCTTATGTCTGAGCTTGCTGAGGAGACATATTAAACATCAAGCAATCCTCAGTGAAGCTTCCCAGGTCAAAGAATTCCATTTTCCCTGGATTCTTCTCACATGTTAGAAATTCAGTAAATAATTTGTTACTCAAAATAAATAATGTTTCAATGCCACATGGACATTTGTGGCACTCTTTTGAGTCTTGTAAATTCCTATAGCTCTTAAGTCTTACCATTTAGAAAAGGATCTGCTGTTAAGAAATGAGCCTAGTAATATATGAATTTGTCCCTTGCAGGTACTGCCAGCATCTACAGGTCACATTCTATTTGTGCTAATTTTTTCCTAATATTTAAATAAAACAGGACCTTTAAAAGAGGATGGTGGAATCAACATCTCAAGAATTACCCATGATCAATTTCAGAAAATAAGATGCTCTTTTGAATTGCCAGATATTTTAAACATAATAATTTTATTTTGCTTAATTTTTTGTATATGAATATTTTTAGAAATCTACATTTCTTTTAATTTTATAATCTATATATAGTGTATCCCAAAGTCACTTCTGAAACAAATGATTAACATATAAATTTAATAATTACCAACATAAAAATGAGTATATGGGGCTTCCCTGGTGGTGCAGTGGTTGAGAATCTGCCTGCCAATGCAGGGGACACGGGTTCGAGCCCTGGTCTGGGAAGATCCCACATGCCGCGTGAGCCACAACTACTGAGCCTGCGCGTCTGGAGCCTGTGCTCTGCAACAAGAGGCCGCGAAAGTGAGAGGCCCGCGCACCACGATGAAGAGTGGCCCCTGCTCGCCGCAACTAGAGAAAGCCCTCACACAGAAACGAAGATCCAACACAGCCAAAAATAAATTAATTAAAAAAAAATGAGTATATGTATCTCTAGGGTTAGGAAGATGTCTTGTGCATTCTTTTCCTTGATGAACTAGAGGCATAATCACTAAGTGAGTGAAAATATAGCCTAGAAATGCAGATGATCTTTTATTATTGAAGGATCTTTTCTTTAAGGCAATTGAGAAGGAATGGAAGTAATCTTGAGGAGAACATAATGAACAAACACTACAAAAAATGTTCTTTGCCTAAAATTATAATTGTAAAAATGATCTTTACTTTAACTTCTAGACAAATGTTCAAATAATTTTTATGGATTTCCAATTTAAAAATTCACTACATTTTAGATCATTCCTGGTTTCTTTTTATGTAACTCTTTGGAGTTCTTAAATTTATATAAAATAGAGAATTGAACTCATTTTGCCTTTAAAATAAAAAAGAACACATTATATATAAAAATAAAAGTAAAATAAACTACACATGCTTATGTCGACTCTAATGTTGGATGTTCATTTAATAACTAACTATGGGCATGTACTACAAAACATATGAAACCTGCTTATGACCTGTTATTAGAAATTTAGACACTAGTTAAGAAGAGTTACAGGCAAACCTCATTTTATTGCACTTGGCTTTATTGCACTTTGCAGATGTTGCAGTTTTTGTAAATTGAAAGTTTGTGGCAACCCTGCTTTGAGCCAGTCTATTGGTGTCATTTTTTCCAAAAGCATTTACTCACTTCATGTCTCTGTGTCACATTTTGGTAATTCTTGTAATATTTCAAACTTTTTCATTATTGTTATATTTGTTATGATGATGTGAGATCAGTGATCTTTGATGTTACTATTGCAAAATGATTATGATTTGTTGAAGGCTCAGATTATGGTTAGCATTTTTTAGCCATAAAGTATTTTTTTAATTAAAAAGTATGTACACTCTTTTCTGACATAATGCTATTGCACATTTAATAGACTACAGTATAGTGTAAACATAACTTTTCTAAGCACTGGAAAACCAAAAAGTTTGCGTGACTTGCTTTATTGCAATATTTGCTTTATTGCAGTGGTCTGAAACTCAACCCACAATATCTCCAAGGCATGCCTGTTATTAATCATGGTAGATTCAATCCTGGAATTCGTTTTTCCCCCTCTTCCCTCCATAGTGACAAGGGAACTGAAGATAATAAAAGCAGATCAGATGTCACTAAAAGTCCAGAAAAATTTTAAAGAAATCATTAGATAAGTAGATTAGTATACTGGGAAACATGGAAGAAAGTGCTAAGAAACTTATTTTCAGAATTCAGCATCAGCAATAGGCTATTTTAATATATTGATTTGTTGTTATTTCTGGTTGATATTTAGGAAGCAGAGAGACAGTAGGGTAAAAAATGGAGAAATACATACGTTAATTCCTCTATGAACATTTATTTTTATTATCTAAGATATAAAACCAAACTCCTGATTTTATAATTAGGTTTTCCCTAGATTTATTTATAAATTTTAGTGAAATTATATTATGCATAAATATATAAATTAAATATATTGGCCTTTATATTTTACTCAATAAAGTTATTTAAATTCCTCTCTCTTACCATGTAAAATATTTTTAGGAAAGATATAAAAAACAAAGTAAATAGGGATGTAACATCAAAGTAAATAGGGATGATCAAGGGACAAAGAACATACAAATAAAAACACATTTTATTTTTTAAGAACTCTTTGAAAAGTCTTTTGTTATGTCTAGAATGAGGGGTTTATATATAGCTCCAAGGTAGTGTTAAAAATCTGGCCATAGTTTAAGAAAGAAAATAGTTTGTTTTTGTCCTCACTATTTTGAAATTGAAAATGGTCTTTGTAATTATATCTTATATTTTTTTAAATAACATGAGAAACTATTGGAATAGTTGATAGCTACAGAGGTAGATGTTTATTGTGGCTCTGATTTGGCAGGTTCCCAAAAGAAATTTTGAGAACAGTGTGCAAATATCCAAATTGGTTAAAATCTTTTTCTAATTTTTCCCCAAAATTGTTTGTGACAGCTAAAGGAAGAATTAAGACACAGCTGTCTATATTAACTATTCATGTATTCCCATTTCCATACTACACAGTTTCCTATTCTGTATCTAGGTTCAAGTATAGAGGGACCAAAACAATTGAAGCACGGTTGAAGGGACAAGCAGATTTTTGAAATGGGGAATATTTCTATGTGGAAGGTAAGGTAATATTTGTCCTTAAGAAATTTCAGCAAGTTAAATGAAAATGATGACCTTGATTATGTAAGATGTGTAACCAGAATCAGTAAAGTTAAACCCAGACCTTAAGTTTTATTCTAATTTTCTGTCTGTAAGAAGCACAACAGTACAGTCCAGACAACAGTCTCTTTGAATCATGGAGATTGCTAAAATTATTGATTTTATAATATAGTTTTCTATGTGCTGTACCATATACCAACAGTGCCCAAAGTTTTTTTTACTCTTAGTCATTGAAACATATTGTTTTAAATAGTATCTTAACAAAGCAATTTGATCTAAAATCTTGAGAAAATTAGAGTTTATATTTTAGCTTTAAGACTGTTTTTATTCATTCTAATTAAAATTTACCATATATTTAAATTTTTATGTGTATGTGTATATATATGTATGTTTATACATATGTATATATGTATGTGTGTATATACACACATATATATCTATATCTTGTTATAAAGGGACAAGGACAAACTATAACACTTGAATATAAATGTTTAATACTTTGTCATTTGAATTTATGAAAATATATTGATTTGTTATTATTATATGCTTTATATTTGGATTTTTTTAAGTTCCAGAGAAAGGAGAGAAAAACATTTAGGTCTTGAACATAAAGACTCAAAGAGATCTCTAAATATCCTGTCACATCTTCTAAAAGTAGCTTCCTTCCTCTTGTATGTTAATCAATACCCTCACTTAAAACCTTGTCTTTGTACTAATTTCCAGTGACAGACAACTCTCATCTTTGCTGCCTCTAGATGAAGTTTTTCTTGCTATTAGAAATATCTTCAGGCATATACTGGAAAATCTACTAAGAGACATGACATTATCTAATTTAAATTTTACTACATAAGAGAAAAATTATTAACATATTTTGTCAATGTCTTTTCCTTGTAATGGTGACTCTGACACTATTATTGGACATAATCATGGAAATATACACTTTAATTTTATATATATATATATATACATATATACACACACACACACACACACACACACACACACAAGTATTTTAAGGGTCTGCACAGAATTATTCTTTCATAGGACAAAATCTCAACTAATACATCTCATTTCTATGGCAGCATCTTCACAAATAAAATATACTCAAGTTTCATGAAAAATAACTGTTTTAATTCTCATCTTAGTTTATAATACATTTTTGAATAATTAAAATCTGGCAGAATCACAAAATTTAATCAGAAAACTACAAGTTCATTCAGACTTAACACATTTTTCTTTTCCTTTTCCCAGTATACTGTAACAGTCAGATCAGCTATCAGATCCTGAAATGCACTTTTCCTATGGGATCAGATGTCTTAGCAAGTATATCCAATCTGTCAGCAACTTGAACCTGTTGATATTAAAATCTATATTCCCCAGTCCATTGGTAGTTCTTCAAGCATCCTGTTATGTGTGACCCTTGCCCTGACTTGTGTTATGTCACAAATACTAGACTTTCCTTAAAGAATCTTGAGGGAAAGTTACTTAAGTGTGGGAAATCCTTTGGAAAGAAAATCAAGATCATGGTTAACGTTCTCTCCTCCAATGCATTTCAGCTAATCATTGTAAATTATTTCTCCTTACACTATTTCCCTTTTCTTCAGGAAAAAAATCAGTGATTTCAGTAAGTATCTGTCATAAAATGTTTAGTACATTTCAAGTTTGTCATATTGTTCCAAATAAAGGCAAGTAGTACTCAAAAACCTATGACAGGATGAATCTGCTGTTTATTCTTTAGCTCCCTATAGGCTAACAAGACAGAGAAGACAGAGCAATAGTTTCATGCTCATTTCACATAGAGCAGGTAACTCCTTGAAGTGCCATACTATTCCTGAGAAGAAGCCTGACATAGTATATAAAGATAGTATTTCAAAAAATAGCATTAAATAGATCACTTATATTAACCTTCAAATAGGTGTGTATAAGTCAGAGAACATGGCAAATTGTTTTTAAGGCTATGTCTACTTGAATTATTGATAATAGAAAAATAGAAAGATACAAAGAAATTATTTGGCTCTCTGTATCCAAAGAAAGCATGAATGTTTTGAGAAACTGGATGTGGAAGTTAGAAAATAGCTTACTAACTAATCCTAGGAATTTTAAATAAAGGTATCACTCATTACATATACCTCAATTTCCATCAGCAATACAGTAAACTTTTAGTTGAAAAATTTCAGGAAATATAAGCATATATCATAGTCACATTAGTTTTGGATCTGTATTTTTCTTTTATAAATCCCAAAATAAAAACCAGATTAAACTTATACTTTCAATTCATAATTTTAGAAAGGCAAGCCTATTTTTCAACACTATTTTTTCCTGGAGGATGAAAATGGCTAAAACTTCAAATTGAAGAATTGAGAGTCTAATTCACATTTGTATGTGTGTGAGTGACTTTGTGTGTATATGTGTGTGTGAATGTGTGTGTGTTTAATGAAGGTAAAATGCACATAACACACAAATAATCACTTTAAAGTATATGATTCAATGGCATTTAGTTCATTTTCAATAGTGTATAACCACTCTCTCTCTATAGTTTCAACAATTTTTCATCACTCCAGAAAAATATCCATTAAATAATCAACTCCATACCCATTAAAAAGTCATTTTATGTTCCTCTTTTCCCCCACATCCTGATAACCACTAATCTGCCTCCTGACTCTATGGATTTGCCTATTTTGGATATTTTGTTTAAAGGGAATTGTACAACATGTGACCTTCTGTGTCTGGCTTATTTCACTTAGCATGTTTAAAAGGTTCATCCAAGTGGTAACATATGTCAGTACTTCATTCTGTTTTATGGTTGAATAATATTCCACTGTACGTATACACCAAAATTTGTTTTTACATTCTCCTGATAGACATTTGTTTCAACCTTTTGGTATTATGATTAATGCTGCTATAAGCATTCCCGTACAAGTTTCTATGTGGATTTATGTTTTCATTTCTCTTGGTATATACCTAGGAGTAGAATTGCCAGATTATATGGTAATGCTATTTTTAACTCCAAGAACTGCCAAACTGTTTTCTGATTCAGTGGCTGTATCTTTTTACATTCCCATTAGCAATGAATAAGTGTTCTTATTTCTCCACATCCACACCAACACTTATTTCCATCCTTTTCAGTATAGTCATTCTAGTGGGTGTTAAGTGGTATCTCACTGTGGTTTTGAAATGCACTTTGTTAATTATTAATGATGTTAAATATCTTTTGAAGTGCTGACTGGGCATTTTTAAACTGTCTTTGGAGAAATTTCTATTCAAATATTTGGCCCATTTAAAAATAATGTTGCTTGTCTTTTTGTTGTCGAGTTGTAAGAGCTCTTGATACATTCTGGATATTAACCCTTATTAGATATATGATTTTCAAATATTTTTCCCATTTTGTAGGTTGTCTTTTCACTTATTTGATAATTTCGTTTGATGTACAAAACTGTGTTTAAATTTTTATGAAATCAAATTTATCTTTTTAAAAGTTTTATTGTGGTAAGTTTACTTTATATCCGATCTCTTAAAATTGTAAACACACAATACAGTATTGTTAAATACAAGCACTATGTTTTACAGACGATCTCTAGAAACTTATTCATCTTGCATAACTGAAACTCTATACCTGTTCAAAAACAACTCCCTATTCCCACCCCCACCCCGGCTCCTGGAAACCACCCCTCTACTCTCTGCTTCCTTGAGTTTGGCTATTCTAGATACCTCATACAAGTGAAGTTGTGTAGCATCTGTCCTTCTGTAACTGGCTTGCATCACTAGTACGATGTCCCCCACATTCATCCATGTTTCTGTATATGGCAGGATCTCCTTCCTTTTTAAGGCTAAGTAACATCTCATTATATGTATATACCATATTCTCTCCATTCATCTGTGGATGGATATTTAGGCTGCCTTTACATCCTGGCTATTGTGAATAATGCTGCAATGAATATGGAAGTTCAGATATTTCTTTTTTCCTTATGTTGCTCATACTTTTGCTATCTAATCTAAAAATCTCTTGACAAATCTGATGTCATGAAGATTTACTGTTACGGTTTCTTCTATTGTTTTATAATGATAGCTTTTATATTTAGAGCATTGATCCATTTTGTGTGTGTGTGGGGGGCGGGCAGGTTTTGGCCACACTGTGAGGTTTAGCAGGATCTTAGTTCCCTGACCAGGGATTGAAACTGAGCCATGGCAGTGAAACCACTGAGTCCTAACCAGTGGACTACCAGGGAATTCCCCATTTTGTGTTAATTTCTGTATATGTAGTGAATTAGAGGTCCAACTTCATTCTTTTGCATATTGTGGCAAAAGGCCTATTATTATGGCATAATATTATGTACTGACTTGATATCTGATAAAATAGGGAGGGCTTTGAATGGCCTAACTGCAAGTTCCACTCCCTACTCTGCTCCAACAGATAAGGTCCCCTATCCAAGCAACGCTCCTTATCACTTGGACCAGGTGAACCTCCTTTTTATCCCTGAGCAGTGGGTTTCAGTTTCTTGCTAGCCCACAGAATTTTTCAAACAAACCATTACATCCTGCTGAAGGCATCAGGGACAACCCCACCTTCTTGATAATGCAAAGCCTGTCTCGCTTCATTGTTCTCTCTGTTCCTAAGTGTAACTCCAGTGTGACCTTGCATGGGATGCAGTGTCCTTCCCCCCACAGAAGTGCTCTGTGTGATTAATGAACTGCTGTCAGTGTCGTATGCCCAGTGTCAGTTCAAGATATGTTCACTCATACCCAAAACTCTAGGGTGGGGATCCCTCCGTCTTAAATGGAGCGAATAGAAGGTGATTAATACAATGTGGTTATCTAGTTGTACCAGCACCACTTATTGAAGAGACCATTTTCCCCCCATTGAATGGTCTTGGACCAATGTTAAAATCAATCTGCCATAGATATTTGGGGTTATTTCTGCATTCTAAATTTTATGCCGTTGGTCTATATGTCTATCTGTATGCCAGTACCATATTGTTTGAATTAACCACGTTGCTTAGATTAAGTTTTGAAATCAGGAGGTGTGAATCTTTCAACTTTGTTTCTCATTTTCAATATTGTTTTAGATGCTTGAGGACCTCAGAACCCATAGCAATTTGAGGATCAACTTTCCAGTTCTGCAAAAAAGGCTATTGGAATTTTAATAGTGATTGTATTAAATCTGTAAATCACTTTGGGGAGTATTGTCATTTTAACAATATTAAGTCTTCCAATCCATTAACATGGGATATCTTTCCATTCAAGCAGAGTCTTCTATAATTTCTTTTAATAATATTTTGTACTTTTCAGTGAGCATGGCTTTCATCTCCTTGATTAAATTTATTCCTAGGTATTGTATTTTTTGTATGAAGTTTATTGTAAATGGAATTGTTTTCATAACCACCATCCATCTCTAGAACACTTTTCCTCTTGTAAAACTGCAATTCTATACCCATTAAACAGTAACTCTCCATTCTCCTCTCCCTCCCACCCCCAACAACCACCATTTTACTTTCTGTCCCTATGATTTTTGACTATTTTTTCTGTGTGTGTGTAAGACTGTCTAAGCATAATATCCCCAAAGTTCACCTGTGTTGTAGTATTAAGAATTTCCTTCCTTTTCAAAGTTGAATAATATTTTATTGTATGTATATACCACATTTTGCTTATCCATTCATCCATCAGTGGACGCTTTGGTTGCTTCCACATTTTAGCTATTGTGAATAATGCTGCTGTGAGCATGGCTACACAAATATCTATTTGAGACTATGCTTTCATTTCTTTTGGGTTTACACCAAGAAGTAGAATTGCTAGATCATATGGTAACTCTATTTTTAAGTCTATTAAGAGTGACCATAGTGTTTCCCACAGTGCCTGTGCCAACTTACATTTCTACCAATGGTTAAATAGGCTTCCAGTTTTTTCATATCCTCATCCTTTGTTATTTATTTATTTTTATAATAGCCATTCTAATGCATATGAGGTGATATTTCATTGTAGTTTTGATTTGTGTTTTCCTAAAAATTAGTGATGTTGAGCATCTTTTCATATACTTATTGGCCATTTGTATATCTTCTTTGGAGAGATATCTACTCAAGTACTTTGCTCATTTTTTATTTAGGTTGTTTGTTTTTGTTGTTATTGAGTTTTAGGAGTTCTCTATTTAATCTGAATATTAATACCTTATCATATATATGATTTATAAATATTTTTCTGTCATTCAATGTGTTGCTTTTTTATTCTGTTGATAATGTCTTTTGATGCTCAAAGTTGGACTGCCAAATCCAAGATTGTGAAGCTTTTGCTCTATGTTTTCTTCTAAGAGTTATAGTTTTAACTCTTAAATATAGGTTTTCAATCCATTTTGAGCTAATTTTTGAATATGGTGTTTGGTAAGGGTCCAACTTCATTTTTTTTGCATGTAGATATCCAGTTTTCTCAGTATTGTATGTTCAAAAGATTGTAGTTTCCGCATTAAATGGCTTTGTTACTCTTGTTGAAAACCATTTATCCTTAGATGCTAGTGTTTAGGTCTAGTCTCTCTATTCTATCTCACTGGTCTATATGTCTTTATTTATGTTGGGCAATACTGTTTTGATTACTATATCTCCTTATACTAAGTTTTAAAATCAGGAA
Organism: Aethalodelphis obliquidens; assembly: GCF_003676395.1. Lineage (NCBI taxonomy): Eukaryota > Metazoa > Chordata > Mammalia > Artiodactyla > Delphinidae > Aethalodelphis > Aethalodelphis obliquidens. The sequence continues at coordinate 41,044,258 of NW_020837946.1, forward strand.
GTTGAGTCTTCCAGCTTTGTGTTTCTTGTTCAAAATTGTTTTGATTACTTGAGATCCCTTGAGACACCATATGAATTTTAGGATGGGTTTTTCTATTTCTGTAAAACTGTAATTGGGATTTTCATAGGGATTACATTGAATTCAGTGGATCACTTTGGGTAGTATTGACATCTGAACAATATAAAGTTTTCCATCCCATAAATATTTGTGCATTCATTTATGTCTTTAATTGCTTTCAGATGTGTCATAGTTTTCATTGTACAAGTTTTTTCTGTTTGTTTGTTTGTTTACCCTTTATTAATTGTTAAGTGTTTTATTCTTTTTTAATGTTATTGTAGATCAAATAGTTTTAATAATTTCCTGTTTTGATTGTTCCTTGTTACTGTATAAAAATGCAACTAGGGGCTTCCCTGGTGGCACAGTGGTTGAGAGTCCGCCTGCCAATGCAGGGGACGTGGGTTCATGCCTCGGTCTGGGAAGATCCCACATGCCACGGAGTGGCTGGGACCGTGAGCCATGGCCGCTGAGCCTGCATGTCTGGAGCCTGTGCTCTGCACAGTGAGAGGCCCACGTACAGCAAAAAAACTAAAAAAAAAAAAAAAAAAAAAGCAACTAATTTTTGTGTATTCACTTTGTATCTGGTTACTTTGTTGAATTCATTTATTACTTTGCTGAATTCATTTATTACTTCTAATGTGTGGAAACATTAGGGTTTTCTACATAGAAGATCATATCTCATGTGAACAGAGAGAAATTTACTTCTTCTTTTCCAACTTGGATGCCTTTTATTTTTCTTTTCTGCCTAACTTCTCTGACTAGAACTTCCAGTACAATGCTGAACAGAAGTGGTGAAAGTGGGTATCAGTGTCTTACTCCTGATCTTAGAGGTAAAGCTTTCAATCTTTCACCATTGAGTATGATGCTTGCTATGGATTTTCATATATGGATTTTATTATGTTAAGGTATTTTCCTTCTATTCATCTGTTGAGTGTTTTTAGCTTGAAAGTTGAATTTAGCCAAATGCCTTTCCTGAATTAATCAAGAGATTTTTCCTCCTTCATTTTGTTAATGTGGCATATTACTTTGATGAATATTCATATATTGAATCATCCTTGCATTCCCAGAAAAAAACCCACTTGTTCATGTTGTATAATACATGTAATACGTTGCTGAATTTGGTTCCCAATTATTTTCTTGAGGATTCTTGCATCCATGTTCAGAAAGGATAATGGCCTATAGTTTGGTTTCTTAGAGTGTGTCTTTCTAGCTTTGGTATCAGTCAAGGTAATGTTGGCCTCAAATAATGAGTTAAGAAGTATTTCCAACTCTTTTTTTGGAAAAGTTTGAGAAGCATTGATGTTCTTCATTAAATGTGTGGTAGAATTCATCAGTGAAGTCATCACTTCTATACCTTTTGTTTGTTGTCAGTTTTTTGAATATTGATTCAATTTCCTTGCTCATTAGGCCTATTCAGATTTTCTATTTCATCATGCTTTAGTCTTGGAATGTTTCTAGAAATTTTGTCCATTTCATCTAGCTTACGCAATTTGTTGTTGTATAATTGTTTTAGTACTCTCTTTTAATCATTTTTCTTTTTCTGTTGAAGTGATAGTAATGCCCTCACTCTTAGATCTGATTTTAGTATTTTGAGTCTTCTCTCTTTTTATCTTAGTCCATCAAAACTTTGTTTGTCAATTTTGTTGATCTTTTCAAAGAACCAACTTCAGGTTTCATTGATTTTCTCTATTGTTTGCATATCCTCTATTTAATTTATCTCTGCTCTATCTTTATTGTTTTCTTCTTTCTGTTAGCTTTGGTTTTAGTTTGTTCTGTTTCTAGTTCCTTAAGTTGTACAGTTCAATTTTTATATCTTCTTGCTGTATTGAATTGAATCTTTTATTAATCTTTATATAATCTCTTTCTTTGTTTCATGAAACCTTCATTTATTTAAGGTCTATTTTGTCTGACATTAGTATAGGCACTTCTGCTCTTTTGTTATTATTTGTGTAGACTATCCTCTCCCGTCTTTTCACTTTCAATCTACTTGTTTCAATGGAACCAAGTGTCTTGTAAATAGCATGGAATTTCGATCATGGTTTTTAAAGTCAGTCTGCTAATGTCTGACTTTGGAAAGTTTAATCTATTTACGTTTAAAGTAATCACTAATAAAAAAGGACTTATTTCTTTCATTGTGCTATTTGTTTTCTATATGTCTTACAGCTTTTTTGTCCCTTATTTTCTCCATTGTTTCTCCACTGTCCTCTTTTAAATTTAATTGATTTTTTAAAACAGTGAAATGTTTGAATTCCTTTCCATTGTCCTTTGTGTATATTCCGTCACTATTTTTTGTTGTTTCCATGGGGATTACATTTAATGCCCTAAAGTTTTAACTTGAATTTATAGCAGCTTAATCTCAATAACACAAAACTCTGCTCCTTTACAGCTCAATTCACACCTTTTTCCATTGTTGATATAATAAAATTACATCTTTATAATTGTGTGCCCCAAAAGATAAACTAATAATTCTTTAAATTGATTCATTTCTTAAATTATGTTGTAAACAAAATATGAAGTTATAAGCCAAACTTACAATAATACTAGCTTTTATAACTGCCCATGTATTTACCTTTACTGCTAATTTTATTTCTTCATACAGCTTTAAATTATTGTCTAGTGTCCTTTCATTTCACCCTGCAAAACTCCTTTTAGCATTTCTTGCAGGGCAGGTCTAGTGTTATTGAAATTCAGCTTTTGTTTACCTGGAAATGTCTTAAATTCTCTCTTGCTTTTGATGGTCAGTTTTGTAGAATACAGGATTATCGGACAATTCAGAGGTTTTTTTCTTTTAGTACTTTAAATATATAGGCTCACTGCCTTCTGGTCTCCCAAAGTTTCTGATGAGAAATGTGCTAGTAATCACATTGAGAAACCATTGTATATGACATGTCACTCCCCTATTGCTGCTTTCAAAATTTTCTTTGTTTTTGACTTTAAAATTTGATTATAGGATGTCTGACTATAGGTACCTTCAAGTACATATTACTTGGAGTTATTAAGTTTATTGGATGTTTACACTTATGCATTTCATCAAATTTAGAAACTTGTTCAGTCATTAGTTTCTTTGAATATTCTCTCTAATCTTTTCTTTTTCTCTTCTCCTTCTGGGATTCCCATAATACATATTTTTATCCACTTAATATTGTTCCATAATTCCTTAGGCTATGTTCACTTTCCTTCAATCTTTTTTCTTTCTACTGTTTAAACTTGGTCATTCCCATTGTCCTATTTTCAATTTTACTGATTCTTTCTTCCACCTGCTCAAATCTGCCTTTGAATCCTTGCAGTGACTTTTTTTGTTTGTTATTGTACTTTTTAGCTCAAGGTTTCTTTTTGTCTTCTTTTTAGGTTATCTACAACTTTATTCATACTTTTATCTTGTCCATACGTTTTTTCCACTTTCTCCATGTTTTCTCTTAGTTCTTTGAGCATCCTTAAAATAGTCATTTTAAAGTATTTGTCTAATATATCTGCCATAAGGTCTTTTTCAAGGACATTTCTGTTGATTTCTTTTTTTCCTTTGAATGGACTATACTTTCCTCTTTCTATGTATACTTTGTAATTTTTAATTGAGAACTGGATATATTGAATATCATAATGTGATAATTCTGGAAATCAGATTCTCACCCCTTTCCAGGAAAATTTCTGTTACTTGTTTGGGGATTCAGTTGTCTGTTTCAAGAGTTAACAAGATTATTTTTGCAAAGTCTATATTCTTTGTTAGGTGTAGTCACTGAATTCTCTCTGCAGTCAGTGAGTGACCTCACAGAAATTTCCTTGAATTCTTGGATCCAATAAGAAAGTAAAATAATAAACGTGTTCTTTCTCTTTAAATTATTTCAATAGATTCTGCCTCAGAACCCACTTGAGATCCAGGGATTGAAACAATGGCCTACCCCTTTGCCAGTTCCTCAGTGAACTACCAGGTAGATCAAAGCAACAAACCCAGTTTTTGGAGATCAAAGATCTTATTGCCTATACTGCTACTAGCAAGACACACCAGGAACACAGGCCACTGTCCTATCACTGTCTACTGCTGGTCTTGAGAAGTGGGATAGTAACTGCTATGCAAAACAACAAAATTTACCAAAATGTACCATTTTCTTTATCAAGCGCTCCCTCAAAGCTGCAAAATTTGGCTAGTATCTAGAGTTCAACAGGAGTTCAGAACTTATTTTGACAGTTCTTACCAACCCAATAGATGTTTTGTTGGAAGGACTAATTTTTGGAGCTTCTTTCTCCATTGTCTTTCAACATCTACCTAATTCATGCTTTATGGGATTTTAAATATTGTAGCCAGATCACAATTTAGAAATTATATAGTCATGTCCTTGTGTTCTGGGAGGGATATATTGCATTTTAATATTTTGGAATAGAAATCCTATTAGAAACAAAAATCTTTGCATAAGAAATTATACTGACAATCTTTGTAGGCTGATGGCTAGGACCAAGATAACATGGGGAATCAAAAGATTGATAACACTAGATGTAGAAACAATATTATTGAAAGGAAATTTACAGGAACTTGGGGGAGGGTGGAAGAGATAAGAATGAATATAAGAGAGCAGTATGGCAAAAGGATCTAAAGGGATTTAAGAAAAGTTGTGCCTATTTTTCTTTTAATTATCTTGCATTCCCCCTCCTCTTCCCCAACACATACACTGTACTTCGATGTATTTTCTTAATTTAGTGTGAGGGTGTGTGTGTCTGAGGAGGGATGTATTAATGAGGAAATTAAGAGATATTTTACAAATTCAGGCTAGCAGAGTGAGAAAAACACAATATACAGAAGGAAGTAGAATGATTCAAAACAAATTAATTCATTAAAGTAGCAAATTAAAGTAATAGGTAAGCATGAGATCCTAGGGCTCTTGGGGATGTTTTGTAGTCTTATATAAGGCACCAATCTTTTCAGAGCATGACCTGGGATTTGGGACCAATTCTATATAAATATTACTGGGCAGGAAGACCTAATTAACAATATAGTTAAATATGTTTTGGGCAGAGAATTTCCAAACATCATTCAAGCTAAGTTAAAAAAATATATTGGCCTTGATTGTGACCAAATTTTTAGCCTAATTTTCTTTTTCATGAATCAAAATATGTTTTTTGCTTAGACTGAATGCTAGTGCTCTAATATTTTGACTTGTGTAGATTGTCCATTTTTCTTAAGTTACAAATTACTTTTTAATTTTTTTTGGTCTTTAGGCTTGGCTTTTAGAATCCTCAACAAGCTGCATTTAATAGTATCTGCATTTTCCGGTTGCTGTGTCCTTCCTTATCCCAGGAAAAGGAAGTGCCTTCTGTTCAGGGAATCTGGGGCCTATTAAAGAGAAATATTGTAAATATCTAAATTCCTGGCACAGAAAGCCCCTAGAAGTTTATTTCTTTCAATTCTCATGTGTAAAATCAAAAATCAAACAAAACCAAACCAGCTGCTTTGTTCTAATCATTGTTTTTTACAGCCAAATATTTTAGGTAAAAATAGTGAAAAAATAATGCTTTCTAATGCTGAGTTTTCTGGATTATTTTCTATCTTGTCTTTCTTTTCATTAACAGATCTTGGGTAAATTAAATATATCTTATTTTGTTTGATATCATCAAATCTTTAAAATAATCTTTATCAGAACATAACAAACCAAATAAAAAAATAGGTAAATGATTCCAATAATAATCATTGGAATTATATTTACCCACTGAGTTCAATGTTTTTCATATAAATCTGTGAATGCTTCATGTCAGTGCCAGGTCCTATAACAACCAGAGTACAAGAGTAAATTCAAAGCAAAAGTGAAGAAACTTTGCATAGCAATAATGTGTAATTACGGGACTGTAAAACAACCCATTCTGACTCCAATATATTCTATATGTAATTCCATATTCACAAAATTTAAAGTATAAACTAATAATATTATAGCTAATTTTCAGCCACTATTGGAAAGAATATATCATCCTACCTCACCCACCTCCTCTTAAAAAAATAAATGATGGAAAAGCATAGGAAAAAGTATATCTAGGTAAATGCCATTATGCACTAGGTACAAAATATTAAAACTATTTCAAAGATAAATATCCAAGCATATGTCCTCTATTTTTCAGTATAATATAGTTTCACACCCTCATCAAAGAAAATAACTAAAATTATAGGTATTTGGGTTGAATCGTTTCCCAATCAAAAAGATATGTTGGAGTCCTAACCTTTAACATTTCAGAATGTGACCTTATTTGCAAATAGGGTCTTTGCAGAGATAGTAAAGTTAAAATGGGATCATTAGGGTGGGCCAATGACCAATGTGACTGGTGTCTTCACAGAAAAGGGGGAAATTTGGACACAGAGAGGTACACATAGAAGGAAGATGATGTGAAGAAAGTGGCCATCTACAAAGCCAAGAAGATAGACCTAGAACATATCTTTCCTTCATAGTTCCTATGAAGGAACCAATTCTCCCAACACCCTGATTTCAGACTTCAAGGCTCCAAAATTGTGAGAGAATTAATTTCTGTTTTTTAAGGCACCAGTTTGTGGTACATTGTTATGGCAACAATAACTAAATTCAAGAGTAAAAATTCTTATCATTCAAATTAAGATAAGTAAATGCTATCATTATATTAACAGAAACCAGTTAGATTACTATTTGTTTAAATAATTCCTCCACATGTTTGTGTTATTTTATTCAAAGGAAGCAATTTCCAAATTTTCCCATTCAAGTAGAAAGAAAAAAATTAACTTAGATGATCCATGGGTATTGGTCATTTAATTTTTATTTGGTAATTCATATTTACCAAGGTTTTATCTATATCTTTATATATACATAATATTTTAATGTTGAGTAGAAGTAGTACTCTATGCTAATTTTAATTATTTCTATATTGTTAGGTATAATTTTTTGTTTCTAAGTTTATATCCCTTACTTTCCTGAACAACTTGTCATGGAAAGTGTGTGTGTGCATTGTTTCTTATAATTTTGAGGATTATACCTTAGTATAATGAACATGAGTTCCTATGTATATTTTATTTATACTTTGAAAATTAACATTTTGATGCTTCCTAAATAAAAGTGAACATCAAAAGTATATTTCTTCACAATGCATTCCATTGACATGAAATAAAACTTTTTCTAATAATATAATGCTTAAATAAGAGAGGAATAATTATATTATTAATATTACATACAGTTTAAATATTAGAAATCTCTAGTATATCATAGAAGATTATTTAATTGAATAACTTGTTCTTAATCAGAAAAAGTTTTTCTGTCAGGCTGATATTTCCTGCAATCATTTTCCTATATAATTTTTGATATGAATAAGAGTGTGTTTATGTTGTAATCTGAGGAATGCTAATATTTAAATTCCTATTATTTTGTAGTTTAGTACATAATTTCAAATGACACATAGCTTTATTGGAAAACTTTTGTTTCACTTTACCTATAATGTCTGAATCAGCATTTCATATGTTTAAGATATTAATCAAATAAATGTGTAATTAAACACATCATTTTGCCTTGCTATTTTATTGACTATAGTCATTTTAGTTATTATTCTGTATTCTTACTTCCCCTTATTCCACTTGAAAAATTAGCTGACTGATAAATTTTGGTCATCAGATTATTTCTTTTATTTTTTATTGCAATTTCAAATAGCTCTTCATTTGAAAATATATAAAAAGGATAACAATAAGCTAACTCTTGCATGGTGTATGTATTTAATCTGACAAAAAATTCTGAATGATGCCATTAGTATTTGAAATGTCATAAAATAAAATATATTCTAATATTTTAGTTTTTTAGGGTTCTACAAATACTGACACTGTGTAACATTTAGCAGAATGCTATTTTACAATTTTCTGGGATTTGAAATCTCCATGCCAAAAACAATGTCTATATAGTAAGGTTATAGGCTTCTCAGACAACTAGAACATATTACCTAACTGGACTTCAGTAGAGTTTTTATTCCTCCTCCCTTTACTAACATTTGTAACAACATATCATGCCAGTAAAATTATTTAAAAGTGTGAGGAGTCAAAAAATTAATATTACCGATATTGCAATTGATTAACTTTTTTTAGAGAACAGTGTGAATCAGCCATTTTATTGTAATAATCTTAAATCTATAAATGACAGACATCAAATAGTTCACTAGAATTAATTTAAATTTATTTAAAAATATATACATATCCTCTGATGAAGTTTTTATGTAAAATGGTATAAGGAAATCAGGTATTTGCTTTACCAGTCTACCTACTAAATAAATAATTAGCATAGGGTTATTGCTCAGAACTATTTTTCTACAGCCTAAAATGCTGAAGGAATTCCTGTTTAATGCAGTGCTGATATTCTCAGTTTGAAAGAGCAAGAGAGGATCAAATATAAACAACCCTCATCATTCCCACCTGAAGTTCAGAGTTTCTAGCTTCTAAAAGAGGACTGATTTTATAAGACATGGATCCTAGTACAGTTCAAACAGGTAATTTTTCTCTATATTCTCTTTACATATAGCCATGTGTGGCTCTAAAAATTAGATTCCTATTTTTAATAAAGCTCTGAGTTCACTAAAATATTTGCTTTGTCTTAGAAATCCTCAGCATGACGAGCCCTGAGTTTAATCCATTTTTTCACTTTTATTAAATTAACAATCCTATATTTATTAACTGTTTATTCTAACTTTTGTCATTCTCCAGCTTTCATGTATCACAAACAGATTAAAGGGATGCAATATATAGGTAAAATAATAATAGCTAAATAAGATTTATTAAAATGATATTTTATTGGAAAGGACAGTGTAATAATTAGCTCCAATCTCCAGTTAGAGCCTGTGCCACCACCCACATAGCTCACAAAACCACCTTATGAATTCTGCCGTCTTCTGCCTCTCAGAGCTTGCCCAACAGCTCCACCTCTTGAGCCCATTGGGCACACACCTGCTCCACAACACGTGACTGCCTGAAACTTACACTTAAATTTTTCCAGCAAATAAAGAGGTATGAATAAATAAGTACAATTATTCTTTTTAGAGAAGGTTTGGAGTTAAATTTTTTTAATATTTTTCACTTAAAAAACCTGAAACTCTGCATAAAAGAGAACAAAAATTATTTGCATGGCTGAGTGGTCAAGAAAGAAATATGTCCCAAATGCTCAAAAAAAGATGAAATTGCAAAAAAAAAAAAAAAAAAAAAAAGAATCTCAGAGGGGTAAAATCATGAGTGGTTGCTGTCTCCTAGGGCTGGGAATGGGGTAGGGTTTGGGTAAGAGATGTAATCTAGTGGCAAAAGTGTTATTACCCCCCTCACTCCACCCTCCCACACAGGCATAGGAGGCAAGGTCTTAGGGGATTGAAACTACCATTTCTGCAAAAATTTGGGATTCTCAGAGTCATAGTGGAGTAGTGTTTTAAAGACACCTAGCAGGCAAGGGAGATGATAGGGAAATGTGTTTGATTATGTATGAGTCCGAAAGAAAGGAAAAATATCTCCCCTAAGAATCTGAAGCTGTAGGTTTAAAACTCATGCAAATTTGGGATTCAAATTTATACTACTCAAGTATTCAGGGAAATCTCAAGTTTTGAAATTGCATTAAAAATTGGTCAAAGGCCTAGAGTATATTTCAGGTATCTAGCAGAAACTAATGCAAAACTGGTCTGGAAAGGCAGCTTCGCAGTCAAACCTCAAGGTTTTCTTACAGAGAAAGAACCCATGCAGACTATAATGCCATAATTAAAATACAAAAAAGACAATTACAACAATCAGCAGAAGAGATCAAAAAGGACTTGAGAAAATAGTATTACAATGTAAAGAAATACAAATTTGTTCATTTAGAAACAAGTAAAAATAAGTCCCCTTAGAAAAATAAGAGTAATGTTTTTAAAGAAGTAAATAAAACTTGTAAAAATAAAAAAATACTTTCCTTGAAATTAACTCAACAAATAATATAGCAGGATAAAATAAACAAAGCTGAAATACTGATCATATAAAACAACATGCAACGAAGTAAAGAGTAATCCTTTTTTTTTTTTTTTTTTTTTTGGCCACACCACTTGGCTTGCAGGATCAGTTGGCCAACCAGGGATAGAAACCAGGCAACAGCAGTGAAAGCACTGAGTCCTAACCACTGGACTGCCAAGGAATTCCCAAGAGTGATTCAATTTTAAATGGCCTAATACTCTTGTATTGTTTAGGAAGTCTGTAGAAGTACTGATTCAATTAAGACTGTTAAAACAAGTATACATGTGAAAAACATAAAATTATTCACTAAAAGAATAGAGTACAAAGTAAATATTCTAATCTATTAAAGAATGAAAAAGAATTTAAAAATTTGATCAATATAATGAAGAGAGAAAATAAGCAGTTTTTTAAAAGTTTGGCCCATATAAAGATAGATCATTTTAATATATAATACATAGGTATGCTCACAAGTAGGAAACAATATAACCATTCATGGCAAATATAATTTTAATATTTGAGGTGGCGGATAATTTGGGGAGGCAACAGTGAGGTAATAGTTGTAATACATAATTCTTTAGAGAGAGATCAATGTGTAGCAAATAGGCCAAAAAAAGATATTTATTAAAATATGATCATGAGTAATATGTGTCTAATATTATCTGTGTTTTTTATGTTCAGATATTTTATAATTTCAATGAAATATTATCTATCTTAATTCCCCAATATTTTCATTACACTGATATGAAAGCCAGATAAAGTTATCACTAGGAAATTAAACTGCATACTGCTATCCTTTATGAATATAAGTGCAAAAACACTTAGGAAGATAACTAGCAAAGTGAAACAAGCAAATTATGTAAAATATTATGTATCATAACTTAATGAGATTTCTCTCAGGAGTATATGAATAGTTTAATATATCAAATCAATAAATGTAATGCATCATATTACTAGAATAAAGTGCATAACTTATTATCTCAATAGAGGTAGAAATAGAATTTGATAAAATTCAATACCCTTTCCATAGTTAGAAAACAAAACAAAACAAAACAAAAAAGAAAACCTCGACAAACTAAGAATGAAAAGAAAAAGAAATACCTTCAACCTGATCAAGGGTGTCTACAAAAAACCCCACAATTGACATCATAATTAATTGTGAAAGATGCAATCCCTCCCCACTAAATTCAGGAAGAAAACAAGGAAGTCCAATTTTGTCACTTATATTCAACATGTTCTAGAGGTTCTGATGAAGGAAATTAGGGAAAAAGGGGGGTGGGAGGGATAAAGTAGATTAGAAAGAAATAACTAAATATGTATTTTCCAATGACATAATAAAACATACCACACATGAACAATTGTATGCCGCCAAAATAGATCACTTATATGAAATAGACCAATGCTTAGAAAGATATAAACTACCAAAATTGACTCAAGAAGAAATTAAAAAATCTGAATAGATCACTAAAGAAATTGAATTAGTAGTTAAAAGCTCCTCACAAAGAAATGCCCAGGTGCAGATGGCTCATTCATATAATTGGTGCTCTGGTGTTTGATAATTATAAGAATTTGCAAAATTCTTACAATAAATTTAACAAAAATTCTGTAGAATGTATACCCTGAAAACTTCAAAATATTGTTAAATAAATGTAAAGAGGCCTAAACTAAAGGAAATACATCCTATGTTCATGGATCACAAGACGTTGTTAAACTGGCAATAATCCTCACATTGATCTTCAGATTTAATGCAATCCCTCTCTATAAGAATCACAGTTGGTTTCTTGATGAAACTGACAAGCTGATCCTAACATTCATAATCACACAAAAGGGAACCAGAATAGCCAAAACAATATTAAAATATTGAAAGAGAAGAAAAAAATTGGAGGGCTCATACTTTCTGATTTAAAGGCTTTCTACAAAGTAAGTTTAATAGACAGCGTGATACTGGCATAATCACAGTGCCATGTGCCAAAACAATTCAATGGAACAATTGGGATTTGGACAACTGCAATCTAAATGCAAAAGAATGAATTTACGCATCTAATCACACTATATGTAAAAATTATCCTAAAATAAATCATAGGCTTACATGTAAAAGCTAAAACTATAAAACTCTTAGAAGAAAACAGAGGAAATATTTTTGAACCTGGTTAGACAATCACTTCTTAGATATGACACTGAAAGCATAAATGATAAAAGAAAACATTAGATGAACTGAATTTACCAAAGTTAGAAATGTTTGTACAGTAAACAATACCATCAAGTGAAAAGACAATCCACAGAAAGGGAGAATGTGTTTGTAAATTACACAGCTGATAACGGACTTGTATACAGAATACATAAAGATCTCTTACAACTCAAAAATAAAATGACAACTAATCTGATTCAAAAATGGGCAAATGATCTCTACAGATTTTTCTCCAAAGAAAATATACAAATAGTCAGCAAGCACATGAGAATATGTGTAACATCAATAATCACTAGGAAAATGCAATGCCAAATCACAACCATCTACTGCTTCACACATACGAGCATGTGATATCAAAAGTCAGACAATTAAAAATGTTGGCAAGAATGTGAAGATATTGAAACCCTCATACACTCCTGGTGCAAATGAAAAATAGTTCAGAAATAATCTGGCAGTTCTTCAAAATGGTAAATATAGAGTTATCACATGACCTAATAATTTCACTCTTATGTAATACTCAAGAGAAATAAAAATATATGCTCACTCAAAAACTTGAACATAGCAGCATTATTCATAATAGTCAGAACGTAGAAATGATCCAAATGTCCATCAACTTTTAAGTGGATAAATAAATATGATATACCTATATAATTGAATATTATTTGACAATAAATAAAATGAAGTATTAACATATGCTCAGCATGGATGAACCTTGAAAACATTATACAAAGTGAAAGAAGCCAGTCACAAAAGATTACATGTTGCAAGACTTCCTATATAGAAGTGAAAATAGGCAAATCTACTGAGACAGAAAGTAGATTAGTGGTTGTATATGGCTGGCTGGCAGGGCAATATGTGGAGAGTTATGGTCAATGGGCACAGGGTTCCTTTTTGGGTGATTAAGTCTAGATTTAGATTGCAGGGTTGGCTGCACAACTTTGTGAATATATTAAAAAAACATTGAATTGAACACATTAAATGGTACATTTTATGTTGAATGTGTCATAACTTAATAAAGCTGTTTAAAAATAGGTCATGGAATAAGGGTCCAAAATGTAGGATGGCAAATTATCATTTGTATGTTTCCACATTATGTGAATATTTAATTCATCACTAAACTATAACACATGGATCACACTTAAAAGAAAAATAAGTGCTGAAGCCAATCAATTAGGAAAGGATTTTTGGAGAGACACTGAATATGTAAAGGCAGAGATATTTAAGCTACTTATCAATCCATTTTACTTAAGAAAAATATCCTGTATGTGTCTGTGTCTCTGTGTGTTTGCATTTCAGGATTTAGTATGAATTTATTTTACTAGTGGCTGTGTTCATTTATTGAGATGTTCCTGTGTCAAAGAAATTATCATATGGCATAAATTGCTTTTTCCAAGTATGTATATCTCACGATGATTTTTCATTAAAAACTCTCAGTTATACTGGCAGTCATTATAATTTTTGGGTAATCATACAATAAATTATACAAAGTGTTAAGTAGTAAAAGCACGACACCCAAAAGCCTTTTGAAGAAAGAAAACATACACTTTACATAAAAAAATTGTAATAATCCATTGATTCTGTTTACTAGTAATAACTAAGATTTTATTATAACAAGCTCCAAACTAAAATGATGGATATAGCTTTGCTGTACTAGTTATGTTCACATTCATCATCTTTGCTTCATATAGATTGAAAATTTATTATTCATATTTAGGATGATGAGAAACACCATCTTTGCTCAAAATTAAGAAATAAGTAGTAAGTTTAAAAAGTCATGGAAGAGAGCAAAACTGTGTTTTTATATGTATGAGTATATATAGTATATATGCCAGGATTATAAAAACTGAATATGTTTACTTGAATTTAGTTTGCTATATTAATTAATATTAACCTTATTACCTTGCATAGCAAAGAAAAAAACCACTGTATTTTTCAAGGTATAAAACAAAATGCTATTTTTCCAGCATAAAACCAAAAGAGGCTATAGGTATTCTGCTAACTTAAAGTCAGTGGAATAAATATCTCTGTTTGTTTGTTTTAATATTTATTTATTTTTATCTATTTGGCTGCGTCTTAGTTGCAGCACGCAGGATCTTGGTTGCTGCATGCAGGATCTTTTTAGTTGCGGCATGCGGGATCTCTTAGTTGTGCACGCAGGATATAGTTCCCCGACCAGGGATCAAACTCCCCCTGCATTGGGAGCATGGAGTCTTAACCACTGGACCACCAGGGAAGTCCCTCTCTGATTTTTATTCATCTGTTGTTTGATTTTTCTTGCCATTTATTCTATCAGCCAGTCATTTCCCTCTATCTATCTATCTATGAGGTATATGTATGAGCACCTACTAGGCACTTAGATATTGATTTGCACAAGATGCTAAATAAATATTTGGAAGATATAGTATTTGCTTTTAGCATTAATAACAGACTATATGTGATGCATTTATTCTTTCCTTTGACCACATGATTTTTTTCTATGACTCTGTGACTTTCCAGAAGAATAGTAGCTTTCCTGATGACTCAGGTACAATCTTGCCATTATCTTCTTCTGGGAAAAAGTTTTATAGAGGCATATTTCTCTTTTATCATCTTCTCCTTTCCAGAAGACTGAGTGAACAGTCTTGTATTACAGATTACCTCTAACCTTGCTGTATTTACTTGAAGCTACCTTTGAAAAGGTAGACACTCATCAAAACTAACAATTACTAAGTAGATGGTAACAGAGACCTTAAAAATAATTACAGATATAAAAAAGTTAATATTTATTACATATATACTGCATGCTAGCCACTATGCTTAACTTTTTGGATTTTATTATTCTTCAGTCATTTTCATAACTTCATGAAATAATATGTAAATTTACAGATGAAGAAGAATTTGCTTCTGTTTCCTTTTTGTAACTCTCATCCAGTGTTACACACCAGACTTTGTCATAAGCTGGCATAACCTGAAACCACACACATACTGAAATTTAATATTGTATGCTCTGTTTCCTGGTTACAATCTCCTTTTTCCTTCTTTCTCAATTTCTTATTTTTCAAATATTAGAACCTTAAGATCTAGTATGAGCAACCAGCTTATTATTCTACCTGCATCTCAATGTATCCAAGATTCCATGATGAAAACTTCTAGCTATTACTCTTCAAACCTCTACTTTTTTTTCCATTCCTCACAACCCCTATCAAACAAGAACTCTAGAATAATTCAAATCATTCAAACATATTAAAATAGTCTAAAATAACCTCAAAGATGATGGCAACAAACAACAACAAAGGCTAGATACCACATAAGTAACACTCATCCTGGTCTTCAAACACAGTTAAATCTTCATGTGACTTTTGTATACCCAACAGTCTTTCCAGAAGACTCTAGTCATTTTCTTCCTCATTTTCTCAGTGACTATCTTACTATCTAATTTAACTTTTAATGTATCTTCATCTATCACTTTCAGAACTTTCTTTGTGTCTTTCTTCACTATGCAAATTGAGGCCTTCTGACAAGACATTCCTTTATTTAGTTCCATGTCTTCTGCCAATGGTTTCCATTTAAATAATCCTACATTGTTAATCATGGTTATCCTGGGGTTCACTTCTACTTTTTTTCTCTCTATTTGCTTGGCATCCCTCTCAAATTAAAAATAAATACACTGGGCTTCCCTGGTGGCTCAGTGGTTGAGAGTCTGCCTGCCGATGCAGGGGACACGGGTTCATGCCCTGGTCCAGGAGGATCCCACATGCCGCGGAGCGGCTGGGCCCGTGAGCCATGGCCGCTGAGCCTGCGCGTCCGGAGCCTGTACTCCGCAGCGGGAGAAGCCACAACAGTGAGAGGGGGGCGTACCGCAAAAAAGATAAATAAATAAATAAATACAATAATTGAATAATATATTCCTCTATCTACTTACCTATCAATACATTTATGTTTCTGTAACTTCATAACCTGTAACTCCCACATACTATTAACTTCTTAGGTAATTACATGCACCTTGAAATAACCCTAACCTCATCGATGACCTTCCTTCAGCCCAAGAAAATGAAGAATTAACTGATAAACTTTTTGTAGTATTAGAACTGGTCACTCTGTTTTCTTAACAGTCTCACTTTTCTAATTTGCCGTGTTAATTTATTCTTTGGATTTTTGTGTTTCCTTATTGGCTATATTTTAAAGTCTTATTTATGTATGCATATTGTTCTGATAATGCCTTAAATATTCTCAAGGGCTAATCCTTTAGCTGTTGCCTTTTGCAAATTATATACTTTCTCACAGATTTCCTCTAAATCTATTTTTGTACTACCCAAGAGACTAACATCTATGGGGTCAGAGAATGATCTGATTTAATATAGATATTCCAGTTCTTAGTACACTACACAGATTTTCAACAGGTGTTTTTTTTTTTAATGGTTATAAAACTTATACAAATAAATCTAGAATTCTCACTGAGCTCCAAATAATTGTATTCAATTTTCCATTGGGCTTTTCTACTTGGAAATCTCACAGCTACATCTGATCAATATATCTAAACTTCAGCTTTTCCTCAAATATATCTCCCCTACAGAAACATGTATCTCCATTCCCTTTCATGGGCACCATAATCTACACAGACATTCTAGCTATGTGATTTGCTCCTTCTGGACCTTGACACATGTGATTTCCTCTTCCAGATGTGTATACACTTTATCATACTTCATTTGACCAATTCCTGCTTATATTAAATAATTCTTCTCAAATTCATCGCTCCTGAAAGGTCTTAGCTGAACCTCTACGTTAGACTGTTCTTCTGTGTAATCTGCTACCACTTACCGCTTTACATTGTAAGAGCTCTCAACTGGTTTTCTTCACAATACTACCTTGAGATGAACTTCAAAAAATGTTCCAGTAGCCAAAGAGCTACGTCTTTGTCCAGAAACATCGCTAAGTTTTCCTTACGGATTTTGGATTTTGTGAGAAATTTCTTAAACTTCACAGTCATAATGTTCTCTTATTAAAAAGAAATGAATGCAAAGCATACAGCATAATGCCTGACAGATGCATGTTTTATGTAAAAGTAATCTAATGTCTTTCCCATTATGATAAAAAAGCCAATTTCATTTACTGATAATAGATCTTTTTAGATCTGTATTGTCCTATATACCTACGAAGTATTTAAATATGGTTACATAATTCCATGAATTTTATTTTTACCAATTATACTTTGTCATTTCAATTGTTTTATTTTTTTAATGGAAATGATGAAAAATATTTCCATGAACAAAAGTTTTCCCAATTAAAGTATGTTTTATATATATATATATATATATACACGGAATATATAAAGGTTTTGTTTCCTCCAACATTAAAATGGTGAAATATTATATTCTGGGGCAATTGAGAATGCACTTTAATAATCTTGATATAAAGCTGTGCTAATAAAACTTTTCAATTTTTCATAGAAATAAAAACAGCAAGAAAACATGTTACTCCACATTACAACTTAAATTTTTACCTTGCCCTCTTCAATGTGCTTTAAGATTTACAGCTTCTGACATTTTCCTTACAATACCTATTATATCTGCCAGTGAACATGATTAATAATGATGAAAATGATCTCTGTATCTGTGGCACATGTTGAACATCGGTTTTAGGCCATAATTTAAAATTTATGCCTTGTATTTAAAACTGAAGCTTTGATAAAATAAATTTTCATTTTTCAGGTTATTTTTAAAATTTTTGGCTGACCATTGAGACTAAAATTATAGTAGAGACTTTCACTTTGAAATTGGGTATCCCAAGAAGAATACAGAAGAATCAGAAGCACACCCATTTAATTATAAAAGTTTTCTATAAAATATTTGTTTTTCTAATTTCTATGTATCTATATTCATCTTTGTAATCACATGGGCATGAATATGTAATTTCCCAAGTTTCAGACATCTATCCAAAGCTCATTATTCAGTAAAATGTTAAATTGTGAACTATGGCCTAAGCTTTGCCATACAAGTATTGTGAGAAGGAAAAGAGAGTGAAATTTGGAAAATTCCTGTTTACAAGCTCTTTTGCCTTGGCCAAAATTAACGTATCTCCATCTCTGTGAAACCAATTAGACTTACAACTTACACATGTTGTGAATATTTTCTTCTTTTTCCATATGGCATCCTTTTCCCCTTTGTTTGGTAAAATCACTCTGTATTTCCTAAAGGGAATTTTCACGCTTCATTCTATGTGGTTCTGGGGAAGATTCTGTTCACAGAAACTCACTCACCTCTTACTTACTATTATCTGCTATGGGAGGGTGGTGGGCAGGTGATCCAATCAAAGCAATCAACCTTTAACTCCTCATAAATTAAATCCTGAGTGCAATGTCAAGTTGAGGTAAGGCTAAAGTCCATGCAATCCCCAATATGCAATCCATATGTTCCTGATGGAAATTTCTAGGACTGAAAATTCCTGACCTTCATTAGAAATGGTTATTTACTTTTTCCTTTTCCCTCCTCTCTCTTTTTTAAAGTTATAACTATTTGTTAAACTAATTTCCTTTTTAAAAATTAAGTTAGCCTGAGTAGATTTCTATTCCTTGAGACAAAAGAATTCTAACCAATTTAGTGGTTCAGAGTTATTGTGAGAATTATTTTAATTGAATGAAATAACATGTGAAATTGCCTATTTAATTTGATTATTTGATTCTAACAGGACAGGCTGGATAATTATTTTTTTGCCACCTCTGCTACATTGGCATCTTCCTAATTCCAGTTAACTACTTTCATGATTGTTATAAGCACTTCATGAGTTTTGTTTTAGAATTTGGGAGTCACGGAATGTCACACCACAAAACTTGCCTAGTCTGAATTAGACAGAGTTTATCCAAACCAGGATTCTTATTTTATAAGAATACCAATGTAGGATTTCAATATGTGACTTTGTATTTGAGGAAGTTGACCATGACCAGTTGACTTTGTATTTGAGGAAGTTGACCATGACCATGACCATCACCTATCTTTTTTGCTTGAAGAGAAAAACATTTGATGAGTCATTAAAGTCATGGATTATATCTGAGATTGTTTGCATATATGATTGCAGCCTGCAATTCCTGGAATATTACTCCAGTGCCTTAAATAATGTATGTCACACTATAGGTATGAGGTAGATTTCTGTTGAGGGAATTATCATCTTCAAATGTTTCTTGCTAGATAGGTTTACAATGATCACAATCCCTTTTGTTTCAAGTAAATCACAGTTTTCATCTCTAATTACCTCACAAAAAGTAGTAAATGTACTTAGCTTAGTAAAGGTATGAATGAATTAATAACATACAAATAAATACAGTTTAAAGATAGATATAGATATAGAGGTAGATGTAGATGTAGAGATAGAGATAGAGGTATAATCTATTCCATCAATGTTGTTCTTGATGACAGTTTTGTTTATCAATACCTTTGGAGATAAAGAAATTTTATTTATTAATTCCCAGTTTTAAATGACAGAATTTAGAGCACTTGCCCTAAAACATGTTATAGTAAAAATAATGCCTTAAAATTGGCGATTAGGAAAATATAATTTTATAAATTACTCATTTTTGGGGGGATATGTAATACATAACCAGAGTAACAGGGTAGATGTAAACATGATAAAGTGGAATAACACTCTAAATAAAAATAAAAAAAATATAACCCTATAATCATGTATCTTATCTATAAATAATATTTCAAAGTATACAAAGAAAGTTTGTTTAAAATTTACCATAAAATATATGAACTTATATCACAGAAATTTGCTAATGTGCCAATATAATAGTCTCATAAATAGGATAAAGAGTAAGGAAGAAAGAGGAGACTTAACACCTAAAGTAGAAGCTGAATTTGTTTTGTTATGTTTCCCTCCAAATGGAGCACTCAGATTTATTTTAACGATTATCTGCTTATAAATACAGGGTAGAATTGCAAAACTAGTTACATCAAATATAATGTTGTTGAGAGTGTAGGTAAGCTACTCCATGATCTTGCTGCCTGAGCAGTCATTTTGTTTGACCCAGAGGGCTGCAGGAACTTTAAACTGATGCTAGCGCCCTCACAAAAGTGCATACCCTAGATAACAGCCCACAGAGTCACAAGCAAATGTAAGTTTCTGATGTCTAACAGCCCTTGTGCTCAACAGGTTCCCCTGCCTCCCAGTGCCTTCCCCTTGTGATAACACTTAGATAAGACCCCATGGAACTTACCAAAATCCTGGTCATTTAGTTTGAATTGACTAATCTGGTCTTAGCCCAGGAACCCCAAAGCACTCCACTCACAGACCCTAATAGAAGGACATGGCCCAGGCCCTATCACTCTCTCTCTGCTCTCTGCACTGACTTCCCCATGTGGTCCCTTGAGGTATGCCTTGTACTTCCTCCAGGACCTGTGAGTAATAAACTTCTCTGTTTCAATTTCTCTTGTGGTCTATTGTTGCTTGTGCTTACCATCCAGCACCCTGTGTACCACTTAACAAATGTTAATTTAACAAAGTCTTAACAAATGTAAAAGGATTAAGAAACATAAAGACTGTTGATGCTAGAATAATAGTCTGTGGACATCTAGACCAACTTACTATAGAGAAGGAAGACTCAGTACAGAGAAGTCAATGAATTTGCTCAAATTTACACAGTTGGTTATTTGAAGAGTTAGGCCTTCTCCTTGGCTTTGTCCCTGGTTCTGAGCCTTTGTCCCTGGTCATCCTTTTCCTTGAGCACTTTGTTCACAGATCAGCACATTCAGGTCTCAGATTAAGTATCAAACCTTTAAAAGATATCCAGGCCACTTAAAACAGTGACTTCTCCTCACCCATACCACTTGCTTTTTAAAAAAAAAAAAAAACCAAAAACGTGTTATTTTGTTTATAGCACTTAATGTATAAAATTAACTTACTTGTTTCCTCTGGCTCTGTCTCTGTCATTCTAGCTCCTCAGAGGCAGGGGCCTCATCTCCCTTGTTTTTGGGGCCGTATCTCTGTAGCCTAAAACAGTGACACACAGGAAGGATTTAATAAATGCTTGTGTAATGATTTGTTGAGGATTGCTCACATCTAAAATACCACCCCATCAGAGGCTTTTACTCACCATCCTGTCTGAAGTAGTAGCCAAACCTTGCCAGATGCTACAGTACTGAACAGTCTATTAATAGAAAAATCACTATATATTTACCATGGGCTACACATAGTTTGAGCATTTTAATTTAATCAAATCAGTGTGAACAAGCTAATAACTTTGGCTTTTAATTATATATGTGCTCTTTCTATTGATCAGATTCGCTGAACAAATTCTGTGCTGTGCAGAAATACTTTAAAAAGAAGCTGAAAAACACTTTATCAAACATACTGCTAATATCAAGATGCACTTTCTATGCCTCAGTTTTCTTATCATTAAAATGGTGATAATAATAGCACCGTTCTTATAAGGCTATAAACAATAAATGAGTGACTATAAATAAATTATTTACAGTGTTTTGTACAGTGGCACATAATAAAAATTGAGTAAGCATTAGTAATTATTACTTGCTGAAATTTAATTTCCTTTTGTATTTCTAATGATGTTTTAAAATTTAGAGGTTGATTATATTTAGGTAATAAAGAAGTTTACTTATGTTTAATTGTATTTGACTCATGAATACCTCTAAACAATGTAGCCAATTTATATTTTACCAACAATCAAGTATTTTACTTTCATAAAAGTCTGATATGTTAAATGCATTTCTTTTCTATTATCCATTAGGATATATTTTAGTTTCATTATTAAAACATATAACTCCAGCATGAAAGATAATAGTAGGGCTATTAGTGGAAGCCACAATTGTTATTATAAAAGTCATTTTATGACTCCATTTTATCTCCACTATTGTTTTATTGACTTTATCTTTTTTACTTCTTTGATTATGCTCTAGAGCAGGGGCCAGAAAAATATGTTACTTACATATCCTAATATTTGTATCCTTATATCATATGTGGTCTACAAATTTTAAAATATTTTTATCTGACTTTTTAGAAAAAAGATTCGCCAGACACTAAAGGGTCACATATAATCACCTCCTTTTATCTTCTTCGTCCTCCTCTTTCACCTCTACCTTTCACTACTTATTACTTTTTATCCTTTTCCTATTTCTCCTTCATCTACCTTTTTTTCTTTAATATTTCTTTAAAAATAAACAACATTCCTAGCAAATAGGGGTGGGCCAGACTTGGCCCCCAGGTCATAGTTTGTTGACCCTTAGTCTAGATTTTACAACATACAAGTTAAATTTATTATACTCTACCTTTAAATAATATTATACTAATTCTCCAAATAGTTTAGTAATTTTACTATAGTTCCATCCTCCTTCTACAAATCTTATACATTCAAGAGTGCATAGTTGCACTGTTATTTTTACTTTGAATAGTTAAATATTTAAGGAGATACAAAATAAGAAATAATGTATGTTATATTTACTAATAGAATTTACTATTTCTGGCCTTATCCATTTTTTTTTTCATCTACAGCCATATTTCCACTTGTTTAACTTTGAATTTTGCCTAAAGAACTTCCTTTGCCATTTCCTGCAGTGCAGTTCTTCTGGCGATGAATACTTTCATGTTTGGTTTGTCTGAAAAGTATTTTGCCTTAAGTTTTGAAAAATATTATTTCAGGGTATAAAATTTCAAATTATCCACATTTTGGTTCCTTGCTTGTTCCCCTTTGGTGCTTTAAAGATGCTGTTTCATTGCCTTCCAGATTGTAGTTTCATTGAGAATATTCATATTTTGTATCTATCTATATAAGTTCCTTTTTAATTGGTTACTTTTAATATTTTCTCTTTATTAATAGTTTGCAGTAAATCAATTAAGACATGCCTTGTACTTCTCTGTTGATTCTTCTTGAGTTTAGCTGAGCTTATTGGATCTGTGGTTTATAACTTTCTCATACTTTGGAAAATCCAAGGGAATGATTTCATCAATCTTTTTTCTTTTCTGTCTTGACTCCTTCTGGAACCCCAACTGCTTATTTATTAGACATCTTGATATTTTCCCACTACTTAGTAATGCTCTGTTCAATTTCAATTATTCTCTCTTTCTCTGCTTTCATTTTGCATAGTTTCTATTTCCTTAGCTTCACATTCACTGTTTTTTCCTAGTGCCCAGCATGTTAATTCCACCAACTGTATTTTCATTTCAGATATTTTGTTTTATCTCTAGATGATCCATTTAGAGATTTTATACATTCCATTTTTCTTTTTATTATGTTTGCCCTTTCCCTTTCATCTCTGAACATATTTGTAATAGACACAATAGCTGTATTAAAATGTTTTCCTAATTCATTTGTCTTTGCCATCTCTAGTTCTACTTCTAATGAATATGTTTTTCCTAGTTACGGGTCATATGTTTCTGATTTTTTTGCCTGCCTTCTCATTTTTTTATTGGATGTCTGAAATTGTGAATTTTATATTGTGATTACTGAAATTTGTAGCATTTTTAACAGTACTGGGCTTTGTTTTGGTATGCAGTTCACTTACAGATTAGTTTGATCCTCTATGATTTTATTTTTAAGCTTTGTTAGTACACAGAATAGAGTACTTTAGGGCTCCTCAATGAAGGCATAAATCACTGTAGATTACTCCATTTTACTTTGGGACTGTTGAAAAATTAAATATAAGAGGAAATCACCAAAATAGCACACTTCTAAGTAATCCATGGGTAAAACAAGAAATAAAAGGGGAAATTAGAAATTATTTTAAGAACAACAACAAAAAAGAGAAAAGCCAAACAAACCCAAAATAAACAGGAGAAAGGAAATAATAAAGATCAGAGTAGAAAACAATAGAATAAATAAAAAAAAACAGAAGCTTTGTTTTTTAGATAAATAAAGTTGATAAATCTCTAATCATAGTGATTAGGTAGAAAAAGACACACTACTGATATATAGATATATTTACTGGGAAATTATATTATATCATTTTTTAATTATCCTGCATTTATTTTTTTAAGTTTTTTTAATTTAATTTAATTTATTTTTTTATACAGCAGGTTCTTATTAGTTATCCATTTTATACATATTATGTATATATGTCAATCCCAATCTCCCAATTCATCACACATATTAAATCTTTAAGGAAAAAATACTATGAATTATGCTTAAAATATTCTAGAAAATTAAAGCAGAGGAAATAGTTTCCTCTGATATAGAAACCCAAAAAATAAATTTCAAGGGAAAAACACTAAAGAATGAGTATCTTTCATGTACATAAATGTAAAAATTCATAACAAACTTTTAGTAAACAGAATCCAACAAAATATTACATTGATACTGTTATCATAGCCAATGGAATTAATCCCAGGAATACAATCTTGGTATAACATTTAAAAAATCAGTTAATGCTAAATTCTATGTGATATCTGCATTATCTTGAAACAGTGAAAAAACAAGAGAAATCTGAATAAAATTTGTAGCTTAGGTAATTGTAATGTACCAAAGTAAATGTTTTCATTTTCACAAATTTACCATTGTTATATAAGACGTTAACATTAGGGGGAACTGGTAAATGGTATGACAGAACTCTCCATACTCTCTTTGCAACTTCTGTGTATTTTTTAAAAATTCTGAAATAGTTCATTTAAAATCACTTAATGTAATTCACAATACTAACACAGTAGATTTGTAAAACCTTATCATTTCAGTTTTTTTAAGGCATTTTACAAAATTGATATTCCATTCCTGATAAAAGCTATTAGCAAACTTAGGATAGAAGTGAATTTCTCTAAGTTAATACAGAGCATCTATGAAAAACTTCCCGTTTTTCAACAAATGGTATTGAAACAATTTGACTTCCACGTGTAAAAAATGAATCTAGACACAGACCTTATACTCTTCACCAAAATTAACTCAAAATGGATCACAGACCTAAATGCAAAACACAAACTATAAAGCTGCTAGAAGGTAACATAGGAGAAAATCCAGATGACCTTGGATTTGGCAGTGACATTTTAGATACAACACTAAAGGCACAATTCATGAAATAAACTAGACTTAATTAAAATTAAAAATTTCTGTTCTGTGAAAGATGATGTTAAGAGAATGAGAAGACAAGCCGCAGTTGGGAGAAAATATTTCCAAAAGACATATCTGATAAAGGACTGTTATTGAAAATATGCAAAGAACTTTTACAACCCAACACTATGAAAGCAAACAACCCAATTAAAATTGGACCAAAGACCTTAGGAGACACTTCATCAAAAATATACAGATGGCAAATAAGCTATCTTATTTAAGATGGCTTAAATGATGCTCCACATTATATGTAATCAGGGAAATGCAAGTTAAAACAACAAGGAGATATTACTACATATCTATTAGAATGTCCCAAATCTGGAACACTTACTATGCTGAATGCTGGTGAGGATTTTGAGTAACAGGAGCTCTTGTTCATTGCTGATGGGAATGCAAAATGGTATGGCCACTGTGGAAGAATTTGGTAGTTTCTTATAAGACTAAACATACCCTTACTGTATGCTCCAGCAATTGTGTTCCTTGGTATTTACATAAAAAAGTTGAAAACTTATGTCCACAACAAAATCTGCACATGTATGTTTATAGCAGCTTTGCTTACAATTACTAAAACTTGGAAGCAACCAAGGTATCCTTTAGTAGGTGAACGGATAAATCAACTGTGTTACATCCAGACAATGGAATATTATTCAGCACTAACAAGAAATGCACTATCAAACTCTGAAAAGACTTAGAGGAACATTAAATGCATTTTACTAAGTGAAAGAAGCCAATCTGAAAAGGCTACATCCTGTATGATTCAACTATATGACATTCTGGAAAAGGGAAAACTATGGAAACCGTAAAAAGATAGTGGTTTCCAGGGGTTAGTAATGAGACAGGGGTAAATAAGTGGAGCACAGAAGATTCCTCAGGCAATGAAACTACTCTATATCATACTATAATGCTAGAGACATGTCACACATTTGTCCAAACACGTAGAAGGCACAACACCAAAAGTGAACCCTGATGTAAACTATGGACCCTGGTAATGATGATTTGTCAATACAGGTTCATCAAATGTAAGAAATGTATCAGTCCGGTGTAGGATACTGAGCATGGGGGAGGCTATGCATATGTGGGGTCAGAGGGCATATGGGAAAACACTATACTTTCTGCTCAATTTTTGTGAACCTAAAACTGCTATAAAAATAAAGCCTATTAAAAACAAAAACCTTACACTGACATCATACTTAATGGTAAAAGACTGAATTCTTCTCTCAAAGAACAGAAAGAAAACAAGGATGTCTAATTTCAATATTTTTATTAAACATTGTCTTGGAGGTCTAATCAATATAATAATAATTTATATATATATAAATTAAAATGGTCTTTATTGACAGATGACAAGTTCTTTTACATAGAAAAGCTAATGGAATTTACAAAAATCTACTAGAACTTATGAATGAGTTTAGCAGGGTTTCAAAGTGCAAGATCAATATACTTAAATCAACTGTATTTCATTATATTAAAAACTATTAATTGGAAAGTAAAAATATTTTAATACCATCAATGTCATCCTTTATAATAGAATAAAAATTGTGAAGTACTTAGGAATAAATCTGATAAATTATGTGAAAAACCTCTGTCCTGAAAATTACAAATCATTGCTGACAGGAATTAAATAATATCTAAATAAATGGCTACTTTTTCTGTATTCCTAGGTTAGAAAACCAAAAAGAATTCTGATATCAACTCTCCCCAAATTGACTTGTAAATTCATCATGTTTCAACTAATTCTTTTAGAAATTGAAAAATTAATGCTAAAATTCATATGAAAATTCAAAGGACTTAGACTAGCCAAAACAACATTCAAAAAAGATGAATAGATTTGGAAGACTTGCATATTCTGACTTCCAGATTCATTGTAAAGCTACATCAATCAAAATAATCTATGACTCAAGATAGATGAATATGTCAATTGAACAGAAGAGAGTCCAGAAAAAGAAGACATATAGAGCCAATTGTTTTTCAACAAAGGTGTAAGTTCAATTTAGTGAAGAAAGATATTCTCTTCAATATACGGTGCTGGAACAATTTAATATCTATATGCAAAAATTATATTCAATCAATAACTCACATTATATACAAAAATAACTTAAAATGTTCACTGAGTTACATATAAAATTTAAAAATATAAAACTTTTAGAATGTTACATGAGAAAAGTTACTTTTGACTTTGGTTAGGAAAAGATGTCTTAGATATAAACTTAAAAAATGGTATCAAAGAGGAAAAAATTATAAATCCAATTTATCCAAACTAAAAATATCTACTTTTTGTAAGACACAGTTAAGTGAATGAAAAGACAAGCCAGAGACTGTAATAAAATATTTGCAATTCACATTTCTGATGCAGGACTTGTATTCAGAACATATAAAGAACTCCCAGAACTCAACAATAAGAAAAATATTTTGTAAAGGTAGGTAAAACTCTAAGTGGATACTTCACTAAATCAGATGTACGCAAGGAAGTTAAGCACTAAAAAGATTTCACCATTATGATAATTACAGATTTACACCTTAAAACCACATTGTGAAAACACATTGTGAAACTCACCTATGACAACGTCTAAAATTTAAAAGAATGGCCACATCAAGTGTTTTACTTTTTACCATTTGTCTGGGGTTTTGTTAGTCTTTTTTTTTTTTAATCACCTTTTTTTGCTAGGATGAGCAACTTGCAGGGTCATGGTTCCTAAATAAGAAGTCAGGCCTGAGGCTCTGGGATGGAAGCACCGAGTCCAGGACACTGGACCACTAGAGAATTCCAAGACCCAGGGAAGATTAACTGCCAAGAGCTCTTATGGAGGCCTCTATTTGACCCAAGATCCAGCTCCACCCAATGGCCAGCAGCTCCCAGTGCTGGACGTCTCACACCGAACAACAAACAAGATAGGAACACAAACCCACTGATCAGCACACTGACTACCTAAAGTCTTACTAAGCTCACAGACACCACACAACACACCACGGACATTGTCCTGCCCACCACAAAGACAAGATCCAGCCTCACCCACCATAACACACGTGCCAGCCCCTCCACAAGGAAGCCTACACAACCCACTGAACCAACCTTACCCACTGGGGGAAGACACCAAAAAAAACGGGAACTACTAACCTGCAGCCTGCAAAAAGGAGACACCAAACACAGTAAGTTAAGCAAAATGAGAAGACAGAGAAATATGCAGCAGATGAAGGAGCAAAGTAAGAACCCACCAGACCAAATAAATGAAGAGGAAATAGGCAGTCTACCTGAAAAAGAATTCAGAGTAATGATAGTAAAGATGATCCAAAATCTTGGAAATAGAATGGAGAAAATACAAGAAACATTTAACAAGGAATTAAAGAACTAAACAGCAAAAAAACAATGATGAACAACACAATAAATTAAGTTAAAAATTCTGTAGAAGGAATCAAGAGCAGAATAACTGAGGTAGAAGAACGGATAAGTGACATGGAAGATAAAATAGTGGAAATAACTACCACAGAGCAGAATAAAGAATGAAAAGAATTGAGGACAGCTTCAGAGACCTCTGGGACAACATTAAACACACGAACATATGAATTATAGGGGTCCCAGAAGAAGAAGACAAATAAAAAGGGACTGAGAAAATATTTGAAGAGATTATAGTTGAAACTTCCTTAATATGGGAAAGGAAATTGTCAATCAAATCCAGGCAGTGCAGAGAGTTCCATACAGGATAAACCCAAGGAGAAACATGCCAAGACACATATTAATCAAACTATCAAAAATTAAGTACAAAGAAAAAGTATTAAAAGCAGCAAGGGAAAAGCAACAAATAACATACAAGGGAATCCCCACAAGGTTAACAGCAGATTTTTCAGCAGAAACTACAGGCCAGAAGTGAGTGGCAAGATATATTTAAAGTGATGAAAGGGAAAAACCTACAACCAAGATTACTCTAACCACCAAGGATCTCATTCAGATTTCATGGAGAAATCAAAAGCTTTACAGATAAGCAAAAGTTAAGAGAAATCAGCACGACCAAACCAGCTTTACAACAAATGCTAAAGGAACTTCTCTAGGTGAGAAACACAAGAGAAGGAAAAGACTTACAAAACCAAACCCAAAACAATTAAGAAAATGGCAATAGGAAACTACGTATCAATAATTACCTTAAATGTAAATGGATTAAATACCCCAACCAAAAGACACAGTCTGGCTGAATGGGTAGAAAAACAAGACCCATATATATGCTGCCTACAAGAGACCCTCTTCAGACTTATGGACACAAAGAGACTAGAAGTGAGGGGATGGAAAAAGCTATTTCATGCAAATGGGAATTAAATAAAGCTGGTGTAGCAATACTCATAACAGACAAAATAGACTTCAAAATAAAGACTATTATAAGAGACAAGGAAGGACACTACATACTGATCAAGGGATCAATCCAAGAAGGAGATCTAACAGTTGTAAAGATCTATGCACCCAACATAGGAGCACCTCAATACATAAGGCAAAGGCTAACAGCCAAAAAAGGGGAAATCAACAGTAAAACAACCATAGTAGGGGACTTTAACACCCCACTTTCACGAAATTTGTTTGATTTGATCCAAATCAACCAAAATGAAAATAAACAAGGAAACACAAGCTTTAAATGACCCATTAAACAAGATGGATATAATTGATATTTATAGGACATTCCATCCAAAAACAACAGAATACACTTTCCTCTCGAGTTCTCATGGAACAGTCTCGAGGATACATCATATCTTGGGTCACAAATCAAGCCTTGGTAAATTTAAGAAAATTGAAATCGTATCAAGTATCATTTCCACCCACAACCCTATGAGACTAGATATCAATTACAGGAAAAAAAATCTGTAAAAAATACAAATACATGGAGGCTAAACAGTACACTACTAATAACCAAGAGATCACTGAAAAAATCAAAGAGGAAATCAAAAAATACCTAAACCAGAAGCAAATGACAATGAAAACACAACAACACAAAACCTATGGGATGCAGGAAAAGCAGTTAGTTCTAAGAGGGAAGTTTATAGCAATACAATCCTACCTCAAGAAACAAGAAAAATTTCAAATAAGCAACCTAACCTTACACCTAAAGCAATTAGAGGAAAAAGAACAACAACAAAAAAACCCAAAGTTAGCAGAAGGAAAGAAATCATAAAGATCAGATGAGAAATAAATGAAAAAGAAATGAAGGAAATGATAGCAAAGATCAATAAAAGTAAAAGTTGGTTCTTTGAGAAGGTAAACAAAATTGATAAGCCATTAGCCAGACTCATCAGGAAAAAAGGGAGAAGACTCAAATCAACAGAATTAGAAAAGAAAAAGGAGAAGTAACAACTGCCACAGCAGAAATACAAAGGATCAAGAGAGACTACTACAAGCAACTATATGCCAATAAAATGGAAAACCTGGAAGAAATGGACAAATTCTTAGAAAAGTACAACCTTCCAAGACTGAACCAGGGAGAAACAGAAAACATGAACAGACCAATCAACAGCACTGGAATTGAAACTGTGATTTAAAATCCTCCAACAAACGAAAGCTCAGGGCCAGATGGCTTCACAGGCAAACTCTATCAAATATTAAGGGAAGAGATAACATCTATTCTTCTCAAACTCTGCCAAAATATAACAGATGAAGGAACACTCCCAAACACATTCTACAAGGCCCCCATCACCCTGATACCAAAACTAGACAAAGATGTCACAAAAAAAGAAAACTGCAGGCCAATATCACTGATGAACATAGATGCAAAAATCCTCAACAAAATAGTAGCAAACCCCACCCAACAGTACACTAAAAGGATCATACACCACAATCAAGTAGGGTTTATCCTGGGAATGCAAGAATTCTTCAATATATGCAAATCAATCATTGTGATACACCATCTTAACAAATTGAAGGATAAAAACCATCTGATAATCTCAATAGATGCAGAAAAAGCTTTTGACAAAATTCAACACCCATTTGTGATAAAACTCTCCAGAAAGTGAGCATAGAGAGAACCTACCTCAACATAATAAAAGACATATATGACAAACCCACAGCCAACATCATCTTCAATGGTGAAAAATGAAAGCATTTCCTCTAAAATCATGAACAAGACAGAGATGCCCACTCTCACCACTATTATTCAACATAGTTTTGGAAGTTTTAGCCATGGCAATCAGAGAAGAAAAAGAAATAAAAGGAATCCAAATCAGAAAAGAAGAAGTAAAACTGTCACTGTTTGCAGATGACATGATACTATACATAGAATATCCTAATGACGCCACCAGAAAACTATTAGAGCTAATCAATGAACTTGGTAAAGTAGCAGGATACAAAATTAATGCACAGAAATCTCTTGTATTCCTATCCATTAACAATAAAACATCAGAAACCGAAATTAAGGAAACATTCCCATTTACCATGGCAACAAAAAGAATAAAATACCTAGGAATAAACCTACCTAAGGAGGCAAAAGACCTGTAGCAGAAAACTATAAGACAATGATGAAAGAAGTCAAAGAGGATACAAACAGATGGAAAGATATACCACGTTCTTGGATTGGAAGAATCAACATTGTGGAAATGACTATACTGCCCAAAGCAATCTACAGATTCTATGCAATCCCTATCAAATTACCAATGGCATTTTTTCACAGAACTAGAACAAAAAATTTCACAATTTGTATGGAAACACAAAAGACCCTGAATAGCCAAACAATCTTGAGAAAGAAAAAAGGAGCTGGAGGAATCAGGTTCCCTGACTTCAGACTATACTACAAAGCTAGAGTCATCAAGACAATAAGTTACTGGCACAAAAACAGAAATATAGATCAATGGAACAGGATAGAAAGCCCAGAGACAAACCTACGCACATATGGTCACCTTATCTTTGACAAAGGAGGCAAGAATATACAATGGAGAAAAGACACCCTCTTCAATAAGTGGTGCTGGGAAAACTGGATAGCTAAATGTAAAAGAATGAAATTAGAACAATTCCTAGCACCGTACACAAAAATAAACTCAAAATGGATTAAAGACCTAAATGTAAGGCCAGACACTATAAAACTCTTAGAGGAAAACATAGGCAGAACACTCTTTGACATAAATCACAGCAAGATGTTTTTTGACACACTCCTAGCATAATGGAAATAAAATAAAAAATAAACAAATAGGACCTAATGAAACTTAAAAGCTTTTGCACAGCAAAGGAAACCATAAACAAGATGAAAAGAC
The DNA here is from genome assembly GCF_003676395.1 of Aethalodelphis obliquidens. NCBI lineage: Eukaryota > Metazoa > Chordata > Mammalia > Artiodactyla > Delphinidae > Aethalodelphis > Aethalodelphis obliquidens. The sequence goes on from NW_020837946.1 coordinate 41,076,673, forward strand.
GACCCTCAGAATGGGAGAAAAAATTTGCAAATGAAGTAGCTGACAAAGGATTAATCTCCAAAATATACAAGCAGCTCATGCAGGTCAATATCAAAAAAAAAAAAAATAAACCAAACAACCGAATCCAAAATTGGGTGAAAGATCTAAATAGACTTTTCTCCAAAGAAGACATACAGATTGCCAACAAACACATGAAAAGATGCTCAACATCACTAACCATTAGAGAAATGCAAATCAAAACCACAATGAGGTATCACCTCACACTGGTCAGAACGGTCATCATCAAAAAATCTACAAACAATAAATGATGGCATGGGTGTGGAGAAAAGGGAAGCCTGCTGCACTGTTGGTAAGAATGTAAATTGATACAGCCACTATGGAGCACAGTATGGAGGTTCCTTAGAAAACTAAAAATAGAACTACAAGATGACCCAGCAATCCCACTACTGGGCATATACCCTGAGAAAACCATAATTCAAAAAGATACATGTACCACGATAATCATTGCAGCACTATTTACAATAGTCAGGATATCGAAGCATCCTAAATGTCCATCAACAGATGAATAGATAAAGAAGATGTGGCACATATATACAATGGAATATTGCTCATAAAAAGGAACAAAACTGAGTTATTTGTTATGAGGTGGATGGACCTAGAGTTTGTCATACAGAGTGAAGTCAGAAAGAGAAAAACAAATGCCATATGCTAATGCACATATAGTGGCAGGGCAGGAATAAAGACACAGATGTACAGAAAGGACTTGAGGACACAGTGGGGAATGGAAAGCTGGGATGAAGTGAGAGAGTAGCATCGACATATATACACTACCAAATGTGAAATGGATGGCTAGTGGGAAGCTGCTGCATAGCACAGGGAGATCACCTTGATGCTTTGTGACAATCTAGAGGGGTGGGATAGGGCAGGTGGGAGGGAGGCTCAAGAGAGAGGGAGTATGGGGATATATGTGTACATATAGCTGATTCACTTTGTCATACAGCAGAAACTAACACAACATTGTAAGACAATTATACTGCAATAAAGATATAAAAATAAATTTCTACTTTATATATTGCTGTTGTTTAATTCAAAATTGTAATACCAACAACTGATGTTTCAGTAGTAAAAATAAAATTTTGCTTCTAAGAATGAGAAATGAAAAAAGATATTATTATTGCTTTTTATAAAAAAATTATATTATATTCAAATTATTCCATATTGAATTGCCTATACATATCCATAGATACATTATTTACATTTTGGATAAGTGCAGCAGAGACAATTCTATAGCTTCACCAGACAATTCCATGCCTTACTAAAGCGTAAGTTTAAGATTACATTTCCTAGTCATTCTTACATTTCTCTCTAAAGGAATATTTAAAAGTTAGAAAATACACTTTCTGAACTGTCTGCAAAAATCTCCCATATGAAATTTTTCTTCTCTCTCTCTCTTTTCGTGGACAGTTTGTTGACCACCAGTAAATTAAGTAATTGGAGCAATTGATGCCAGTATGTTTGAATCAGTTCTTGTAGAAATCTCACCTACAAGAAATATCTACACTGGATTTTGCAAGAACAAGAACTAAATTGTTCTTGTGTGAATACACTGTGATTTTCTTGTGGCTTATTATAGAGAGAAACATTTTTACTCTGATTAATACAGCATTTATCCTAATAAGTGTCTAGGTATCTTGAAGGAAATAAAAAAGTTGACACTCCCCAGATGCCTAAGGTGGCATAGCTGCCTATGGAAATATTTTGATTTTGAAAATCAGTTTTCATGTACCCTTTTAAAATGATAATAAAAGAAGGAAATTAGAAATGTTAATCTGTGTTCTCTGGCAGTGTATATAACCTGTTTTCACATGCTATTTGAAGGAGGGCAAAAAAAAAAGTTAAAAAGATATGGCAGATTTGAAAATATTATTAAACCAGGAGAGAGAATAAAGTGAGGAAGTGTACCTATAAAATGCAGTAAACTCTCAAATTAAGGGATTTTTATTTATTGATTTGCTCTTATTTGGGATATTGACTGCCTTGGGGAAAACTGTGGCTAACAAATTATGAGTTATTGTATCTACCTAATTGAAGAATTGAAAAGAGGCATGGGCCAAGTTGAAAAAAATTAGAAAGAAAAGGTTGCATTGATTTTTAATAGTCTATTTTTATGCACTGAGTGATAATTATTTAGAAAATACAAATCTATTTATTTTGACAGTGCTCCAAAAAAGTGTCTAGATGATAAATAACATGAAATTAGAGTGATATTTCTGATTCTTAAAACTACTTATAATTTGACTGTCAGCTTTTGGGTGCCAATTTCTCTGTTTTTCCCCTTGTTATGGAATTTAATGTTGACTTTAAATTGATTTCTATTTTTACCAATAGCTAAAAAATATTTTTAAGGAGGCAAGTGAAAAGAAAGGGCATGATCTGATAACTTTCTAGAATGTGTTCTTGGTTTGAACAAATTTTTAGAGAATAATCAATAACTTAGAAGGGAAAACAAAACAAACATAAATATACGGCTTAAAAGTATTAAATGCATTTTAAAATAAAATCCATAATATAAAAAAATTCTAATACTAATAAAAAACTGAATACAAATTAGATAATATTACAATGTACAGTGTCAAAAAAAACTTATAAAAAAACAACAAACTAGAATATGCACATTCCAAGTTAGAAAAAATTGGCCTGTGATTTGAATGATTATTTTTAAGTCTAAAGTCAAATAGTTATTATTTTAAATTATAGACAAAAACATTTCCTTTTGAAAAAAGAGAGGGTGATCATCAAACCTGATTCCTAGGGAATGTAATTATCAATTTACTCTGAATATCAGCAAATATTTAATGTGCCACCACCCAGCTAAGAATAATCTATTTACAGTTCCCAAGTTAGAACTTTTTATAAAGAAGCAAACATGATCACATTTCAGGAGAGATGTTAGTCATTAAATGCCTCTGCAAACTATGCTTAGGACAATACACCTAGAAATCCAAATCCAGCATAGTGCAACTATGCTGGTCTTTCCTGGTCCTTATCAGTGTAACCATAAAACTTGACTTATTCTTGACTCAATTGATAATTAATAATAATTTTTTTTTTTTTTTTTTTTTTGTGGTACGCGGGCCTCTTACAGTTGTGGCCTCTCCCGTTGCGGAGCACAGGCTCCGGACACGCAGGCTCAGCGGCCATGGCTCACGGGCCCAGCCACTCCGCGGCATATGGGATCTTCCCAGACCGGGGCACGAACCCGTGTCCCCTGCAACGGCAGGTGGACTCTCAACCACTGCGGCACCCCCGTTAATAATAATTTTAAAAGATAATAAGGAAAAAGTGGTTTTGGTTTTCCTTTGTATCACCTCCTACTCCTGAACCCCTTTCTGGAGCACCCACAATAAATAACTGACACTTAAGTTTTAAAAGTTGGATGCCAGATATTAGAGCTAGCAAGGTGCTATTACCCAAGCATCTTCATTTATAATATAATTTATATATTTCAGAATGTTAAGTCACAACGTCACAGAACCATCTTCAAATAAGGAAATCTTGTATTGTGACAGCATAAAAATTATTTTTTAATTATATAGACTTCATAAAGTTCTATGTGTATGTAAAAGTAAATATTACATATTTTTCAAATAGACTCTGAATTCCGAATTATTAAAGAAAAAAATATTCAATGACAGTTGTTAAAGATGATAAGGCAGACTTAATTCAGGACCATCATACTAGTTAAAGGGACTACTGCAATGGGATTTTACAGTGGGGGAGACTGGGCTCAACTCGAAAAACAGCATGTGCCTGTGGGGATTTATAGCCACGGAGGGGTGAGGGTCAGTGGATGGAAAATTATTAAGAGGAAACATAAGAGTAAGGTTGATTCTGACTAAACCAACCTAACAGGATTCTTACTGAAGGCAGGCCAGGGTAATCAGATATCACCTGGGGCAGGGGTCCCCAACCCCCAGGCCACGGACCACTACCATTAGTTAGGAACCATGCCACGCAGCAGGAGGTGAGTGGCAGGCAAGTAAGCAAAGCTTCATCTGTATTTACAGCCACTCCCCATCGCTCATATTACCACCTGAGCTCTGCCTCTTATCAGATCAGTGGCGGCATTAGATTCTCATAGGAGCGTGAACCCTACTGTGAACTGCACATGCAAAGGATCTAGGTTGTGCACTCCTTATGAGAATCTCATGCCTGATGATCTGAGGTGGAGTTGAGGGAGTGATGCTAGCGCTGGGGAGTGGCTGCCAATACAGATTATCATTAATAGAGAGGTTTGACTGTACAGAGACCATAATAAATCAATTGCTTGCAGACTCATATCAAAACCCTATCAGTGGGTGGCAAGTGAAAACAAGCTCAGGGCTCCCACTGATTCTGCATTATGGTGAGTTATATAATTGTTTCATTATACATTACAATGTAATAATAATATAAATAAAGTGCACAATAAATGCACTTGAATCACCCCAAAACCATCCCCCACAACCCCTGGTCCATGAAAAAATTGTCTTCCACGAAACTGGTCCCTGGTGCCAAAAAGTTTGGGGACTGCTGACCTGGGGGATGGAGGAGGATGAGGACCAGATGTTGAGGATGATCAGGTATTCAGGGTTTGGGGATTCTGGTTAAACTGAATTAGCATGTTTCTTGCTAACACTGGACTTCATAAGGAAGTGTACAGTGGGCCTAGGAGAAGGTTCAGTAGTCTGGCTAAAGGTAGGTCAAAGAATCTTTGTCAAAAATGAAGAACTGTGTTTTAGCTTGATATAAAACTTTTTGATCTTTGACCTGTTGAATCCATAAGGCATTTATATAACATATAATTTAAGCATGGTTAAAAGGGTTTTGAAATAGAATTAGATGCAAAGATACATTGAGTCACTACAAAGATAATTACTATATGCTAATGAATGACCTGAAAAAGTAATAGGAAAAAATTTTGATGAGAATAAAAAGAAATAAAAGGCTAGAACCAGTGGGATCAAAGTGTAGTCAGAGAGGATTAGAAGATGGTTATGATATTTGGGAGCGTTCATTTATATTCTGTGGTGATTGGCATGTGCGTGGAGAGTAAAAATCATATTTCAAGGGTAAATGGAAATTAGGAAGAAATTATAAGCAATTAATGCAAAGTCTATAGTAAAATGAAGAAGAAAGTAAAGTCTTTGGAGAACAGAGAGAAAAACAATATACTTTCAGGATAGATTTGGGAGGCAGATGAGAAAAGAAAATGAAGATGGAAAATGTCTCTTACTGTTATAGCACAGTCAGCAGAGAAGGAAACAGAAACATGAACAGTGTTTGAAAACCATGTTAGGAATGGTGGTATATAATACCATATCTACCAAGTAAAATTGGAAGCTAAAAAAACATGGATTATTACTTTTTTCCGTTAGATTTGTAAAACTAAAACTGTTTCTAAGTATAAAACCTTCCACCTCTGTAATAAAAGCTGGCATATTCTATAAACCTATATTATATAAATATTTACAAAATTAATCTATAGGGCTATCTGAAGGCAATTAGCTTACAATTAGGACAGGTAAAGGAGATAACAACAAAAATTTCACTTGAAGTATATTGATACAGAGTATTGCTAATTATGTAAGTTGCCCAGAAAGAAAAGTAGATATATGTTGGGATAGAGTTATTAGAATTGTATTTTGAAGTCATGCATGTTCAGGAAAGTGAAATAAATGCACTGAAGAATTTATATTTATTCATTAAAAGTAAGTGAGCTTTGCTGTCTAAATGTGTAGGAATAAGATAAGACATAGGGCTACTTGGTTAAACACTCTAAATAAGTTATTTTAATTTGTCATATCACCACATTACAACTTCCTACAATGTTTCTGAAGCCATATTTCTTTGGCTTCAATATAGCATAGCCATAATTTTCCATGATATAGAAGAATCAATTATAATTTACAGAAAAACAGCATTGCTTGTACTGCCAAGAGAATAACTTGATTTTAGAAATAAACAATGCCTTTTCAAAATAAATGTGCTTTTCTTAAGTACAAGAAACCTTCTAAGCTCTGCTAGAATTTTATTAAATGTGTTTATTTAAACACAAAACACTTGAATGCCAGAAACATTTATTACACTTATTAATAAATCGTTCAACCACAATTCAAAAGATTCAATCTAATTGATGTGGTTTTATTTTATACACATAACTCTATGTTACTGTCAGAATAAGTAGTGCTTAAATGTACTATGTGATGAAATATATTTTAATAAATGAAAGCTAATTTACAGAATAGTTTTTATTCAGCTTAGAATGAAAGACAGCAATAAAATAACACTGAAAAATAGTAAGCCTTCTACCACAAGGTAGTGCAGTTTACTGAAATAGTAAAAATGTTTTACTAAAATATTCCTCCATCCCATTTTCCTGGCTAATATAAATAGAAAAATATGTGTAATATGCCTCATTTTTTTTATATAATCTATTTTCTTTATAAACACATGTAGGACGTCTGTATTTATATCCCTACCTTTAAATAAAATAAGGTTGCTGAGATGGAATCAGAAAATAGAGCAACCTAAACTTCAGTATAAGAAAGTAATACATACATGTCACAGAGGTAACTTATGACAGCAAGACTCTAAAAAATAAGATAGATTTGAAGTTAAGCAAAATGTATTTTTTAAACTATGTACTTGTAAAGAATAGGTGAATTTAAGTCTTATAAATCTAGTGAAAGGAATAGCTGATAATGTACACAATTCCTAAAATCTAAAAGATTTTTAAATTACTCTGGTGGAGAATAACTTCCTGATAATAATGCCCCCCCAAAATTCCCATCACATGATTCCATAGAGAAGACACTATGCAAATCATCAAACACATTTTTTAAAAATGTCTACATATTTAATACATAAAAGAAGAAACTGTTTCTTACTGGACTTCTAGTTATAAATTCTAAATACTTTTTAGGGACCAGAAGGAATCCTCTGCCATGGATATAACTATTCTCAAGCCAAAGAGAGGTATATTTTCCACGTACAGTTGACAGAATAATGATGAGGACTGGGGGAGTTACTTCTGAAATTTAGTGGGAAGAACCATGAATAAAGAACATCCTGTGGAATTAAGTCAGTCCTTGTCAAAGACCCACCCAATTTGTCAATAGTGTCTTGGTGAGAAACTCTGTATCTAAACCCTCCTTTAATCATTCATTAGCCTATAGACTTTGAACAACTATTAACTATAGCTTCCACATATATAGAATGGGAAATATTATGTCTACCTATTTTACAGTAGTGATGCCCCTTTCACATTAATCAAATTATATAAATGGAATTTTATGAAACTATTCCCCATTGTATTAATCAGTTATATCCTAAAATTAAGTAGAACTATAATTAAGTGAGCTCTCTTAAATTCTCTCAAAGTATTCCTATAGTGGCACAATAAAATTTAAAGATAATTTTGAGAAATCCAGTGGAGCCTAATCAATAGTAATTTTTAAAGCTATATTATCTTATATATAATAAACAGAAGATCTACCACTTTCCCTCTCATATATTTTACAAAGCTCATTTTCTTTTAAAATCATATTAAAGAATGACATATTTTAAATAATGACTGGTTCTTGGTTTAAAATACTGTCAAGCTAATAATAGCTTATTTATATCTCACATCTATTTAGGAAAGAGTCTAAGAAAGACAGAAAAAAAACATAAAAGATGTGAAATAAAATTATTTATAAGATGGCAAGAATATGGGAAGAATTTCCATTAATTGTAAAAACTTTACTGTTAAATTTAAACAGTCCAAGTGAAGATTCAAAGATGTCTGCCTTTGCATCATAGGAATCAAGAAAAATTAATTTCTGAGATAACTAAGGTTCTCTTACCCTAACTTTCATAATCAATTCTAAACATAATGTTCCCAGAGTGACACTCTGCCTTGCTCAGGTGTCCCTACAGCTTTCCCCCTAAGCCTAAGACAGTGAGCAACTGTGCCATTTAGATATATTAATAAATAAAGGTGTGCTAACTTAGTGCAAGTAATAGATAGAAAGGGAGAAATAGTAAAAGCAGGGAACTTCAATACCACACTTTCAACAATGGATATTATCATCCAGACAGAAAATCAATGAAGAAATAGTGGACTCAACCTACATCTTACACCATATGAGCCTAACATATATAGAACGAACATTCTATGCAATAGCAGCATAATACATATTCTTCTCAAGTACATATGGAACAGTCTCAGGATAAATCATATGTTAGGCCACAAAACACATCTCAGTAAATTTAAGAAGACCGAAATCATGTAAATCAGCTTTTTAAAAGACAATGGTGTGAAACTAGAAATCAATTATAAGAAGAAACCTGGGAAATTCACAAAAAGGTGGAGATTAAACAACCCGCTCCTGAACAAACAGTGCTTCTTCAAAGAAATCAAAAAGAAAAAAATATATATCTTGAGATAAATAAAAATGGAAACACACATACCAAAATTATGAGATGCAGCAAAAGCTGTTCTAAGAGGGAAGTTGATAGTGATAAACATCTACATCAAGAAAAAAGAAAGATCTGAAATAACCTAATTTTATACCTCAAGGAACTAGAAAAATAATAACAAAGCCCACAGTTAGTAGAAGGAAGGCAATAAAGATCAGAGCAGAAATAAATGAAATAAAAGCTAAAAAGATGATAGAACAGACCAGTGAAACTAAAAGCTATTTTTTAAAAGATAAAATTGACAAACCATTAGCTAGACCTACCAAGAAAAAAGACTCAAATATGTAAAATGGGAAATGAAACAGAAGACAACACAACTTAAGCCACAGAAATACTAAGGAATATAATGAACTACCATGAAAAAGCATATATCAAAAATTTAGATAATATAGTAGAAATGGATAAATTCCTAGATACATACAACTTACCAAGACTGAATCATGAAGATAAAGAAAAATCTGAACATATCAATAATGAATAAGTTGACTGAATCAGTAATCAAACATCTCCCAACAAAAAAAGGGCAGAACTAAATACCTTTCTCTAGGGAATACAATGAAATGTTTAAAGAAGAATTAATACCGGGCTTCCCTGGTGGCACAGTGTTTAAGAATCTGCCTGCCAACGCAGGGGACACAGGTTTGAGCCATGGTCTGGGAAGATCCACATGCTGCAGAGCAACTAAGCCTGTGTGCCACAACTACTGAAGCCCGTGTGCCTAGAGCCTGTGTTCCAAAACAAAGAGAAGCCACCGCAATGAGAAGTCCATACAATGCAACGAATAGTAGACCCCACGCGCCGCAACTAGAGAAAGCCCGTGCACAGCAACGAAGATCCAACACAGCCAAAAATAAGATAAATTAATTTTAAAAAAAGAATTTGTTAAAAAAAATTAATATCAATCCTCCTCAAACTCTTCCAAAAACTGAAGAAGAGGAAATATTTCCAAATTCGTTTCTTTGAAGCCAGACAAGGACATTAGAAAAAAAAGATAATCACAGGCCAATATCCCTCATAAACATAGATGTAAAAATCCTTGACAAAATACCAGCAAACCGAATTTAACAGAAACTTAAAAGAGAATCATACATCATGATCAAGTGAGATTTATCCCTGGGATGCAAGGATGGTTCAATATAGACAAATCAATAAAAGTGATACACCACATTAATAAAATGAAGGATAAAAAAACATGATTATCTCAATAGGTGCAGACAAAGCATTAGACAAAATTTAACACCCCTTCATGATAAAACTCTCAACCATCTGTATATAGAATGACTGTACCTCAACACAATAAAGGGCAAATATAGGGCATATATAACAAGTCACTGTTAACATCAAACTCAAGGATAAAAACGTGAAAGCTTTTCCTTTAAGGTCAGGAATAAGATAAGGATGTACATTCTCACCACTTTTGTCAACACAGCACTGACACTCCCAAGCAAAGCAACCAGGAAAGAAAATGAAATAAAGACATAAAAATGGGAAAGAAGCAAAATTGTTTCTGTTTGCAGAAGACATAATATTTTATGTTGAAAACCCTAAAGACTCCACCAAAAATAGATATAATAAATGAATTCAGTAAATTTGCAGGATACAAAATCAATGTATAAAAATCAGTGGTGTGTCTATATACTAACAATGGACTATTGGTAAGAAAAATTAACAATCCCATTTATAATAGCATCAAAAGCAACAAAATACTTAGGAATAAATTTAACCAAGGAAGTAAAAATCCTGTACACTTGAAAATTTAAAGACACTGGAGAAAGTAATTAAAGAAGATACAAACAAATGGATAGATATTCCACGTTCATGTATTGGAAGATAATATTGTTAGAATGTCCATACTACCCAAACTATCTACAGATTCAATGCAATCCCTATTGAAATTCCAATAGCATTTTTCGCAGAAATAGAAAAACAATCTTAAAATTCATATGGAACCACAAAAGACCTCGAATAGCCAAAGCAATCTTGGAAAAGAACACAGCTGGAGGCCTCACATTCACTGATTTCAAACTATATTACAAAGCTATGGTAATCATAACCCTATGATACAGACATAAAAGCAGACACACAGATCAAGGGGACAGAATAGATTTAATTAATTTAAGACAGAGCAGCCAAGAATATACAAAGGGAAAAGAATAGTCTCTTTAATAAATGGTGTTGGGAAAACAGGATAGCCACATACAAAAGAATGAAACTTGATCCCTATATTATATCATACACAAAAATCAACTCAGAATGCATTGAAGATTTGAACATAAGACCTGAAACCATAATACTCCTAAAGGAAAGTGTAGGAGGTTAGCTCCTTGACATTGGTCTTAGCAAGAATCTTTTTGGATTTGACATTTTTCCAAAGAAGACATACAAATGACAAAAAGACACATGAAAAGGTACATAACATCATTAATCATCAGGGAAATGAAAATCAAAAACCACAATGATTTTTCATCTTACACATGTAAGAATGTCTATTATCAGAAAGATAAGAAATAATAAATGGTAGCAATATGTGGAAAAAAGGGGATCCTTGTACACTGTTGAGAATGGAAACTGGTATAGTGACCATGGAAAATAGTATGGAGATTCCTCAAGAAATCAGAAATAGAACTACATGTGACCCACCAATCCAATTTCTGGGTATACATCCAAGTGAAATAAAATCACTATCTTGAAGAGACATTTGTACTCCCGTGTTCATTGCAGCATTATTCACAATAGCCAAGGTACGGAAACAACCTAAGTAGCCACTGATGGATAAATGGATAAATAAAATGTTTTATATCCCTATCTGTCTATGTATCTAATTCAACCTTGAAAAAGATGGAAATCCTGCCATTTGTGAAAACATGGATGAACCTGAAAGGCATTGTGGAAGTGAAATAAGATAAAGACAAGTACTGCATGTTATCATTTATATGAAGAAATGTTAAAAAAAACAAAATGAGCTCATTGAAACAGAGTAAAATGTTGTTTGCCTAGGGCTGCAGGATAAGGGAAATAAGGAGAGACTTGTAAAACGGTACAGACTTTCAATTATAAATGATTAAGGTCTGATGATCTAATATGTAATATGGTAACTATAGTTGGTAATACTGTACTGTAAAATGGAAAGTTACTAGGAGTGTAGAACTTAAGTGGTCTCACCCAAAAAAAGAAAAAAAAAGTTAAATATGTGAGGCAATGGATTGTTAACTAACTCAATAATGGGAATCTTTTCAACATGGATATGTATATCAAATCATTATGTTGTACACTTTAAATATCTTAGTTTCATTTGTCAATTATACCTCAATAAAGCTGAAAAATATATAAAACATAATGTCCAAAGTTTCTTCGGTTGCTTCATGTTTAGCAAATGCTAAATACTAAAGACAGTGACATTCAGTAATACACATCATAATGTTCTAAAGAGGCATTCAACACATTCCCCACAGGACTTGCTATATATATATATTCTATATATATAGAATATATATATATAGAATATATAAATATACATATATAAAATACATATGAAAATTCCAGCACTAATTCAAACTATGTGATGTTGATACATTAACTGACTTTTTAAATGACTTGTGTACCTGTGCTTTAAAATACATACAATGAAAACTAATTATTCAGGTTGTTACAATACTTAATTAGGCCAAACTTTGTAAAGAGTTGAAGAGAAGTGTGGGCACTGAACAAATCTCTCTTCTATTTATGTTACTATGGCGTTTTTGTCACATGGTATTCAGCTTCTCATTTTTTCCATATTCTAAAAGGCTAAGTCATAATGATGTCACATCTATTTTTCTTCTTTCTTTTAATTTGTTCTGTGTTATTTAGTTTACACATATATTGCAAGAATAAACTTAAAGGAAATTAAACCCATCTTAAATAATATTTTGATTTTCTTGTTCTATTTAGATTTTTATTCACTATGTTATGCTTAGAAACTCTTTACTGAGTTAAATGGACTGGAAAGCATTAAAATCAGAACAAACGGCTTCCCTGGTGGTGCAGTGGTTGAGAATCTGCCTGCCAATGCAGGGGACACGGGTTTGAGCCCTGGTCTGGGAAGATCCCACATGCTGCGGAGCAACTGGGCCCGTGAGCCACAACTACTGAGTCTGCGCATCTGGAGCCTGTGCTCCGCAACAAGAGAGCCCGCGACAGTGAGAGGCCCACGCACCGCGATGAAGAGTGGCCCCCGCGTGCCGCAACTAGAGAAAGCCCTCACACAGAAATGAAGACCCCACACAGCCAAATAAATAGATAAATTAATTAATTAAATAAATTTATTTAAAAAAAAATCAGAACAAATGTTAATAACCCTGCTCAGAGAAAACAGCTAATGTTACCCTTTGTTCAGACCAAATATACAATTAATTTACACAAGCGTCTTGAAGAAGATCCCACTGGTAATATCAAGCTAAAATATCTGCTTTTTGTATCACTAATATATATCATTCATGAAAATTATATATTCTCTGTGTGCAATTATTTAACTATATTTTCTTCAGAAACCACTCATATTTGGAAGCTATTTTTCAGTTTTCAAACAGGAAACAGTATTAAAAACTCCTAGATTAATAAGAAAATTGCTGTTAGGAATATGTTCCCATTATTTTTAATCCATTAATTTGATTATAATCAGGAGTTTAATCTAAACAGAAAAGCAAAGAAATATTTAATTATACACTTCTGTTACTGCAAAATTCTAATTAGAAATTTTTTTCCTCAGATAATTGTTGCTTATTAAATTCATCCAATTTGAATTTTTTATCCAATATGAACACTAGACTTGAACAGCTTGGAAACAATTAAAGAAAATCTGACTTTAGGAAAAGTATGAAAATTCTTCATATTATATATGAGCAGCTACCATTAAATTTCATTGGTTAACAGACTAAAGTACTAGTCATATATCATATTTTCAAATGCCAAACACATCTCAATGTAAACTTCAATCAGCAAATGTATCAAATTACCAAAAATGATATTTTAATAATGTTCATGCATAATATAAACTTGGCAAACTTATAAGTCCTTTTTTACTTTAAAGAGTACTCCTGTAAAATAAAAGGGGTTTATGATGGCTAGTATCCAAAATTGGCCCTCAGTGAATCCAGTGCTGATAAATTTTTAATGACTCATTTCCCAAAATAATTTTAATAACTTAAAATCCTTAATTGGTAGTGTTTGCTGATTTCTGTGGTGTGTTTCATATGATATCACAGAGCACAGAATTAGAAAGATATATGTATAATAACCTTTCAAAAGCCTGTATATGTTTGTTTTTTAATTCATTTAGTGAATAGTGTTTGCTGGCGGATTCATTACATGTAACATGTAATTTTACTGGGTTGAAATTACAGATCCAGCACTCATTGGCTACATAAATTGATATTTACTTTTCACTAAAAGAGAGAATTACCAAGGCTTTTTCACAATTGTATTTATAGTTAATGAGATTTTAAATGAGTTTCATTGTCAATAATATCTAGAGGAACAATACTTTAATGTGTCACTTAGAATAAAGCTTTTTAAGAAAGAGTTATATGCTACATTCTACAGTAAACATGTTTTTAAATTAAAATTAATACATAATTATAGTTTTTAAATTATAGCAGCAGCAAACACATGCTACAAGGCATTAGAGCTTAGTGATTAGATGATCGATTACATTGATTTCATTGGAGAACTGTGATTATCTGTCAATTTTTACCTATTTTAATATCATTTCCATTTCTCTAGGGTTCTAATCAAAGAATAAGTACTGTATTCCCTTTAATCCTTAAAAAATATTAATATAACTTCACATATACAAATTAAATCAGAGAAACAATTCTAGAATCCTATCTTTAATATTCCCATATTTAATAAGCTACAGTAATCAAGACAGTATGGTACTGGCACAAAAAACAGAAACATAGATGAATGGAACAGGATAGAAAGCCCAGAGATAAACCCACACACATAATGGTCACCTTATCTTTGACAAAGGAGGCAAGAATATACAATGGAGAAAAGATAGCCTCTTCAATAAGTGGTGCTGGGAAAACTGGACAGATTCATGTAAAAGAATGAAATTAGAACAATTCCTAGCACCGTACACAAAAATAAACTCAAAATGGATTAAAGACCTAAATGTAAGGCAAGACACTACAAAACTCTTAGAGGAAAACATAGGCAGAACACTCTTTGACATAAATCACAGCAAGATGTTTTTTTGACACACTCCTAGAATAATGGAAATAAAATAAAAAATAAACAATTGGAACCTAATGAAACTTAAAAGCTTTTGCACAGCAAAGGAAACCATAAACAAGACAAAAAGACAACCCTCAGAATGCGAGAAAATATTTGCAAATGAAGCAACTGATAAAGATTAATTTCCAAAATTTACAAGCAGCTCATGCAGCTCAACATCAGAAAAACAAACAACCCACTCCAAAAATGGGCAGAAGACCTAAATAGATATTTCTCCACGGAAGACATACAGGTTGCCAACAAACACATGAAAAGATGCTCAACATCACTAATCATTAGAAAAATGCAAATCGAAACCATAATGAAGTATCACCTGACACCAGTCAGAATGGTATCACCTAACACCAGTCAGAATGGCCAAAAAATCTACAAACAATAAATACTGGAATGGGTGTGGAGAAAAGTGAACCCTCCTACACTGTTGGTGGGAATGTAAATTGATACAGCGACTATGGAGAATAGTATGGAGGTTCCTTAAAAATCTACAAATAGAACTACCATATGACCCAGCAATCACACTACTGGGCGTATACCCTGAGATAACCATAATTCAAAAAGATACATGTACCACAATGTCCATTTCAGCACTATTTACCATTGCGAGGACATGGAAGCAATCTAAGTGTCCATTGACAGATGAATGGATAAAGAAGATGTGGTACATATGTACAATGGAATATTATTCAGCCATAAAAAGGAACAAAATTGAGTTATTTGTAATGAGGTGGATGGACCTAGAGTCTGTCATACAGAGTGAAGTAAGTCAGAAAGAGAAAAACAAATACTGTATTTCCTTGAAACTATTTTTAATATCCAAACCATATCATTCATTGGTTATTCAGGAACACGGAAGCCTCTGTAAGGGTATTAAGTATTAAGTATTAAAGGTAAAAAAGTTTCACATATGTTTTAGGATCCAAGACTTGGTAGAGTTGGAGGACCAAAAGTTAGAGAATCCAAAACTGAAGACCTCTGTTTGAAACATTGAAGGAGAAACTTCAAAGCCAGAAAGTTTCTGGATTTGAAAACAACAAAAAAATGTTTTTTGAAATAAGTGTAGACTTACAGAAGAGCTGTAAAAATACTAAAAATAGTACAGGGTTCTTTCACCCACCTTCCACTAATGTTAACACCTTACATAACCACTGCACAATTATTAAAACTAGGAAATTAACATCAACATAATATTATAATTAATCTACAGATCTTATTATAACTGTGACAGTTTTCTTACTAATATTTTTGTTTGTTTGTTTTTCTGGTCCAGAGTCCAATCCGGGATTTCATATCATACTAACATTGTCATGTCTCCCCAGTGTCCTCTACTCTTTACATATTTTCAATTTTTGTTTGTTTGTTTTGTTTTATTTTTGAGACATTGCAAGTTTTACAGAGCACTGGTGGAATGTCCCTAATTTTATTTTTGACTGATATTTACCCATGATTATACTTAGGTTATGTATTGTTGGCAAAAATAACACAGAAACAATGTTACACTCTTCTCAGTTCATCATACCAGAGAGTGTTATAAAAAATTATAACAATCTGAAATTAATCTGCAATCTGAAATTGGAAACACTCTGAGCCTCCAATTGCCATTACTTTTTGTGTTCCCACTACTAAAGTAATAGTTTAACTAGTGCTGCTGTTTTCCCATTGATCATCTGAACGGGTTAACAGTAGGCCCAGCACAATGAAAATTGCTCTCAAGGCTACAGCAGCTGTCAACAAAATGCATTCCTTGTGGAAGGGTTGAAATCAAACAATCCCCAGATAAATTTCCACTATGTAGTAGTAGACTAAAGCAGATAAGCAAATGTCTTTTGTTAAAATACTCTCTAAAGCTTCAACTAGCCTTACCAAAATTTAGATTTTCTGGTCTTTTATTTAGATTTATACCTTTACAAGGGAAGCAAAAGAGAGGACTGTGTGGTTAAATATTTTATTTAATCTTTAAAAAAAACTACATTTTAAAATGTATGTATTGCCTTCACTAGATTAATTAAACCCATTCACTGTTTTAGAAGACGTGCTTCTTAGCTCACTTTATGTGATAGGTAATATCAAATTATTTTATATTCCTGAAAAATAAGAATTATGTGTTCTTCAGTTAATCAGAAGTTTCCCCTTCAAGCATACAATGATTTCTCGATAGAAGTTGTTGACTTATAGTAATTATGTACTGTGAGATACATAATTTTGCAGAAATGGATTAAGATATATAAACTATGCATATGAAATATATTTACCTAAGTTAAGACATAAAAATAAAGCTACACAATCAAGAAATAAATCCACTACAAAAATAATCACTTATTATAAATCCCTTACTCTTTCTATTTGCAATGTTTCATCTATTGCAGGATGTATTATATTTTATGGTATTATATGTATTATATTATATTGTATTATACTTTATGATAAGACTATAATTACTAACATATTTTGTTTATACTAAAGAGACAATAGCAGGATGCTGTTTTGTGTGTGTTGTCAAGATTCAGTGACATGTGTCTATGCAAATTACTTGATACTATTTTGAGTTTCAATATACATATCAATGCATAGATTTTTATATGTATTAAGTGATTTATAAATTAAGCTATTATGAACATAAAGATTACATGCATCATTGCTGGTAGATATTGGTAAACATTCTTATTATGTCATCCAGAAAACACTACCATATATATTATAATAATAACTAAAAAGAGAGAAAAAAGCCTTAAACTAATAGCCTCATAGGACTATCCAAAAACTTACAAAAACAGATTATGAAAACAAGATCTGGAAAGGAAGAATAAATGAGGGTAGGATATTAATAAGAAGTAATGACATGAAAGTTAGTATCTGAAATAAGATGAGCTATTAGAGCATATTATACATTTTTTTAATTGGCTATTCAGACATACTGAATTAAATTTCCTTTTCACATTGAATTACTCCAGTGATGTGTAGTACAAACATTTAGTATGGCAAATGTTTATTTTAGTTACTAAATATTACTGGTATTTGTTAGTTTCCAATGAATATATTTAATAAGCTATATCTTATTAACCAGACATTAGTTTAATGTTAAACTTACATATATCTATAGTAGCTCCATTTACCATTCAATTATTCTTATAATTTTAAAATGTAGGAATACTCTATACTTTCAAAAATATTTGAGAAAATTCTCATTTTATGAGGAAATGTATAGAAAAATGCCAATGTACAATGACTGCCAAGAATTAAACCAAGTCAGTTACCTAAATTTTTAGGCAATTAGAGTTACTGGCATGTTGTTCTCAACAAGTTCTTACAGCTTTAATATAGTAAGAATTTTGGAACTCACACTTCTGTCAGAAGCATCTTCATTTACCAATCTTTATCTTCACAGTTTTATTTCTACAGAGGAATTCACCATGTAAAACTGAACAAGTATCTTATCTAACATCCTTATTTTGAAAGTTAATATAAATCTATGTAATTTTTCTGCAGTAGTTCGGGTCATTTTTCGGAGACTGGTCAAGGATCATTGCACAACCCTTCATATAATAAAGTTTTGTCTTCAGAATGAATATTTTTACTGGAAAATTGGAATCAATTAGCAAAGAGAATGCTCTTTCAGGACACAATCAGGGAGAAAAGAACTGATGACCATTGCTACATTTTCTATCACATTTCTTATTTTCAAAATCAGAATACCACAGAAAATAACTTTATTAAAGAATATTAAGTATCCTTCCACAAGGGCCAGAGAGACCCTAAAGCTCTCTGGAATGGCACCCAAGCACCCCTCACAGGCTGCACAAGTGATCCATCTTGGCAGAGGACACCAGAACCCTTCCAATGCTGCATCAGAATAAATATGTATCTCTCTTCTAACTGCGCTGGTCAGAAGATTGATGGCCCATCTTGAGGCTTTCTTCTCACATTTTTCTTTCCTGAGTAAAAGTTTCACATTAATGTGTCTGATTGGCTAAACCTGCACTTATTAGACGTAGGGTAGTTTGGCAAAAAGATTTTTCTGGTTTCTACCTTTGAATTGTAAAACCCAAATCACAGGAAGGAAATTGAAAGAGTTTTAGTGACTCCAAATGTTCCAAATACCCTGAAATAAGTAAGCACAACCTTGAGGTAGATACAAAGTGGTAAGGGAACAGGTAGAGATGTGTACGGGGTGTTAGGTGGTTGCATTAGACAAAGGCAGCAAGTGTCTCTTGGAGGACCTAGTAATTTGGAGGTGATTCCAGAAAGAACCTTAAAGGTGTGACAGTTTGTCTCTCACCTAGCAAGTTTCAAGAGAAATGCTGGCATTTACCAGAAAAAAAGAGAATAAAAAAGATGAACGGCCAGGCATAGTGATCTGACATTTCAAAGCGTGCAGAGGGCTACAGGAAGTTGTCAGCTTTTCAGAGGTATGATAGAATACAAATATTGGAGCTATTAAATGTTTCAACGTGTTGATTCTAAAACCTCAGGAGCTAAAGAAGTAACTAATATTACATTATTTAGAAATTTCAATATTTGCTTTAGTATTAAAATTAGTATCAAATGGAATTTTCCTCATATTAATAATATTAAGCAAAATTAATGTAAATATGATAGTCATGAATTTTCTTTTATAGGTCAAACCTATCATGTATAATTAATTACTATCCTTTAGGCTATTTTCTCACTTGTTGAAGACTATTTTCTATACCCCTTCTTTTCTTGTGATCTCAGGTTTTTTTAAAGTTCCGTTCCTCTTGCTTCTTGAACCTATTCCTAACAAAATATTCTATCTTCAAGAGTGGATATTGATTCTGATTCTCACTTCAAGGCCGAAAAACTTTCTGACCTCCATTACCAGTCTCCAATTTCTGATTATGCAGCTCAGCATTCTCTATATCACACAAGAAGATAGCTCCTTTGTGTTTACTAATAATGAAATTACTCTGGTTGATGTCTTCCTGACTGTTTACATGCTTGAACACTCAGATATCTGCTTTAGGTAGTAATACAGAATTAAGCTAAGTCAGTGACCTAATTTTTCAGGCAATTAGAGTTACTGACATATTGTTCATAACATGATTCTTACAGCCTTTTATATATTAAGAATTTTGGAACTTGAAAGACTTTGTAAAGATATTTCACTTTTTGAATAGGTAAAGTTTTGTCTTTGACATGTAACTAATGTGTCTGAAAGGCACTTCTAAAAAGGATCTTTAACCAACATTCGGCACCTGCTTTTTCTTAGCAGAACAATGGTACGTATGATTTTCAAAGGATGGTTAAATGTTACTTTCATGCAGAATGGTTCCAAAGTCCTTGACTTATTTAAATACCTGAAAACAAAAAGGCTGCGTTGAGTCATATGAAAAGAATAAAATAGATCACCTTAACGCTTTAAAAACAGTATGTCTTTTCAGATGGTCTCTTAAGGGGCTGGTGAAGGGGACATTATACCTAAAACACATAAGAGATCCTAAAAACGCTTACTGCTACAAAAAAAGAGATTTCCTAAAACAGCTGCTCAACTTAATTTTCCCTGTTCCTTTGATTTTCTCATTACTCTCTCATCTCCCAAATTTATTTTCCTTAAATTCCTTAGTATTCTTCAGAGATTTCTCCTGTGGATTAATGGGCAAACATAAAAGTTTTTGCCATTCTCCACTGTTTCTCACCTGAGAGCAGAATAAAATCATAAATGGAAGAGGGTGGCTGTAAATACACACACACACACACACACATCCTAGACAGAATTGTATACCACCTGCTATATACATGAGTTAAGGATTAAACATGTGGTGTTCATCATTCTACTTTATGTATTTGATCGGTCATATATGTAGATTATTCATACTCATGTATTTACTATTTATTTTATACATTAATCTTCAACATGGCATATCACAGTTTTTAACCTAATATCAGAGATTATGAATAGTTTATAAGGATTCATGTTGCTTGTTACTAATTCTTACTTTCAATTTTGAATATTTCCATTGACTTTATTTTTTATTTTTATTTTTTGGCCACATTGTGCTGCTCAAGGATCTTAGTTCCCTGACCAGGGATTGAACCCGTGCCCCCTGCAGTGGAAACATGGAGTCCTAAGCACTGGACCACCAAGGAATTCCTCCATTGACTTTAAATGGAAGTTTTCAAACATGAAAAATTATTTAAAGCTAATTATTTAAGAACTATTTAACTAAATTAAAATTCAGAGGAATTGCTCAAAATATTTTATCTTTGTAAGAAAAAATAGCTAATTGTTTTAATTTTGCATTAAATTAAATTATTGTATTGTATTGATAATGGTATTTAAAATGTTATGTAATTTCCTTTAGCTACAAAACTGTGATTACAGAGCATGGTTTTTAAAGGTATGCATGTCAGAAGCAAAAATGAGATAAAAATAGCTATTAATAAAAACTGCCTTTTCTTAATATACATGTATTCAATTATTATTTACTCAATCAAACATAAATTTCTAGGTATCCTAAGACACAGGTTCTCAAAATCTGCCTGATGCCCAGGAATACCTGCACTGTAATCTTTTTTTCTTTTTTTGTGGTAGTTACTTTGATGCATGTATTTTGGACCCAACATTCACTCCAGATATTTTTAATTCCCCAGAAGAATTGTAATTAGCAGTGAGACTTGGTAATTTCTGTACCACAATGCTGTTTCAGCTCTATCCCTTCACTCTTCTGACTTGCCAGATTCATGAAAGCCTCTCACCCCCATATACTGTTGCTGTGGTGAATGTTTCCAGGTACTTGTTCCTACTTCCACTCCTCAGTCTTGTCTTCTCTCTTTTATTTTGCTGAGTGTTTACTTTAATCCGGTTCTTGCCTTCTACCTGTGCTCTTGGGTGGATACTTCTGACCACCCATTGCTTTCCAGGATCTACATGCCTCGAAACTGAACTTTTATCTTATATCCAAGGGTTAGTCTACTCACTCCCATGCCCATTTATGGATCATAGCATAGAGAATGAGCCAGACTATATTCTCAGCTTAGACTAGATAGTTCACATGTGCAGATGATAAGAGTAAAAAAAAATTATTCTGATAACCTGATGTTTTTCAAAAAACACATTTTCAAATATATAAAGTTTTTATGGATTAAATTGTGCCCCCCCCCAAATTCATATATAGAAGCCCTAACTCCAAACGTGACTATATTTGGAGATATGATACATGAGGTGATAAAGGTTAAAGGCCCCATAATAGTGGGGCCCTAACCTAACAGGGCTGGTGTCCTTATAAGAAGAAAAAGAGGTAATCACAGCTTTCTTTCCACCATGTGAGGACACAGCTGGAAGGTAGCCATCTATAAGCCAGGAAGAAATACCTCATCAGGAACTGAACTGGCCGTCCCCTTAATCTTGGACTTCTCAGCCTCGAAAATTGTGAAAAAATAATTCTGTTATTTAAGCCACCCAATCTGTGGTATTTTGTTATGGCAGTCTGACCAGAGTAACACATAGGTAATATGTGTTCATCTAAAAATCCTCTTATCTAAAAATAACCTGTAAATAGAATTGACATGATTTTGAGAAATTGTTAATTTCACTTTTTAAAATCAACTTTATGTCTATGCTACTTATTTGGTAAACTATAATGCCTGTTTGGGAGGAATCAGGCAGATTATATGGCATCTTATCAGCCTGAAATCCAAATATAAATATCTCCTAGGCTGAAATTATACAACTGAATTTTTTCATTCTAATTTATAGATGAAAAACAAATAAACTAGGCCAAGATATGTTTCTTAAGCAATCTCTATAAAATATGTTAAAGCCTTATCAAGTGGACATAATCACTGACCAGTCTCCATCTGCAGTAATATAATAACTGAGGTAAAAAATCACAGTGCTGAGAAGTTTTTTATATATATATATATATATATATATATATAAAATTTAAATGTATTTTGTTTTTATTGATACATACACAGCATAAAGACCACTAACAAGATTATTTCTATTATTATTCAGTGTTCATCTATTCATTCTTTAAATGCATTTTATGGAGTATCTAATATTTGTTTAATATAGAATTGGATATATCAAGACAAAGAAAGCAATAGTCTGTGATTTCAGAGTACAGATTCTATTAAATATATCCAAACATGTGGAAGGAGTGTAGACAGGGCAATCATGTGAGTGTATGGATGAAGACCCAAACCTAGGGTGGGCTTAGCAGAGAGGGAACAAAGAACAGTTAATCAACTGTTCAATAAGAGAATGTAATGAAATGTTTCAGATAAACAGAGTAATTTATGCAAAGTAGTAGAGGGTAGAGGGAACAGTACCGCTATGAATAAGAATTTGGCAGGGCAGGGCAAGATAATGAAAGGTTAGAGGGAAATTATAAACATATCAGGAACCAAATAGTTAAGAACTGTCCACAGTATGTAAGAAGTCAATGAGGAGCTTTTGTAAAACGTTCTAAGGCATAATATTGTCAGATTTACATGTTATAATGTTTATTGTGATCACTGTAGAAAACTGGTAACAGTGGGATAATGCTGAAGGGAGATGAGTCACTCTTGGAGCCATTTAATAGGACAGGTGAAAGTTGGTTGGGCTTTCTGTAGAAGGGTAACAAAGAAGATAATACAATTATTCCGGTTAATGGTCATAATGGAACAGATAAAATGTGAGAACCAATTAGAATTGTAACCTATAGGAAAATGAATAGTCAATGTATGTTTTGGTTTCTCTGACGTAAGGAAAACATGAGAAAAAAAATTTTCATATGGCCAATAATGAATGCAGTCTTGTATTCTCTTATGATATTAAAAATAATTTATAGATACTTCATAAAGACCTAATATAACTTTAATAATATATTATTACTGTAACTTTAGAGTCTAACATGTGCTAAAACAAAAATCCAATATAGTGGGTTCTGGTAAGGGTCTGTTTTGTGGTTCATAGATAGCTGTCTTTTCCATGTAACCTCATATGTCAGAAGGGGTAAGCTAGCACTATAGGGTCTTTTTAATAAGAACACTAATCCCATTCATGAGGTCTCCACCCTCATGGCTTAAGCACCTCCCAAATGCCCACTTTCTAATACCATCACATTGGGCATTAGATTTCAACATATGAATTTTGCAGGAAATATTCAGTCTGCAGCATATTTGTTTAAAAATAATAAATTTTCCTTTTGGTGTCTAAGTCATTTTATTTAGGTATTTTAATTACATGAGTCAGTTGCTCATAGATTAATCTTCTATATAAATTGAAAACAGTAACAAGAAAAGCTTTCTGAAAGGAAGCCTAGATACAGAAACTCAGAATCTAATAGATATCTCATTTTTCTATGGAAAATATTCACATAAATGGAATAACTACTGCTTTCTTTCATCTCTCATTTTCAAGTAATTTCTACATTAAGAACCTGTGCTTTGAGGATTAATATGTTTAAAAAGAAAGTTCACGCATTAATGTATTGATTTATATAATAAATATTTATCAAATATTTGGTATTATTAGGTGCTTTGAATGCAATAGAGAACAATTAAATGACCTCCCTTCACAAAAGTCACAGTTTAGCCGGGTATGGCATTAAACAAGCAATAACAAATGTGATAATTACAAGAAAATAAAAATGCACAATGCTCTGGAAGTTCAATATACAGACAAACCCTTAGGTGGAGGTTAGGGAAAGCTTTCCTTGAGGAAGTGATTTTAAGCTCAGAAACTTAATAGATAATTGTAAGTGATCTAGATAAATTTTCAAGTGGTGGACCTTATTTAAACCCAGAACGTGTAGACATATTCTTTCAGTACACACAAATAAAGCAAGAAACAGAGGAAGTAAAGAGAAAGTATTTTTTGTTGCGATTGCCCTGTTAATTAAGATAAAACTCTAATTCTCATTTCATTACAAATGGTAATCTGCACTGATGGAATCACTGTCTTTCTCATTTGTACAGTGAAAAAATAAATACATGACAAGTCTCAAAGACCAGGTAAAAGTTGCAGGTCAGCCTTCTCTAGGTCAGTACTGTCTGAAATAACACAGCCATGCAAAACCCTAAAAGACTGTGTTGGAAATGTGATATCCGTCTAGGAAAACTATGGGTACTTTCTCTTACAGTCTACAAAATAATAAGTTTAACTGACACAAAATATATAGATACATACTTTGTATGATAGAATTTTATTGAAATTTTGCTTGAGACAAATGGAATTACTCTGCTAGGAACCTAATTAGAAATAAACTTTGAGAGAGTCAAAGATTATACATAGATTTAGACTTTAAAAAATACCAGTCTCCCCAAATAAAATTATTACATTGTCTTACTAAGAAAATATAAGCTTTACATAAACCCTTATGTGACATTTCCCAGAAATCAGAAAGAAAAAACTTAAGCCACAAGAAGTGAGTTGAGAATTTGCTATGAAAGCTGCAAATGAGACCATGAGATTGTAAAAATGAATATGACTTGGCAAAAATAACTTAAAAATCATAAGCTCACTATAAAAACATAATAGACCCCCCAAAAATGCATGCAACACATCTGACAAAGAAACCAACAAACAAAAACTTTAAGAGTAAAGATAAAGGAAAGCCAATCTGCATGGCTTTATCATTTAAGATCTTTTACAATCTAGTTTTAGACTTATAGAAAATGTACAAAGATAGTACAGTGAATGTTTCTGTATACCACTCACCCAGTTTCCCCCTTAACATCTTACGTTACTGTTGTACATTCATCAAAACTGAGTAACCGACATTGCTATATTACTATTAACTAAATTCCAGACTCTATTTGGATTTCACAGCTTTCCATTATGTCCTCGTTCTGTTCCAGGATCCTATCCACGATATTAAACATTTAGTGGTCATGTCTCTCCAGTATCCTCTTGTCCGTGACTGTTTCTCAGTCTTTCCTTGCTTTTCATACTCTTCATAGTCTTGAGGAGTACTGGCCAGGTATTCTGTACAGTGTGCTTTAATTTAGGTTTGTTTATTTTTTTCTCATGTTTAAGTTGAGGTTATGAGTTTTCAGAAAAAAAAAACTCAGAGGGAAAGTGCCTTTCTTGTCTTTTCATATCATATAGCAAGGGAAATTGCTATCTTAATGACATCATTGGTAATGTTAATCTTCATCTCTTAAAGTAAGGTAGGAACTGACCAAAGCAACTTTGCAACAATGGTGTTTTGATTACATATTGCAAGGCTAAAGAAAAAGGAACTATAAATAGTGTACTCAAGTTAAATTCATTTCTCAAGGGGATATGGTTAGCAATTCTAACAATTCTTTATCTGTATACTGGGATTGAACATATAAGTAAATACATGGTGGATGGTGGGAGCCAGGCTTCAAACTGTCACAGAGAGAAGTTAAAACATACAGAAGAATGAAAGATTAGAATTGTGGTGATGGATTAGAATCAGAGACATTGCTATAAACTAATATGTTTATGGCATATATGTTTATGGCATCCCACAAATTCTGATATAGTATGATTTTTTGATATAGTTAAAATACTTTTTAATTTCTCTTTTGATTTATTATCTGACCCAGGGGTTATTCACAAGTGTTTTAGATCTAAATATTTGGGGAATTTTCCAGAATTCTATTATTGATTTCCAAATTAATTCCACTAGGGTTAGAGACATACTTTAAAATTATTAAAGCTTGTTATGTGGCCTAAAATATGTCCTAAGTTGGATAATGTTGAAAGCACACTTGAAAAGAATGTGTATTCTACTGCTCTTGCCAGTTCTAAAAATGAAGACAAGTTTGTGAATAACGTTGTTCTACTCTATCAATTATTGAGAGATGGATGTTAAAAATTCTGCCTATATTTATGGATTTGTCTATCTTTGCAGATCTGTCTATCATTGCAGTTATATCAGCGTTTGCTTCATTTATTTTGGAGCTCTTTTATTATGTTCATACACTTTAAAAATTCTTACATTCTCCTGATAAATTGAGCCCATTATTGTTATGAAATGACCATTCTTAACCCTGGTAGTATTCTTTGCTCTGAAATCTATACTATCTGGTATAAGTAAAGCTATTCCAGCTCTTCTTTTAGTATTGTTAGCATGCTATTACTTTGTCAATTGTTACTTTTAAACTGTATATGAATTTATACTTAAAATGCATATACTATTTACACACAGCATGTAGTTAAGTCTTGCTTTATATTCATTCTGAAAATGTGATTTTTAAATGGGACTATTTAGATTATTTAATGATATGGTTAGGGTTATATTTATCATTTTGCCATTTGCTTCATACCTGCCTCTGCCATTCTTTCCTTTTCAAAGTTTTCTACCTTCAACACTTGAGTATTTTTATTATATTTAATCTCATTTTTAAGTTATTAGCTATATAACTCATTTTATTTTAGGGTTCATTTTTGGTTTAGCGTATGTAACTTTATTAAAGTATATCTTCAAATGATATTACACTGCTTCACAAATAGCATAAGAACCTTAAAACAGTATACTTCCATTTCAATCCTCCAGACTTTATGATATTAAGATAAATGTCAGACATTTTTATTATATTTTTGTATAGACCACAAAACACACTGTTGTGTTTTCATTTAAATCAATTATACTTTAAAGAGATTTAAGTAATAAAATGATCTTATATTTTTACCCAATTTACCATTTCTAATGCTAGACAAATAGATCAAATAGATCAATGGAATAAAATAGAGATTTCAGAAATAGAACCATACATAAATCTTTGGTTAGGCAACCAAAGATCTAACAAAATTGTTAAACAAAATCTACTAAGCAAAAACACAGGCATGAATAAGCTGTTATTTTTTCACTTACTTTTATTTACTGTACTTATGCAAATACTTTGTCAATAGAAATATAGGAAGGTAAGTACTAGTGACCTTCAGATTTTATTAGAAAGATGAACTGATAACCCTAAAGGATATGGTCAACTTGGGGAGATTTCTCAGCACTCTAGAATCAAGTTTCTGATATCAGAGATAATTATTAATTTTAGGTGAGGAATACAAAGTACTAATCAAACTTCTGACGATTAGTGTGTATAAAATTAGAAATCCACACGATTTTCAATTTGTAAAAATTCAATTGTTTGCATTTAAAAATCAGTATTTAATTTGTGAATACAGCATAGAGCATTAAATATATAATGTGGCTCTCCTTTAGAATCATCCAGTAGAGATATTAAAAAACATAGATATCCAATACATCCCATCCCATACAAAATAAATCATACTATCAGGGCCAAAACTTGGGCATTTTAACTCCTCCCCCTGTGATAAAAATATTCAGTCAAGATTGAGAGTTATTGATGCAAGTTAGCTTGGCTTAGTGATCTTCATTCCCAAGTAAACCTGTGAATCATAATCCTGTTTCTTATGTGGCTTGGGTAAATGACTTTATATTTTTGGAGGTAATAGAACTGTCTTTAAATATACATAATAATATGATATGTGCAAGATAGTTTTGAACAGTTTGAATAACATATACAAAAATTCATTTTTTTTAAATGCCTTCCATCTTGAAGGGCTCAATCAATATTAGTTCACATCCCCAATTAAGTACAGTTTATATAGATTGTTATAAAATAAATATTCTATAAAGAAATATTCTAACTGTTGAATTTATTATTTATAGAGATTTATTGACATTTATTTACGTATGATGGTGAAATACTTGTTGCCAAATAAAAATTACTATAATCACTCTGAAATTATCTCAGTGTTAAAAGTGTTATTTCAGTGTCTGAAAATTGAGTAAAATTAACCATGTTGCCAGTGGAACTGTTTCTCATAGACACTTCTATCCTTAGCTCAGTAAAAGAATTTTAATTAGATTTTTATGTGAAACTGTTTTATTTTGACATCTAAAAACTATGCTTTTCATGTAATCATTGGGATAATTCTCTAAGTAACCATTCATAAAATATGCCATGTTTCAATAACGTCTGTCTAGAATCTCTAGAAAATAGTGTATCAAATAAAATTATTCCAGCCTAAGTGTGGATGTCTCAGATACCTCAGTGTCCTTCTCAGTATATGACACATGGCAAATAATAATAGTAAAATCATGATTAAGGCATCAATTTATCCCTTATGTCATGGAGATCCGGTAATAGTCACTCACTCATAAAGCTTTTCAAATTGACCAATATAAGAAAAGTATTTTATCCTCTTCCAGTCTCACAAGTAAGGTTTCATGTATTATGAGAAACTCATATTATCGGGATTCACAGTTTATATAGTTACCAAAAATAAACAAATAAATGATTTAAGGGATGGAAAAATTCATGATGTTTCTTAATTTGAGCAACTCAGCATGAGATACTTATAGGTCAGACAAAGAGTAAGATGATTTGGTGATTTTAAAATTGCAGCTCTTTCAAGAAATTAAAATAATAAAAACATGCTTAGAGAAGAGAAATGATGAAAGAACACTCTTAGTATTTCTATAAGATAGCAGGACAGAAAAAATAACTGTAAAAGAATAATACTAACACTGCTGAAGAATAAATTAATTAAAAAAACTAAAAATCACTATGGGAAAACCGTTTCTTATTTCATATAAAGAGAGAAGTGGGAGGTGAAACAAAAACTATGAATGATACAGAAAAGAGAATTGGGATAAACAGGGTAGGGGGATATGATTTGCTTAATTTAAAGAAAAATGGTCATTAGAAAAAGATGTTTTTGTTTGTTTGAAAATTTGAAAGTAATACAATTTTGATAAAAATATTTTATTTAGTAATAATAATATATCAAGTTTCTCTCAGGAAGTTCAAATTTCATTACCAACTTTTGCATTGCCACAAAATCAAATTTAGCTTTGACTCCACAGGATCTAAAAGGTACAGTTATTCTCTGCATTGTGTGTATAAAAACAAATAAATGTTTTTAGATATTTGGCTGAAATATATGAAAGATATTACTTTATTGAAATCAACAAATCAAATGTGCTAATGTATCATTAACCTATATCTGCTAGTAATAATATTACTCTAAAGTAAATGGGTAAATGAATTTAACTGGATTTAAAATATGAATATTTTAAATAAATGGAGCAAATTCATTTTTAAATGACTATTGATTTTTTAAAAGAATAAAAGTGAAATAAACATAAAAGAATATTTTTTTAAAGTCACATTAATTGATGAGGTTATATGCTTAAATATATTTGAATTTAATTCATTGAATTATTAAGAACTTTTATGGTGACATTGTTAAAAAAGCCTATATATATGTAACAGCTTACTGATTCAGATGATTGTATATAGTATCACATGTTTCTATTAGAATAACATTATCATTAACTTAGTTAAATTTATTGAAATGAGGGCAGCATTCACTTAAAGGAATATAATAAAACTCATAGAACAGCAGCCACACACACACACAATTTTCCTTTGTCTTTTGCCAAGTCATCCAGGTTAGACATATGAAAAAAATTTAAAGCCTGCAAATTAACAACTTTTCCTCAAGCCAGCAGAAAACCAAGATCAAAGGAAAAACAAGTAATCCGAAATCTGGAGAGATACAGGCATCTACAGAAAAAACAGGATCTAAGCATTTACTTCCAAAGGATAGACACAACTGGACGGACAATATATAAGCCAGTAAGAATATCCAGCTAGGGATTTTATACAGAATTGCGAAAGACTGAGTGAGTATGGGCTAGCATGAAAGTGTGAAGTATACAAACTTAAGGGAGTTTGTACCTCTAAATAGGCTTTTCCTCCATGAATTCCATGAGGGACTTCCTCCTTTCCCCATGAGGCACTCACAGGGAAGTTCAAAGAGAATCCCAAGAAAGCTTCATATATGGTGCAGGCTGAGGAAGAAGAAAAGGAGCAGTCAAAAGGTTTAACCTGAGTTCACTAGTGAAAACCTGCAGCTAGTTGATGGGAACAGGCTCTAACACTGCGGGAAGGGCTGTATTAGGAGCTAGTCCCAGCATTACTTGTGGAGGAGGGGCAGGAAAGCTTGTGAAGGCTACACTCTCCAGAAATAAGTTCTAGTGACTTAAATAAAATTGAGGTTTAATAAGAATGTCAAAGAATGCCCCCTCCTTTGTCCCTCACTACCAGCCTAACATGTGTCTGGTGGGAGAGCTGCAAGAAAAAGTTCTCCCTTGAGAACACCATAAAGGGGAATCTCTAAGATAAGTAGGGAGACTCAAATAGGAAGCAAATTTTCAACACTCCAATTCCTAAGAGAGTAACACAAATTCACACTAAAGACCTCAGGAAAGATATACTGACATCCAAGCATAAACATATTTTCTTTATTTACTGTCCAATAAAGCAAGTCTAGCTTTCAACAAGAAGTTTACAATACATATGAAAAAGAAACACAAATCACAGTGTGGAGAGACAAAGGAATCATCAGAACTGACATAGATATGGACAAAAGTGGACCTCTGTGACACAGAATTTTAAATAGCAATGTTAAAGACTGTGATTGAAATGGTAGATAACTTGCAAGATCCAATAGGTAGTTTCGGCAAATAGATAATAACTCTAAGAAGGATTCCAATGAAGTGCTAAGAACAAAAGTACAGTAAACATAGATGAAGATGCCTTCTGAAGTGCTTATCAGTAGACTCAATATAGCTGAAAAGAGTAGCATTAAGCTATAATATACATCAAGAAAAATCACTGAAACTAAAACACTAAAAGAAAAGAGTGAAAAATATGGAAAAGAAAATACAAGATATGTAAAAATATACATAATGGTCTAACATATGTGTTATTGGAAATCCAGAAAGAGAACTTTCTGGGTTCATGGAAAAGTAAACTTTAAATATATAATAGCTAATAATTTTCTAAAAGTAGTAACAGAAGCCAAACCACAAATTCAAGAGCTCAGGAAACAGGAGAATGAATAAATATTAAAATAAGCATAAAATAAAAAATAAAATAAAAAATAACCCAGGCATGTCATGTTCAAATTTCAGAATGCTAAAGAGAAAGCAAAAATCCTGAAGGCTGGCAGAGTAAGATACATTAATATGAAAAAAACAAGGATATGAATTACAGAAGTCTTCTTATCAGAAACCATGAAAGTAAGAAGACAACGAAGTGACATTTTTAAAGTGCTGAAAGAAAAAAAAAAGCCAACTCAACATTCTATACTCAACAATAATACTTTTGTTAGTGAAGGACATCTAAAGACTTAAGGAATTCTTTCCAGCACTCCTACATTTCAAGAATGTTAAAGAAAAATTTTTAGACAATAGGAATATAATACAGTAGGAAATGTAAATCTATACAAAGAAAATGAAGAGCACTGGAAATTAAATTAAGAAAAAGTATAAATATGTTTTCTCATTGTAACTCTTCTAAAAGCAGAAAATTAACAATATATTATGTGTTTATAGAATATGCAAATGAGAAAATTTTGACAAAATGCCACAGATTACAAAAGAGATAAACTGGAAATAATCTAAGTTTCTTATATCACACATGAAGTGATACAATATTATTTGAGTAGTCAGTCAACATTATTTAAATTATATTTTGTAATTATTGTTAATGGAGAATATAAGTGGAATTATAAAAAATGCACAAAGAAGAAAAACAGAAACAACACAAATATAATGAGATAATAGATTTTAATCAAAACATATCCATAATCATTTTTGTGAATGTTTTAAACACATCATTAAAAAATTAAAAGCCAATAATAGATTGAATAAAAAGGTAAGACATGATCTGCTATCTATAAGGAAACAGTTTAACTATAAATACTTCAATATGTGAAAAGAAATGACATGGAATAAAACATACACTAACCAAAACAAAGCTAGTTTAGGTATATTAATTTCAGACAAAACAGACATCAGAACAAGGACTAACACAAGGATATAGAGGAACAGTACATGATATTAAAGGGTTCATTTTTAAAAAAAAACCAAAAACCAAAAAACACAAGGCTTGATGTGCATACACCAAAAAACAGAGGTTCAAAATACAGGAGGTAAAATCTGATAGTTTGAGACTTCAACACTCATCTCTCAGTAATTGATAGATAAATTAAGGAGAAAGTCAGTGAAGATATAGACGATGGGAACAACATTATTAACAACTTTGACCTAACTGGTATTTATAGAATGCTCTACCCAACAACTGCAGAATACACATTCATCTCAAGAACACATGGAACGTTCATCAAGATGCCATACTCTGAGTTACAATAGAATTTTCAAAACATTTTTTAAAATATGATTTATATAATGCATAATCTGAGACCATAATAGAATTAAATTAGAAATCAGTAACACAAAGATATCTAGAAAATCCTCTAACGTTTAGAAACTCAATGACTAATTTCTACATAAACAATGTGTCAAAAAATTTCAAGGGAAATTTTAAAATATTTTAGCAAAAATGATAATGAAATGTTAACTATGAAAGTATGCAGGATACAGCTAAATCTGTATAACATGCAATAGTCTGTTGTTACTTAATTAAGAAAATTGAAAGCAAATATTTTATTATTCATTTTTGCTTTCCCTAGACCTAGTAGAGGTCCTGAAAGACATACATTTTTAACCAAATGCTGAATATCTAAAACAACAACCACAAAAATATCAAGTGTTGAATATATGTTAAGCATAATTGACATTCAGTGCTTGTAATTTTGTTTTGGAAAACAACATAAAATATGAGAAAATTGTCAATATATCTTCTACACATCTTTTTAAAAATTTTTCTCAGTTCTTTCATTGGAAAATTAATGTAATGGTATATTCTGTGCCATAATTATTAATAGACATCATAAATATATAGTAGTCATTGATATCTATCAAGCTAACATTTAAGTGATCTAAAAATCCTGGTTTATATAAGTAAAAGGAAAAAAAATTGTTTCTTTGTACTTCCTATTATACTCAGTATTTTTTTAAGTTTATTTTGAGGCTAAGTGTATATATATTAGATCTAGATATTTTGGAGAATTGAAAATTGGCCTTTAATTTAAAAATAAACCATTTACATATAATATATTGCATATTATTATTATATATAACGTATAATAATATATAATACATACTTGTAATATATTTCTGTTAGCAACATCAATCCCTTATATGAAATAAAAGTGGTTACAGGTGAAACTAATCTTTAAAGTTTAATATAATCTAATTTTGAACATAAAACATTTAAAACTAATTTTTAGATAAGTACTTAAGTTAGAATTTACATAAGATATTGCACTTATTTTTTTCCTCTTATTTTTAAATTCAACTAACATGTTCAAAATGATTGAAAAATCTTACACCATTTAAATATGTTATTAGACTCTGTTCTCTCTCTGGTCGGGTCCGGCCTGGCTGGCACCACGAGCGCCCAGCAGAGACTGAGGGAGAGAGAAAGAGGAGGTGGGGAGGAGGAGGAGGAGGAGGATTCAGGGAGTAGGAGCTGGGGAGCCCTCCTGCGCCACAGTGCCTCTCCACTGGCCAAATCTTCCCAGAAGCCAGAGGGCAAGGTTGCTCTGGAAATGCAGTTGCCTATGACACAGAGCAGCACAGGAAAATTTCCAGAGACTTGGTGAAGATAGAAAAGCTATCAGAAAGACTATAGCACTATTGTACTTGTGCTTCAGGAGAGGGGAAAGATGGCGAAAGAGTAAGACGCGGAGATCACCTTCCTCCCCACAGATACACCAGAAATACATCTACACGTGGAACAACTCCTACAGAACACCTACTAAAGGCTGGCAGAAGACCTCAAACCTCCCCAAAGGCAAGAAACTCCCCACGTATCTGGGTAGGGCAAAAGAAAAAAGAATAAACAGAGACAAAAGAATAGGGACGGGACCTGCACCAGTGGGAGGGAGCTGTGAAGGAGGAAAGGTTTCCATACACTAGGAAGCCCCTTCGCGGGTGGAGACTGCGGGTGGTGGAGGGGGGAAGCTTCGGAGCCGCGGAGGAGAGCGCAGCAACAGGGGTGCGGAGGGCAAAGTGGAGAGATTCCCACACAGAGGATCGGTGCCCACCGGCACTCACCAGCCCAAGAGGATTGTCTGCTCACCCGCTGGGGAGGGTGGGGCTGGGAGCTGAGGCTCAGGCTTTGGTCTGAGTGCAGGGAGAGGACTGGCGGCGTGAACACAGCCTGAAGGGGTTAGTGCACCATGGCTAGCCGGGAAGGAGTCCGGGGAAAAGTCTGGGCCTGCCTAAGAGGCAAGAGACTTTTCTTCCCTCTTTGTTTCCTGGTGCGTGAGGAGAGGGGATTAAGAGCGCCGCTTAAAGGAGCTCCAGAGACAGGCACGAGCTGCGGCTAACAGCGCGGACCCCAGAGATGGCCATGAGACGCTAAGGCTGCTGTTGCCGCCACCAAGAAGCCTGTGTGTGAGCACAGGTCACTATCCACACCTCCCTTCCGGGGAGCCTGTGCAGCCTGCTATCTGCCAGGGTCCCGGGAATCAGGGACAACTTCCCCGGGAGAACGCACGGTGCGCTGCAGGCTGGTGCAACGTCACGCCGGCCTCTGCTGCCTCAGGGTCGCCCCACATCCGTACCCCTCCCTACCGCGGCCTGAGTGAGCCAGAGCCCCCAAGTCAGCTGCTCCTTTAACCCTGCCCTGTCTGAGCTAAGAAGAGACGCCCTCCAGCGACCTACATGCAGAGGCAGGGCCAAATCCAAAGCTGAGCCCCGGGAGCTGTGCGAACAAAGAAGAGAAAGGGAAATCTCTCCCAGCTGCCTCAGAAGCAGCGGATTAAATCTCCACAATCAACTTGATGTACCCTGCATCTGTGGAATACATGACTAGACAACGAATCATCCCAAATTGAGGAGATGGACTTTGAGAGCAAGATTTATTATTTTTCCCCCTTTTCCTCTTTTTGTGAGTGTGCATGTGTATGCTTCTGTGTGAGATTTTGTCTCTATAGCTTTGCTTTCACCATTTGTCCTAGGGTTCTATCCGTCTTTTTTTTTTTCTTCAAAAAATTTTTTTCTTAATACTTATTTTTTATTTTAATAACTTTATTTTATCTTCTTTCTTTCGCTTTCTCTCTCTCTCTCTCTCTCTCTCTCTCTCTCTCTCTCTCTCTCTCTTTCTCCCTTTATCTCTTTCTTTATACTTTTTCTCCCTTTTATTCTGAGCCGTGTGGATGAAAGGCTCTTGGTGCTCCAGCCAGGAGTCAATGCTGTACCTCTGAGGGAGAGCCAACTTCAGGACACTGGTCCACAAGAGACCTCCAATCTCCACATAATGTCAAATGGTG
The DNA here is from genome assembly GCF_003676395.1 of Aethalodelphis obliquidens. Taxonomy (NCBI): domain Eukaryota; kingdom Metazoa; phylum Chordata; class Mammalia; order Artiodactyla; family Delphinidae; genus Aethalodelphis; species Aethalodelphis obliquidens. The sequence goes on from NW_020837946.1 coordinate 41,112,647, forward strand.
AAAATCTCCCAGAGATCTCCATCTCAACACCACCACCCAGCTTCACTCAACGACCAGCAAGCTACAGTGCTGGACATCCTATGCCAAACAACTAGAAAGACAGGAACACAACACCACCCATTAGCAGAGAGGCTGTCTGAAATCATAGTAAGTCCACAGACACCCCAAAACATACCACCAGACGTGGACCTCCCCACCAGAAAGACAAGATCCAGCCAAATCCACCAGAACACAGGCATTAGTCCCCTCCACCAGGAAGCCTACACAACCCACTGAACCAATTTTAGTCTGTCCACTGGGGACAGACACAAAAAACAATGGGAACTACGAACCTGCAGCCTGCAAAAAGGAGACCCCAAACACAGTAAGATAAGCAAAATGAGAAGACAGAAAAACACACAGCAGAAGAAGGAGCAAGATAAAAACCCACCAGACCTAACAAATGAAGAGGAAATAGGCAGTCTACCTGAAAAAGAATTCAGAATAATGATAGTAAAGATGATCCAAAATCTTGGAAATAGAATAGACAAAATGCAAGAAACATTTAACAAGGACCTAGAAGAACTAAAGATGAAACAAGCAACGATGAACAACACAATAAATGAAATTAAAAATACTCTAGATGGGATCAATAGCAGAATAACTGAGGCAGAAGAACGGATAAGTGACCTGGAAGATAAAATAGTGGAAATAACCACTGCAGAGCAAAATAAAAAAGAATGAAAAGAACTGAGGACAGTTTCAGAGAACTCGGAGAACATTAAATGCATCCAACATTCGAATTATAGGGGTTCCAGAAGAAAAAGAGAAAAAGAAAGGGACTGAGAAAATATTTGAAGAGATTATAGTTGAAAATTTCCCTAATATGGGAAAGGAAATAGTTAATCAAGTCCAGGAAGCACAGAGAGTCCCATACAGGGTAAATCCAAGGAGAAACACGCCAAGACACAAATTATTCAAACTGTCAAAAATTAAATACAAAGAAAACATATTAAAAGCAGCAAGGGAAGAACAACAAATAACACACAGCGGAATCTGATCTTTCAGCAGAAACTCTGCAAGCCAGAAGGGACTGGCAGGACATATTTAAAGTGATGAAGGAGAAGAACCTAAAACCAAGATTACTCTACCAGCAAGGATCTCATTCAGATTTGATGGAGAAATTAAAATCTTTATAGACAAGCAAAAGCTGAGAGAGTTCAGTATCACCAAACCAGCTTTACAACAAATTCTAAAGGAACTTCTCTAGGCAAGAAACACAAAAGAAGGAAAAGACCTACAATAACAAACCCAAAACAATTAAGAAAATGATAATTACCTTAAATGTAAATGGACTAAATGCTCCCACCAAAAGACACAGACCGGCTGAATGGATACAAAAACAAGACCCATATATATGCTGTCTACAAGAGACCCACTTCAGACCCAGAGACACATACAGACTGAAAGTAAGGGGATGGAAAAAGATATTCCATGCCAATGGAAACCCAAAGAAAGCTGGAGCAACAATTCTCATATCAGACAAAATAGACTTTAAAATAAAGATGATTACAAGAGACAAAGAAGGACACTACATAATGATTAAGGGATCGATCCAAGAAGAAGATATAACAATTGTAAATATTTATTAATGCAACATAGGAGCACCTCAATACATAAGGCAAATACTAACAGCCATAAAAGGGGAAATTGACAGTAACACATTCATAGTAGGGGACTTTAACACCCCACTTTCACCAATGGACAGAACATTCAAAATGAAAATAAATAAGGAAACACAAGCTTTAAATGATACATTAAACGAGATGGACTTAATTGATATTTATAGGACATTCCATCCCAAAACAACAGAATACACATTTTCTCAAGTGCTTATGGAACATTCTCTAGGATAGATCATATCTAGGGTCACAAATCAAGCCTTGGTAAATTAAAAAAAATTGAAATTGTATCAAGTATCTTTTTCGACCACAACACCATGAGACTAGATATCAATTACAGGAAAAGATCTGTAAAAAATACAAACACATAGAGGCTAAACAATACACTACTTAATAACGAAGTGATCACTGAAGAAATCAAAGAGGAAATCAAAAACTACCTAGAAACAAATGACAATGGAGACACAATGACCCAAAACCTATGGGATGCAGCAAAAGCAGTTCTAAGAGGGAAAATTATAGCAATACAATCCCACCTTAAGAAACAGGAAGCATCTCGAATAAACAACCTAACCTTGCACCTAGAGCAAATAGAGAAAGAAGAACAAAAAAACCCCAAAGTTAGCAGAAGGAAAGAAATCATAAAGTTCAGATCAGAAATAAATGAAAAAGAAATGAAGGAAACAATAGCAAAGATCAATAAAACGAAACGCTGGTTCTTTGAGAAGATAAAAAAATTGATAAACCATTAGCAAGACTCATCAAGAAAAAAAGGGAGAAGGCTCAAATAAATAGAATTAGAAATGAAAAAGGAGAAGTAACAACTGACACTGCAGAAATACAAAAGATCATGAGAGATTACTACAAGCAACTCTATGCCAATAAAATGGACAACCTTGGAAGAAATGGACAAATTCTTAGAAATGCACAACCTGCCAAGACTGAATCAGGAAGAAATAGAAAATATGAACAGAACAATCACAAGCACTGACATTTAACTGTGATTAAAAATCTTGCAGCAAACAGAAGCCCAGGACCAGATGGCTTCACAGGCGAATTCTATCAAACATTTAGAGAAGAGCTAACACCGATCCTTCTCAAACTCTTCAAAAATATAGCAGAGGGAGGAACACTCCCAAACTCATTCTACGAGGCCACCATCATCCTGATTCCAAAACCAGACAAGGATGTCACAAAGAAAGAAAACGACAGGCCAATATCACTGATGAACATAAATGCGAAAATCCTCAACAAAATACTAGCAAACAGAATCCAACAGCACATTAAAAGGATCATACGCCATGATCAAGTGGGGTTTATTCCAGGAATGCAAGGATTCTTCAATATATGCAAATCAATCAACATGATATACCACATTAACAAACTGAAGGAGAAAAACCATATGATCATCTCAATAGATGCAGAGAAAGCTTTTGACAAAGTTCAACACCCATTTATGATAAAAACCTTGCAGAAAGTAGGCATAGAGGAAAATTTCCTCAACATAATAAAGGCCATATATGACAAACCCACAGCCAATATCATCCTCAATGGTGAAAAACTGAAAGCACTTCCACTAAGATCAGGAACAAGACAAGGTTGCCCACTCTCACCACTCTTATTCAACGTAGTTTTGGAAGTTTTAGCCACAGCAATCAGAGAAGAAAAGGAAATAAAAGGAATCCAAACTGGAAAAGAAAAAGTAAAGCTGTCACTGTTTGCAGATGACATGATACTATACAAAGAGAATCCTACAGAAGCTACCAGAAAACTACTAGAGCTAATCAATGAATTTGGTAAAGTAGCAGGATACAAAATTAATGCACAGAAATCACTGGCATTCCTATATACTAATGATGAAAAATCTGAAAGTGAAATCAAGAAAACACTCCCATTTACCATTGCAACAAAAAGAATAAAATATCTAGGAATAAACCTACCTAAGGAGACAAAAGACCTGTATGCAGAAAATTATAAGACACTGAAGAAAGAAATTAAAGATGATACAAATAGATGGAGAGATATACCATGTTCTTGGATTGGAAGAATCAATATTGTGAAAATGACTCTACTATCCAAAGCAATCTACAGATTCAATGCAATCCCTATCAAACTACACTGGGATTTTTCACAGAACTAGAACAAAAAAATTTCACAATTTGTATGGAAACACAAAAGACCCCGAATAGCCAAAGCAGTCTTGAGAACAAAAAACGGAGCTGGAGGAATCAGGTTCTCTGACTTCAGACTATACTACAAAGCTACAGTAATCAATATAGTATGGTACTGGCACAAAAACAGAAAGATAGATCAATGGAACAGGGTAGAAAGCCCAGAGATAAACCCACGCACATATGGTCACCTTATCTTTGATAAAGGAGGCAGGAATGTACAATGGAGAAAGGACAGCCTCTTCAATAAATGGTGCTGGGAAACCTGAACAGGTAAATGTAAAAGTGTGAGAATAGATCACTCCCTAACACCATACACAAAAATAAGCTCAAAATAGATTAAAGAACTAAATGTAAGGCCAGAAACTATCAAACTCTTACAGAAAAATGTAGGCAGAACACTCTATGACATAAATCACAGCAAGATCCTTTCTGACCCACCTCCTAGAGAAATGGAAATAAAAAGAAAAATAAACAAATGGGACCTAATGAAACTTAAAAGCTTTTGCACAGCAAAGGAAACCATAAACAAGACCAAAAGACAACCCTCAGAATGGGAGAAAATATTTGCAAATGAAGCAACTGATAAAGATTAATCTCCAAAATTTACAAGCAGTTCATGCAGCTCAATAACAAAAAAACAAACAACCCAATCCAAAAATGGGCAGAAGACCTAAATGGACATTTCTCCAAAGAAGATATACAGATTGCCAACAAACACATGAAAGAATGCTCAACGTCATTAATCATTAGAGAAATGCAAATCAAAACTACAATGAGATATCATCTCACACCGGTCAGAATGGCTATCATCAAAAAATCTAGAAACAATAAATGCTGGAGAGGGTGTGGAGAAAAGCGAACACTCTTGCACTGCTGGTGGGAATGTGAATTGGTATAGCCACTATGAAGAACAGTACGGAGGTTCCTTAAAAAACTAAAAATAGAACTACCATATGATCCTGCAATCCCATTACTGGGCATATACCCTGAGAATACCATAATTCAAATAGAGTCATGTACCAAAATGTTCATTGCAGCTCTATTTACAATAGCCAGGAGATGGAAATAACCTAAGTGTCCATCAACAGACGAATGGATAAAGAAGATGTGGCACATATATACAATGGAATATTACTCAGCCATAAAAAGAAATGAAATTGAGTTATTTGTAGTGAGGTGGATGGACCTAGAGTCTGTCATACAGAGTGAAGTAAGTCAGAAAGAGAAAGACAAATACCATATGCTAACACATATATATGGAATCTAAGAAAAAAAATGTCATGAAGAACCTAGGGGTAAGACGGGAATAAAGACACAGACCTACTAGAGAATGGACTTGAGGATATGGGGAAGGGGAAGGGTAAGCTGTGATAAAGTGAGAGAGTGGCATGGACATATATACACTACCAAACGTAAAATAGATAGATAGCTAGTGGGAAGCAGCCACATAGCAAAGGGAGATCAGCTCAGTGCTTTGTGACCACCTAGATGGGTGGGATAGGGAGGGTGGGAGGGAGAGAGATGCAAGAGGGAAGAGATATGGGAACATATGTATATATATAACTGATTCACTTTGTTATAAAGCAGAAACTAACACACCATTGTAAATAAATTATACTCCAATAAAGATGTAAAAAAAATGTTATTAACATATGCAATAGTACTTTTCTATGCAAGAAATGTGAAGGAAAGTTTTCAATTATAATTTTTTTGAAAATATCAGAGGTAGAATATTAATTTCACTATATGTTCCTCTTTCTCCTAAGATAAATCAGTTTAATATTAATTAGGTTTGCTTTTTTAATCAAATGCCAGAAACACAGTTAGAAGATGCTGACCACAATCATTTCTGAATGATTAAGAAAAAAGTCTCAGTAGGTAAAGTAGTAGGATATAAAAAAGAATTTCAAAATATTCTTGTAGAGGCCATTGGAAAATATCTAGTTAATTTAGTAAAAAACAAATAAGTAAAATTTGATCTAGAAAATAACTATGAACACTAAATATATGTATTCAACTTTTCCCCTTCACTACAGGGATACCCCTAAGCATACAGAAATGCCTAGATTCTTTTGGTTGAAATATTTAACTAAAAATCTGAAAAAAAACTTATGAAAGGAAGAAATTGGTAGCTTACTTCCATCAGTATATTTATAGTCCCTTTGTGCAACAAATAGGCTACAATTTGAATTTGTATAAGTTGTTATATCAAAAAATTTAGATCTATCATGACTGGTGTTTTAGATAATCTACATTAATTAATTTAAATTCCACTTATATAGCCAAAGGTACACTTATTTAAAATAAAAATAGATGAAATCTGGAGCTATACAATATACCTCTATAGAGTATATTAGATATAATAATAATGACTGACTATAGAAAAATAGTATTTAAATGATAAATTTTTCTTAATCATAAAACATGCTCCTGATGATGAAATGAATAAGCACTTATGCAGCAAAATAATTTTATAGAAAAATTCATATAAATTTCTAAAGTTATAAATATGGTACATTTTCCTATACTTGTATTTTTTGTTCTGTTGTACAGGCTCTTAATACATGATTATATATATATTAATATATATTGCTAACTTGCATATTATAATATATATTATATATATTATAATATGCAAGTTAGTAAAATAATTTGTATCAGTTATTGCTTCTTACAACATTCTTTTTCTATATGTTACTGAGGTGTTACTATCTCCTATTAGGATGATTTCAGCTACTAAAAAGAAATATGTTATAATTACCCCATTTTTGTTGAAGGGAAGGTGTTTGAACTGACCCTTAGGCTCAATGATGACGTATGGAACAAGGTTCTTTTTATTCATTTGCCTGCCGGACTAGTACCCATTATATTGGAGGATGTTTCTTTCCCCTTTTATTCATAAAATAGATGCCAATGGCAGTTAGGTTAATATAGTTCCCTGTTGATGTCCAATCAGAAAGAGAGAATCACTTCCCATGTCTTCTTTCTCTGAAACCCCCTGCAATACTCAATTCTCTCATTGCTCAAATTGAATTAGGCCCATCCATCCCTCACAGATTTATTAATTAAATGGCATTCATTAATCTCCAGAGTCTATAAGCCAAGAATATAAAAGTGACAAAATAAAATTTCTCGGTTCATGGAGTTTACTGTTTGGGGAAATCAAATAATTTAAAATATGTATAATATAATACTAGATAGTGATAGGTGCAATAAAGAGGGAGAGAAAACAAATAGGAGGTATTTAAAAGTAACAAGCATAAGGAATGCTTTTCTGGATAGGGCTATCATGGATGAACCCTCTGAGAAAGTGATCTTTGATCAGAGACCTAATGGAGCCAAGTGAACCACTGAGAGGACAACAACAATTCCTTATCAACTCTGAGGTAAAGAACTCTGGGAACTTTTTGTCTCATAGACACCCAAAATATAAATCAAGGTCACACACGTCCCTGTACACTGAAAGAACTCAATAGGACATTTCTGATCCCCTTTGACATTCCAAACACTACTGATGGTGATCAAGATACTCATTTCACTTTACAAGTTACATAATGCTGGACTCAACTTCCACCTCCTTTACCAGTCTCAGGCTATAGGCCTTATAGAGCAGTAGAATGGCTTACTTAAACAAGTTTGAATTCAATCTAATTAAACATGCTCCATTTCAGTCATCAGTCTAATTTCAAGAGTAGATTTTAATAAAAAGTTTGACTATATTTGATATTTTCTGACAAATTTGAAGCACCTCCCCTCCAGCTTCTCCTCTTGCCCCAGATCTGGGCAAACCAATAAGAAAGCTCCATGTTCCACTGACATAAAGTTCAAATCACTCATCCCTAGCCAGTGTGGAAATCTTCACCCCAGTTGCACAAAGTAAGCACAATAAAACCCAAGCCAGTATCTCTTCCCTACTCTTTCAAGATATTTTTCAGATCTGCTTGGGATCCTGCCCATCTCTCCACAGAACACCCCATTATATGGGTAACAAATCACTTCATACTCTCTTAGTGCATGTGTGACATTATCCAGAATCAATCTTGTAAGGAGGGTCCATCTGTATCAAAAAAAGATCATACATTAAAAGATTTTTTTTATAAGTTTCTCTATTCCATTTCCCAAATTGGACTTCTATACTTCTTCATCTCATTCACTTTTGACTTCTGACAAAATATGTCATTTCTTTTCATTGATGTTGATTTCCATTTAATATACTACATCCTTAAGTAGTTCAATATATCTTTTTCCCTAGAAAACACAGTGTTTACACATTGAATTGCTGACAAAATGAAGTCATTAAAAAAATTAAAATTCGTTGATAATATGATAGTCCTCAGAATATTTAAGTTAGTCATACTCTTTAAACGCCTTGAAAGTTTCACTAAATGTACTCTATGGGAATTCTTGTTATAAACTACAATTTTCTAAAAAAATTACATTCTTTCTTCCTATTTCCTTACTTGAAATCTATTCCAGGTTTGTATTAAACAATGAAACTTTTATAAAGCCTTCAGGAATCATTGTTATTTTAAAATTATTTTGGTGTTCAGAAAATGTTAATAGTTTCAGAATAGGATCACCTAAGTATTTTTAATGTATAGATAAAAGTCAGGTAAAATGATGATAAATAAATTTTGCTACACAATACATTTTCACTCCATGTTATTACCCAGTGAAGACTACTATCATAGTTTAACCTTCTTAAGCAAATCTAACCTTAACTTACATATTTTAAGTGAAGTTAAAGGAGATAGTAATACTTCTTACCTTATCAGTTTATTTCAATTAGCCCAGTAAGTTCAGCAAATATTTAATAAGATAAATTACATGACCAATTGAAATATGAGTTTTGCTCTACTTTGTTTTGTTTGCCTACCTTTGAAAAATTATTCAGCTCTACAACATTCTGAGCAAATACCCCTTCTATTCAGGTAGGTGCCCCTTTCTGCCAGTTGAGACAGTAGGTAAACCAAGTCTATTCTGTGCACAGATTTTTCACTGCATAAAATACCGTCATGATAATAGGTGGTAATTATACACAGAAATCTGTGTTAACGACAGAGCTGTATCTATTTCTGTAATAATTCCTCGTCTTTATTGAAAAAAAGAAACATTTGGGTATAGTTGTCACATAATAAAATCAGTATGCCTAAGTGTCCTCATGTGGGGAGAGTTAATTGTCAATATCTTTGATATGAATATTATACTCACATAGGAGCCTGAAGAGTCAGATTTAAGTTGACTTGTTTTAAATAATTATAGTTACAACGAATCTATCAGAAAATAAGTACAATTATAAAACCATAAAATGTATTGTTATTTTATTTTTATTTTTCTAATGTCTTATATTATTCCTAGTTATCCTGATACAGAGAAATGTTTAGAGGAGAAGACTCTAAAACTGTGATGAATCTAGTCTTCATAACAATGACCATAGAGAGAAAAGAAAGTAGACAAATTTTGTAAACATACTATTTTTAATAAAATATAATCTATAAGGGCAAACATGAATTAAGGATATGATAAAGTATTGATTAAAATAAATCCTACTGTTTCCTTTGTAGTGCATAGATTATTATAAGTGGTTACTTTTTATTTTCCAACTTGGCAACAGTTTAGTACGATAAGCCCAGAGAAAAGTTAATATATTCAAGATATATTAATATCTGAGTTTGAATATGCAAAGTATTTTTAAAAACTAATATTATAAAAATGAAAGTCCTTGAGCATATGCTGACAGATCATTTGTCTATCATCTCATATTGAAAATAGATATTTAAAGTTAAAGACATGATGGTTTCCCCTAAATCTTCCATAAACACTGACTTATTTTTAAACTCCATGATTTTGCTTCTGAATGTTTCCAAAAATAAAAACAAGAAATAAAAATTTAGACAACATAAAACAATAGTTCAGATGCTAAACTATAAAACATCCTTTGAAAGTGTCTTATATTTAAGGGATTTGGAAACATAAGACCCACTGTGGTTTTCCATATGCAACGCTGAGGCTTTTAGAGATTATCTCAATATAACAAGTACTCTTCTAGGAGCCTACAGACTCTGGTAGGTCATGAGCATACCTATTTATTTTAATCCTCCCAGAATTCATTTAATTAAGTATTGCTATTCTTATTTAACTGATGTGAAATTGATGTTTAGAGAAGTTAATCGCTCTTACATTCTAAAAAGATATCCCCAAGTAACAAAATTGTAACTGGGCACAGGGGTAGCGTAATGACTGGAATTCAGAGCTCCTGAGCCCTGTGATGTCCTTCCAGGGGTTTCTGCTTGCTCTGTGAGAAGCCTAGTTCTCTCCGGTCTATTTCACAACTAGGTTTGCCTGGATTCATTAGTTCTTGTCAATACCATATTAATTCCCCAATTTATCACACATTTTAAACTGATAAATTGCTCATATGTCTGACCCAGAAACTTCTCCTTTGAATTGTGTCAATAAATTGAAGGATTAGCTATGTCCACATCTCTCTTCTTTTGCCCATGCCTCTCATGCCTGACCTGAACCTACTACCAATACATCACAAAAGGCTAGAGCTAGGGCCACACAAACAGCAGAATCATGTTGCAATATCATTTCTGTTCCATTTTGAAGGGAACTGTACTTTGAAAAAATTATACTTAGGAAAGCTGCAAATATAGTATAACGGAGCCCTAAGAATTCTTCACCTAGATCCCCAATTTTGCTACATTTACTTTTTACTTTATCTTTCTTTCTCTGAATCCCATACAACGTTGACAGCGAATCACAGTTAAGGGGATGGAAGTGTCCCTACTCCAAAAAAGTTTCCTTAGTTGAAAAAATACTAAGCCCTCCTCAAGAAAAAATTTATTCTTACATACAAATGCCTACAATATTTTGTAATTTTTTAAATGTCATAAAATAAGTAGGCAAATTTTGTCTGCAGAGTGTGAAACAAGGGGCTAATTATTTAGCTGAGATTACGTTCAGTATAAATAAATGTCCCATTGGTTTTATGTCTTTTATATAGCCCTTGGCAATCATTTTAAAAGAAGACACCTTAATAGTAAACTTTTATAGACCTATTTAAAAGGGGTAAATATTAAATTACTACACTAAGATTGACTAATGGAAAAGGTTGATGCCCTTGTTTCATTGGTGCTTTCTTGGAACCTCAGAGTGATGTTTTCTTCATAAAAAAAATATATTTAATCAGTCTCGTGTTGGAAATTAAGCATGAAATAGAAAGGAAAATAAAACTGAAAAGTTTCATTTGACTCTCTAAACCACTTATATGTCAGCAACCCAAATTTATTTTCAAGTGGGCTCAGGTGTACTTAAAAATAAATAAAGCAGAATGCATCATGTGGTAAGTCTCTCCATACTCCACGGAACCACAGGAATATCTGGACTCCAAGAATTACTTGGAAAACATTGTGATTAAACAGCTAATAAGAGTTGGTTAACAGCTTTTATTTTTCTAGTGCTAAAGAATTTAAAACAAAAACTTCTATTTTTTCACAGGAAACAAAAAGTCCTCAGAGACAGACAGAACAATTAAACCACACATTTGTAGAGAGCAAGACAGTTTGGGGAGAGCTAGAAACGGTTGTATTGACTTTTTTCTTCAAAAAAATCAGCTGAAAAGTTAGCAAAATATTTGGAAGCATTTTTCTCAGGGTAAAAAATCAACTCTAAAAATAACCATGAGTTGAATTAAATATCACATTAACAGAAAATTACTGCCGATGTGTGGCAATAACTAATAACTTAAAAGCATTATTATTGATTTACTAAATATTTTTATTAGACTCTTCACAGTTCTTGTCAAAGAATTACCTCGTACTGGCAAACATTACTCAAGAAAAGTGTAATGAAGAAATTAATGGGTCATTTTAAGTACACCACTCACTGTTCTGAAGTGAATGATGTTAAAGGTATTTTGGTATAATCCCTAAGTATGTATTCTGATTCCAAAGAAATATATTTAGAGATTTTTTCCCTATTATGCAGTCACAAAAGTAGACATATGTGCATGTATAAGTACATGTATGTATGTGCACCTAAACACATAGGTAGGTAGATAGATAGACTGGACTTATTAGGAACAGATATGTAGAATTTAGGATGCTGACTTAGGCAAAATAAAAAAAAAAAACTGTACATATCAAAATTAAGGGTGCAAGATATAAAGAAGCAGGTCTGATTCATTGGTGTGCTAGAGCTGGCTTGTATCATTTTGTGAGAACTAATTGTTCACATCTCTTCCCATCTCAGTGTTCAGTGAGGTAGCTTGAAATCTGTCATGAGAGTATCTGCAGCAGGGAAGTCAGCAAATGCTGTAAAATCAGGGATCTTTCCCTGCTACATCTCACTCACCCCAGACAGCTGGTTGTTAAACATTTACCAGCACACCAGTGGTTTAATCCAGCCTCTTTTTTTAGTATGGAAATTGCACTAATTATTTTACTGTTCTCTACATCACATTTCTCAGTTGTCAAGTGGAAATAGCAGTATTTATCTTAAAGCAATGTGGGGACAACTAAAGTTGGTGCATTTTTTTTTTTTTTTTTTTGGTGGTACGCGGGCCTCTCACTGTTGTGGCCTCTCCCGTTGCAGAGCACAGGCTCCGGACGCGCAGGCTCAGCGGCCATGGTTCATCGGCCTAGCCGCTCCGCGTCATGTGGGATCTTCGCGGAAGGGGGCACGAACCCGTGTCCCCTGCATCGGCAGGCAGACTCTCAACCACTGCGCCACCAGGGAAGCCCCTGTTGGTGCATTTTTTAAATCACCTGATATTCATTAGATGCTCAAAATGAGTTGATATGTAAATTTAAAAGTCCTTTAACCACACAGAATTCAGAAGTCATTGTTCAATCTTAAGAATATCAAGCACAACATACTGAGAGAAAAAACACAGCAGGATTTAATTCATAAATCGATACTAAAGATACAGCTGTACAGTATATACACATGTGTATATATTGCTACAATTCTAAGTACTGGCCTAAAATGAACCCAGTGCATAGTATTCAACAACATAATAAAAATATATTTTGTAATTTAGCAGAAAGTCATAACCCAAAGGGGTTAAATCAGAGGCTCTAAGGATTTATACTAGAGGACCCAAAAAAGAAAAAATGAAATAACATGTTTTTCATTCATACATTTGTTGTTTATGCAAGCACACTCAATGTCTATTATATATTAGGCATTACTCTGAATGGTGATAATGCAAAGTATAAAGCATTCAAATTTTGTAAAACCAATGCCACGTTATAGCTCTTGACGTATAGAAAAAACAATGATAGCTAACTTTTTTTATATTTTTTATTTATGAGATACTACTCTATATATCTTATTACTATTAGCCACATTTTACAAATGAGGAAAATAAAGTAGTAGAAAGTTATTTAGAAGCTGGCAAAGTCTGGCTACCATGTTTAAAGAATAAAAAATCTAATTTTAAATCAATAAAATTAAATGTATAATCAAGCACAAGTTTTCTTGTTTCTGTTTTTTTTACTGTAGATTCACATGCTCTTATAAGAAATACAATTGCAAGAGAGATTCCATATATCCCTTACTCAGTGTCCCCCACTGTAACATCTTGCATTAGTGTAGTAAAACATCACAACCGAGAAAATGAGGTTGATACAATCCATCCACCTTACTCAGTTTTCATCAGTTTTACATGCAAACATGTGAGTGTGTTTGTGTATGTATTTAGTTCTATGTAGTTTTAACACATGGATATTTGTGTGACCACCATCACAGTCAATATACAGAATAATTCCACTACAATGATGGTTTGCACTGTACTTTCACAGTCACAGCCACATCACTTCTGCCCTCCCTCCCTAATCCCTAGCAATCACTAATCTGTTCTCGATCTTTACAGTCTTGTTATTTTAAGAAGGGTATATGAATGTAATCAAATACGGCTAAACTTTTGAGATTCTTTTTCACTCAGGATATTTCTCTTTGGATCCATCCAAATAGTATCTTGCAGCAATAGTTTTTATTTCTGAATTGTTTCTCATGGTAGAGATGTATGACAGATTGTTTATACATTCATCAATTGAAGGACATTTAAACATTTAGCTTTTATCCACTACAAATAAAGCTTCTATGAACATCCTGTGTACAGGATTTTGTATGAACATAAGTTTTCATTTCTTTGGAATAAATGACCCAGAGTGCAATTACTTGATTGTACGATAAGTGCATTTTTAGTTTTGTAAGATACTGTCATACTCTTTTCCAGAGTGACTATAATATTTTGCATTTCCCTAGCAACAATGTAGGAGTGATTCAGTTTCTCCACATCCTTGTCAGCATTTGCTGTTGTCAGCATTTCTTATATTTAGCCATCATGATAGGTTTTTAGTGATATCACATTGTGATTTTAATTTGTGTTTCTTTAATGACTAAAGATGATAAACATCTTTCATGTATTTATTTGCCACCTGTACACAATGCTTTATTGCTATAGGATTGGGGCAGTAGCTCAGCTCCCCACTGGGCCCCTTTGACATGAGGGGAAGGCAGGGATATAACTGCAGTCCAACTAGCCCCACATCCCACCACTTCATTCTTTTTTGATGCCAAATGAATGTGGAGTCTCAGCTCCCCATTGGAGGCTCCTGACACCAGTGGGGGACTGGTGAAGTACAGTGGTGCCTGGCCCTACCTCATCCTGGATCATTAAGTTTTACTGTTTCCAAGTTGAGGATGGGTGGCACAGAGGCTGAGATCTCCAGTGGACCCCACTGCTACTATCCTGGCAAGGGAATCTGAGGAACTGCCTGCTTCCACTAAGAAGTGTTGGAAGAACAACTGTCTTCAGCAATACTGACACTATCTTGACAGGGGAATTGGAGTGCTGTCTGCTTCTGCCAGGAGAGGACAGAAGATTAGATTCCTGCTTGGCTCCACTGATACCACAGAATGGGGGTATAGCTTCAAGGCCACCTGCTTCATTAGCCATCTGATTGGGATGAAAGATCACTTCCCCTCTCAGCCCCACTGAAACCACTGGGAGAGGAGGGTTGGTTTGTTCATTGGTGTTTTATTGGAGTAGGATGAGTATTGTTGTTGTTAGGACACCCTTTTCCCAGTCTTATGGTTAAGAGGAACTGACTTTTCTTGGAGCTCTTTTTGTGTCTACCTGTTGGAAAATCCGGATTGGAAGCTTCTGCAGAACCCCATTCAGTGACATTCACCCTCATGACATTCCTCCAATCCCAGTCTCCAGGCTGTCGCTCTTTAACTTCTACCCTTCATAGTCTCTCTATGTTTATTTGTTGTGTTATACCCAGCACTTTTATTTCATTTTGTCAGTTGTAAAAGAGTGGAACTGGAAAAAATGTGGCCACACCTTGGCTGAAATCCGCACAGGGTTATGTAGATTAATGAGGAACAAATTTTTAAAAATCCATTTTAAAGATTAATACCAACACCATATTTTCTTTTAAAATTAATACTTTCAAGTTAGTATTATAACTTGTAGTTTATATTTTCCTAGATATTAAATACCAAATCATTTTTCTGCATATCAAGGCATTTTCTACAATTTTACAGTAAAAAGTATCTATGCAAATGGCTCACATCTGCACAGTAGGTATTGAATAAGAACAGAAATGTTCTACCTCTATAAA
The DNA here is from genome assembly GCF_003676395.1 of Aethalodelphis obliquidens. Lineage (NCBI taxonomy): Eukaryota > Metazoa > Chordata > Mammalia > Artiodactyla > Delphinidae > Aethalodelphis > Aethalodelphis obliquidens. Next base: position 41,128,121 of record NW_020837946.1, read on the forward strand.
GATATTTTGAAAAACACTTTAAAATTTAGTTGAGCTAATTCATTTAATATTTTATAGTTTGTAACATATTTAATAAATTTCACAACTACTCAGTTATATAACTTTTTCATTTTTCATATCCCCAGATATTATTGATTATCCAATTTCCTTAGTATTTTAGTAGGCTTAAAACATTAAGCAACACAGTTCAGTTAATAAATGTCAAATGGTCAGGGACTCTTATTATGATAATCTGAAATTACTTATCCTGGAGAATGCTTATTATTAAAAGTATAATATCAGGTTGGAAATCATTTTTCACTATTAATTTAATTATATCTTGTAGTATTTGAAGAACTAGTAAATCTGAAATTTATGCTTTTATAGGTATTTAGCATATAATATTTTTATTAATTATATACCAGGGTAGACCTGGTAATATACTATAAATTATAAACCAAAATAGTATGGTTTAATATTTAATGAAAAATCTGAAAATAGTTATTTTACTATATAACAATAAGAAGATGATTTAATAATCTTTGTTAAAAATATTCCATAGTAGTAATATGCTAATTTGGGGAGAAATAAAACAATTTAATGAATAAAGTTATCATTACTATTGGATAATAAAGTTATTGTTGCACACATTCCCTAATTCAAATTTCCTTAAAATATACCATCTTGTTATCTAGTGGCAAAATTACAAGTTTTAATTCAGTGTTTTTTTGCAAGCATCACCATTATCAGGCTGTGATAAACAGCAACGACAACAAAAAACAACTTAAAGTTTAAACTGAACATCTTACTTTGGAAAAACAACTTTCTAGGAAATTTTTCAAACACTCAGTTATTATTAACTTGCACCTTAACAAATAAGGTGAACTCAAAAAACGGAGGAGTACTGTGAACTCTTGTGACTTTGCTATTTATGAGAAACACTTGTATAAATGCTATAACATATGCTCATTTTCATCACCTAGAAATAAACATTATCTTTCATGATTGCTATATAATTATATTATATATAAATATATATTTGATATACTCATGCTCTTGGGTTTCTGTTTCATATAAATATAAACTGGATAAAATGTTTTCTAAACAAATAGAAAGGAGCGGAGAGAGGTTGACATTAAAAACATAATTGGAATAGTGTGGAAAATAAGACAATTTAATGTCTTCTTACTTCCAGCTTTCTTTTTATACAGTTTAAGTAGATACTCTACACTGACTGCCAGAAATACATAGTGATACTATTCAGATTTCCTTATCATCTATTTCAAAAACTTCCATAACTTAAAAATTCCTTTTTCTTTTTTTTCAATCTGATTTATAAAATATCCCTGGATCCACATACATTTCATATTCCTCAAATTCACAATCCAATCCCCATTTCCTCATTTGCAATATATTATCTAAAAAATCGGGTTCATCTCACACGGTTGATTACTCAATTCCCAGCCTTTCCACCTCAAAATGCCTTTGTGTCTTTATTCTTTGTCTCCACTGTAACATGAGGGGGAAGCATACTTCCTCCTCTTCCCTTCCCAAAGTTACTATCTTTCTTAATTCTATTCCCTCCATATTTCTCAGAATCTTAGCTCTGTCAAATTTCCCAATGCACTTTATAGCATCAAGCTCTGTGTCTATAATGCCCTCACTTGGATTTAATCTTTATAGAAACAACGACACACTATAACAAAATAATACACTCTCCTTGATAATGGTATCCAATGGTTTCTCTATTTTCTCCCAATCCATCAGACATACTCTTCCTAAATTATTTCTGATAAGCAAAATCTAAAATATCATACAACTATTTGACCTTGATTTTTTATTTCAATTTTTAGGGGATTGCTCTTTTACACATAAATGAAATAAAGTACTATTCAGAGAATTCTAGCTTTGTGCCTATTTTCCCCTTCCTATGCCCTCCCTCCAAACAAAGCTTTTATGTTTTTAATTTATAAATTGTTCGTCAATTTTTTTTTATTTTGAAAGTGTGTATATGTGTATGTGATAAAATACTATATTATTCTCCCCCACAATAGTTTTTACTTAAAAGTTTTATCCCAGTGTTAATACCATAATAAAGCATTTTTCAACCTTGGCACTACTGACATTTGGCGCTGGATAATTCTTTGTTTTGCGGGGCTGTCCTGTACATGGTGAGATGATTAACAACATCCCTGGCCTCTACCAACTAAATGTCAGTAGGAACCCCAAGTTGTAACAAACAAAAATGTTTTCAGACATGTTTTGGGCATGGGCAAAATTACTACCAGTTGAAAACCACTGAGAAAGTAATATGTAAAAGATATCTCTCATTTCTTTTTATAGCACTCATTCTTGAGGATGCACCACCATTTGTTGACTAGTCCCTTATTGGTGAACGTTTTGGGTCGCTTTCCATCTTTGTTATTGCTAATAGTTCTAAAATTAATAATAGCTTATCATATTTTAAGGTGTTTTTAGAATTGATTTTTAGAAGTAAGACTACTAAATTTAAAAAAATGTAACTGTGTAATGTCACTAGATGTTGCCAAAGTACCCTTAATTTGCATTCCCACCAATCATGTATGGGTCAATAAATTTTGAATGATATACCTTTACTGAGAAAACAATCACCTATTTGCTACTTGATGGAAAACAGTCATCCTTCATCCTGATTAACTCCCTTTCTTTCTTGTCACACTTTGGTGAATATAATGTTTATTTCCATATTTTGGTATTCTCATTGATTTAGTATTTTAATTTATAGCTAATTACTGAAAATATATTGTTAGAGTCTATATTAATGCTAAAATAAGAAAGTTTAGTTCTACAGACAAAAAAATAAAGCCATTAGGAAAACTGAACAAAATAAAAAGTACTCATACCAACTGCATCTCCCAATTGTAGCTTTAAAACAGACAAAAAATATAGAGCATACAATTCATTTTGGACTCATCTATTACCTCACTTATCTTTTCCTTTATTGGTTTTGTCACAAAGAGAAAAATATACTAGATGCCAAAAGTGTAAACAATAAATAAGAGGGTCTAGACAGAATTTATACCATAGAAAACCTATAAAATTATAATTGGCATACATTTCAAGTTATAATATGTCCTCATGTTTTAAGTTTTTCATTATCATTTTATGGTTACATAATATAGTGTCTCTGTCTGAAAGAAGTTCTTGAGATTTCCACCACAAGATCCCATTTAATGAAAATTTCACTCACCCATTTACACAGGGTTATTTTAATGTGGAGCAAGTCAAGTAACCTTTACTATAACCAAAGGCATTTCAAAAGAAATTAGGAATTCTTACTTACACTTTTAAAACAAAATGAAGCAAAATATTAAAACTCTAACACTGAACAAAATTAAGAATCACTTTTACTCTACAGGTTTTCCTAAGAATCAGTATTTTAACTAATATAAATTTAGGTTTAATTCAGAAAAACAGAAAAAAAAACCTATAGGATTTTAAAATAAGAACATCAATATAAGAAATTGGTAATGTGGGATGGAATAGCTAACAAGACAGAGAATGGCTTGAACACTCCTATACTGGCAAGGAGACAGTGACTAATCATGAGCTAAAGGAACAATGGGAGAAATATGTGGAAACTGGACCAAGAAGCCTGGACCTTTTGGGGGCTGATGTACCCCAGCTATATGAGAAGCTGCTTAGAGAGAGGTGGAACTCTGTAGGAATGCGTTCTCCATTGGCAGCTAGAGACACAGAGCATAGAGCAACTCCTGGAGATACCAGTGACAAAGAGAATACCTGTGATTTTCCATTCTTTCATCTCCCAATCTCCTACAAACCAGTGCCTTTTTTTTTTTTAAGATCTTTATTGGAGTATAATTGCTTTATAATGGTGTGTTAGTTTTTGCTTTATAACAAAGTGAATCAGCTATACATATACATATATCCCCATATCTCTTCCCTCTTGCATCACCCTTCCTCCCGCCCTCCCTATTCCACCCCTCTAGGTGGTCACAAAGCACCAAGCTGATCTCCCTGTGCTATGCGGCTGCTTCCCACTAGCTATAGGTTTTACATTTGGTAGTGTATATATGTCCATGCCACTCTCTCACTTTGTCCCAGTGTCGTCAAGTGTACTCAAGTCCATTCTCTAGTAGGTCTGCATCTTTATTCCCGTCCTGCCCCTAGGTTCTTCATGACCTTTTTTTTTTTTAGATTCCATATATATGTGTTAGCATACCGTATTTGTTTTTCTCTTTCTGACTCACTTCACTCTGTATGACAGACTCACTGGTCCCAGGTGGAACCTGCAGCGATCCACTTGTTAAACACAGTGGAACCAAGAAAGGATAAGAAAAATACCTGAAACCGATGAGGCAAACGCCTTGCACACAATTTCTTCTCATTCTTGTCATTAATGGTCATTAATCAACAGAGAACCCCTAACTAATTGAGAGCTAGCTTTTTTGTTGCTATTCTTTTGTAGCTTTTAATGTAATTTAGGGATTTTGTTTTTGTTTTTTCTTGCTGTGACATTACTCTGTATACTTTTTTTTACTGTGACATCATCATTCTGCAAAAAAATGCTATGAGAAGAGGTATGATGTTTCTGTTCTGTACATGGCTGTGTCCTCGGTACTTAAAAAGAGCCTGGCTCATATTAGTTGGTCAACACAGTATGCTAAATAATAGATGAATGATTATATCCCAATTTATTAGAGAACAAGATCATGGGCAAAATATAACACTCTGAAATTTAACTATTGTTCTGGATGGTTTGGTTTCTTATTTGAAATTTGAAACTAATATTCCAATGAGGATGAACGTCACATCATCAGAAGATACATATGACATGCACATTTCTCAACATTTTAAATACCAAACAATATTTTGTTTCTATATTTATATCATCTTTATTTACCTCAATATATATTTATCAAAATTTATCCAAAATACATTTCTGAATCAAACTTTCTAAGTATGTCCTAATCCTCTATTGTATTACAAGAAATTTAAGATTCCATCTAAAATTTTGATGTCATACAATGTCATACATGTCATACATGATACTTAAATAGCTGAGTTACCAACAGATGATCCATAAGACAGCTGACTGTTCTCATTATAACTAAATAATATTAGAAAGATAATTAAGGTTATTGTATTCTGAAATATATACCGAGGATAAAAGAAAAAATTACTTACATAGATTTACAGATTACACTAGAAAGATGAAGAAGACATCCACAGAAAGAGAAAATTTGATATTTTCTAAATGCTTCAGGTAGAACAATTAAAACAAATAGCAACTTAATCATTAAGTTACTGAATTTACAAAATATGTGAAAATATTTTGACATAGGAGGACTAAGAACAAACTCACTGTAATATGTCCTCAGAAGTGATGTGTGTATTTAACACAATTGTGTCAATCATGTTTAATTGAACTCAATCATATTTGAATTAATTGATTGATTACCTCTCATAAAGCTATAGTTCTGAATATCAAGTTTGGTTTTACTGTCCATGACAGCAAGACATTTTATAGCAAATGCAATGTTGAACAAAATGTGATATTCCATGACAATACTTTTTTCCATTACCTCTCAGAATATTTTGGAACAGTGTTCTTCGACCATAAACAATTTAGGAATGTTTATAGTTGCCTTTTCTTTGCATTGTTGCAAAGGCATGGGGCACAAATATACATAATTAAGATAGTTCAATTTAAAATATATTCAGTTTCTCTCCATTACATATTCAGCTAGAATAATTATATGGTTAATTTGACATTTATTTAGATATCTGTCCCCAAACAATTAGTAGTCATCACAATGATTTGAACAGCAATTCAGCTGCATTAAAAAAAAAAAAAAACTTGTTGTAACTATTTAACTCGATCTGACTACAGAATCTCAATATTAATCTAATTATAGAGGAAAAGGACTGTTTGAGATAGACTGTTAGTCTCCAAATAATATTTAGGTCAAATACTAAAAAATGTAAATATGTAAAAACCTAATTATAATTACAACTAGTTGATTCACCTTTGACTTTGACATCCATATCATACAAGAGACAGAGTAAACTTTAGAGTTTAGCCACTGATATAATGAGAAGTTATAATTAATTTGTTTCTCAGTTTGACTGAATCCTCACAGATATTCCTACCAATAACTCAGCTCAGTTTTTCCAGCTTAAAATGCTTCTTTGGTCAGAGTACAATCTATTCATTTCATACTATCAACAAATAATTTTTGAAAATAATTCAATTGTCCTTTAGGGAACAGCTTGGTACTCATTCTTGCTCACAAAATTGACATTTTCTGTTCTATTCTTGTTTATCAGAAGGCAGATGACTTCCTGACTCACGTTCTTACAAAAAATATAACAAAGAACAAATTATAAAGTAAATCAACCAATGTTCTTTACAAATGCAGCTACTGTAACCTGGCTCAAAATTATATTAGCATATATTCTGACATATAAAATACTGAATCAATCTGACCATATATAATATGTATACAGAAAAATTTTTGTTAATGCATTTATTATTTTTATTTAAATTATATAACAGTAAATTAAAAAATAAATTTCCCCATCATCCTATATTTATCTTATAACCCTTAATTATCCTATCATCCTATCATCAGTAAGTTATTAAATGTTATATTTTCAAGAATTTTTATATTTTTTATGTTTCCAACCTTAAGTACTGCTGAAGATAAATCTCAAATCACATTAGTTTGTGACTACTTTATAGTAGTTCTCAATTGTCTTCAAGCACTCATGTGGCCAGAAATCATCCATAAAAAACAAAACAAAAAATTAAATAAAAAACAAACCATGACTTTCCTAGGCTTTTAAAAATTTACAGAAGAAATACAAATGGCCAAGATAATATGTGAAAGGATGTTCTCCCTGACTAGTATACAAAGAAATGAAAATCAAGTTTACATTGTGACATAATTCCTTTGTTAAACTTGTAACATTGTAGAAAACTACCCCCAGCCTGTTGAGAGTACAGGGAACATTTACTATCTTTTATTGCTGGTAACAGAATATAGCATACTGACACTCCTTTGGAGGTACATGCAGTTTGAAGACTTAAAAAAATATTTATACTCTGACATAGCAGTTCAAACTTTAGGAAGTGACAATAAAAATAGGTGTGGTTTACCTGAAAAATGTTTGTTATGTTATTCATTATAATATTGTTTATAATTAAAGTGAATATGAATACACACCATTTTTATTTTCAAAAGCATCTCAGTTTGCATTATAATTTCCATGGCTACCTTATTTATAATAATGCTTTTAAAATCCAAAATCACTTTAATGTCCAAACAGAGAGTCTTGGTTCAGAAAATGTTGATAACACGTTCAGAGTAATTCAAAGTAGCTACTAAAATAGCTATATTGTGTCATAAAGAAAATATTAGTAATATAGGCTAAATTATCTTTTAAATGTGCATGTTTATATGGATATAAAACATGTCTAGATTATCTTTTTAAAAGTAAAAACTGTGGTTAATTAATGGTAGAATTATTAAAAAATAAGGCCTTTTTATCATTATGCATTTTCCATTTTAATTAACTTCACTTTTTAAAGCTAATGTCATTTTTTAACAAAGAAAAGTTAGAATGCTACTTAAAAATATTGGCTGTGTAGGTTAGTATCGTTAACAGTTGAGCTTAATAATGGTTTGCTCTATGAAACTTAAACTTTGATGAGAGTTAATAGAAAATTATTTGTATTCCATCCTGAGTTGGTGATTTGAGTACCAAATAGCTTATGTTAACTTATGTTTATATCAATTCACAAAACATTCTTTTATTTAATACATGCTGTACTTACTTTACCAAACCAAAAGGAAATCAGAATTCAAAGAAGAATAAGCCAGACCTATGTTGATTCATTCTGATATAAGGTTTTGAAAGACATCATGATTGAAATAACATGTAATTAAGAAATAGAGGATACACCCCCCACACACACACACACAAAATAAGGAAAAATATATGTGCGGAAAACAACTTGGGCATGGATATACAAAGTTATCTGTAGGAATATTGCAGGTTTGAAATATAGACTGTGTTTTCAGGATACGGGAAGGGGTAAATTTAGCTAATCCTGGTTAGATTGCAGAGAATGCTAAATACATTCTAATAATTATATAAAGGAAAACATGGATCTTGGTTAGAAGGGTGGAATATAAGCAGAGCTGATTTAATTAAGATGGATCAGATTTCTTGAATATAATGGAGGAAACTGAAACCTGGGAGTCTATTTGGGCAGCCTTTTAGACTTTAGGCAAATGTCAATGAGACCCTAAACTAGGAGAGTGGAAATCAAAGTAAGGATGTTGGTTTCAGGGGCAATGAATGGATGGACTATGAGATTTTATAACAGACTGGATTTTGGAGATTGGGGGGTGGGGAAGAGAAGCCAAAGCTCGCCTCCAGTGTCTAAGTTTAAAAAGTCACATGAGAATGTAGAAATGATTTAGTGTTTGCAATCACAAGAATGAGAAGGAATTGTAAAGAAATGCAGAAATCTGTCCCAAGAATGAGATAGTTTAAAACATAAAATTATATTAAAGAGAGCATAGACTGAGAAATGCTGGAACAAGACAGCCAAGTATTGAAAATAATAGTTACTCAATTTTAGAACCAGTAGTATGCCCCTCAAAACAAATTCTGAAGTCTTTTGCATTCTATTTGTTTTCGAACTTTAGAAACCTGTTATTGAGAAATAAAGGAAATTGATTAGGTTGGTCAAATTAATTGAAGGTTTCTTTAAAAGCACCTAATACAAAATTTTTATGTAATGCTACCTCTAGCACTGATATTTCTAATAATCTAGCATGTCAAGATTTATTTAACCTCATTTAGAGTGCATCACTGTATACTTCAAAGACATTTCTGTCACTTTTTGTGTTTCAATGTAATACAGACTATTCTGACAGAATGGAATGACTCACTTTTTCTGGTTATTGAATCTCTCATGAGTCAGAATGTTGATAGAGGAATGAGTAAGTGGAAAGTAGTCTGAACTTTGGATCTTATAATTTTATTATTGTTTTCAGTTTCTTCTATTGAGCCTGAGAACTTTCTCTAGGTTATTTCTCTTAGAAACTTTGATGTTCTGGTGTATTGAATGTCTTATTCTTTTCATTTCACTAAAATTGTCCTGCCAAGCTTTTAATTAAAAAGCTTCCAGTTTTTGTTTATGTTTTCTTCCAGTCTTGTATACTTTTAATGGTGATAATCATATATGCAACTTCTATGCCTTGATCAGAATACTTGGAATTCTTAGTCGTTAACATCTCAATATGTTTTTAATTTGGCATGCTTACTGTATTTTAGATGCTTTACTTGGACATTTTCTAATGTATCTGGAGTTCCATTCTTAGTTATAAAAGCACAGGAATAAGTATTCTTTATTGTGCATTCAAATATCCTTTCATAAATTTATTATTTTTTCACACTGGATTCCTATTATACAGGATATAGTCTAAGCAACATTTCAATAATAGTTTTTTTAAATCTATATGTTTTCTTTTTGTTAGACAAATTAGTGCCAGAAATTTTGAACTTAAAAATCACATAAGGTGTGTTCTGTGAGGAAAGAGGTAATTTGGAAATTTTCCAGGAACATTTTGTCATTAAGCTTGGATGCAAAGTTCCAAATGGCTCCTATCTTAAAATATCAACTTCCCTGATGGCATTGGAAGTTAGTCATAACTATATATAATGATATATAAAAACAAACACAATTATCACTCTATTTGGAATAGCACAGACTATGTTATACCTAAAGCAGATTTGACCATAGTGTTTTTATATATAATATTGCACTGTAATGAGAAAAATACAAAGTGTATGCTTTGGCATGGAATTATATAAAAAGTATATATATGTTAATTAAAAATATAATCAACTAAAATGACATATTTGTAATAAAAGGCCTTAAACTGAAAATATAGAGAAAACTTGACAGTGGTGGACTTTGGTGTGTGACTGATAGAAATGACATGGGGTGAGGAACAAATGATACTTTGTCAAAATAAAAAATTACAATTTAATATTTCAAAGTTTATTTATAAATATATTCTTTTAGAGTCTCTAAGTAAAAAACAAAATTTTAAATTACATATTTTCTTTTAATCAAATTTAAGTAGTATGTATCTGAGAATCAAGTTTTATTTTATATAAGAGTAACAGGTCTAATATAATATATTCTTAAAGGGATGTAATTTTACATGAAATATGACCAAATGTCTCATTTTGATTTTAACATGACATCAATTTAATATGGAAGGAATTTACAAACTATATTTTACTCTCATTAAATCACTGACTTTTCAATTAATTTTGAATCACTGTTTTCTGAAACCATATCCATGAAAACTCATTATTTTGGGGCTTTGCAGTAAATTATTACACAATTCCTTAATCTCAAATTCCAAAATTTCTTTATATTACATATTGATTTTCATCAAAATAAGACTGAAAATAGTAATACATTTTATAATATCATGAATTTGATCAACAATATTGTCTCTAATAATCATAAATCCTGTTCAAATAAATCACTAAACCTATATTAAAATGTACACTTTCTTATTTCTCATGTTCTTTTGATTCTAAAGATTTGATGTGATATAATTTTACTGATGCATATTTTTATTCAAATATATATGAATTAAAGCATTTTCATCTATGTACTTACTCAAAGTAGAATATGCCATGAATGCTGTACTTAGTTATATATCTGTCATTTTAATTTTTGTAATTTTTTCTATTATTTTGTTTCTTAAGAATTTTAATGATTTTTCCCTATAGAACCTATTGTTTTGTATAAGTTATAGTGTAATGGCTAATAGTTTGGGTTCTTGAATTAAACAATCATTCAAATCTTGCTTCTGCCTATTAATAACTATGTAATCTTTAAACGACATTGTGATAATTAAATAATTCCTGTGAGATATTTAATATAAAACATCAGTTTCAGTAAGCATGCAATCAATGCTAATATTGATATTACTTTTAATCCATGAGTATAATTTTCACTTAAAATTGATATTTTTCTCTATAATGAGTTATTCATGCTACATGTATACCTAATTAGTGGTTACATTAAGGTAAAGACAAAAGTGACGTTATTTAGAGTATAGGAAGCGGTGAATGACTACTTTTAAAAACAATTATTTAACAAAAATACTGTAGGATATGCAAGGAAAACCATTATAATTGTGCTTCATTGTTTGTTTTTAATCTATGTAGATCAGATGAGACACTGTCTTTCATTTTCCTTCAGAATTTCTAAATGTTTACATGACTAGGGTTAGAATGAGAAACAAACACTTAGCATAGCAGCAAGGACAATTAAATAGCTACCATTTTGCTAGTCACCTGGGAGATTATTGAAAAGTATCATGTTGGATAAAAGTTTTATTTATAAAACAGAGATATCATTTTGCTCATCTTTCAACCATATCAGTGTTATTTGGCTCTTGATCTGGCTTTGGTTTTAATGCCGGCAATATTTATATGATTTCCTTATCCTGTCTTTCGGCCAGTTGGAGGATTTTATCCTGTCTTTCGGCCAGTTGGAGGATTTTTTTCTTGTTAACAATCAACTTTTCCTTTGGCAGATCTCTGGGGCAAAAGATTGGAGCTCGAACTGGTGGTGATAGAGAGATAACAGTTGACAGAGAAACAGCCTATACCTGTTCATGTCTGAAATGTGCACAATTAGATGAGGACTGTACCTGGTTCCTTAAGGCATTATTTCCTTCTTAGGGTAAATCATATAATTTCTGCAAGTCTTGATGGCAGCTTCCTAAATAAAGAAACTAACAGGATTTTAGTTGTGACTGCTTATCATCTCTTGTGTGACTTTGGACAATTATTTAACCTAAGAATCAACATTCTCATCTGTAAATGAAGTTATTTGGGATAAATGATCTGTATATTCTTTTCTAGATCCGAAGTTCTATGAATTTAAAGAATGGATTAAAGGGCTGCTTTTATGCCCTAATATGCTCATTGGTTTCTTTGGTCCTATTCTAAGAAATACTTATATAAAAAATAATTCTTGAGCCTCACTAATAGTTGTTCAGTTTTTCATAGGGAATGAACATGCAAGTTCAGTGCATAGTAAATTATGACCCATATTCACATTTCCTTTCCTCAATTCTCTTAGGGACTTTTAGTATATGTATACTAGCTCATCTTGTATATGAGAAAAAAAAAGACAATAGGACTCATCAATCTAAGTGGGTTTTGTATGTGTGTGTGTGTGTATATATTCTTTTTTTATATATCCTTATAATATTAATTTTTATGCAGAATAATATTTTGCAAAATTTTTACCCTTACTCCTTCAAATAACAGACCTCAGCCCACCAGTTTTCTCCTAACTACCTCCACAAAGCAGTATCCTGGGGGCAACAAAACAAAAGATGTCAGACAACTCCTTCCAAAAAATTTTCTGCTAAAATCAATGAGAGAAAACTTCTGGACTCTGAAATTATGATATCAAAAAAACATGACTCTGTTTTCTCTTCATTGCTCAGGTTGTTGTTTCTTACAGGACATTAGTGGAGTGTTAAAGAATGAGAACAACAAAAGAGAAGAGCTGGAAGAAGGGACAACAAAGATGGTTCTGATAATCACTTTTAAGCCCCGGATCCAGTTTTGCATGAAAACAATGGTATCAACCTTTGTTCTTCCATGATATAATGAAAACAAATCAGTTTTTAAAGTTTATTGATTATTTTTTTAACGTAACTTAATTTGGGTTACATTTCCAATATCTAAAGGAGTCATGATTTTCCTGAATGTATATATTTGAATGTATATCAGGTATAAACCTTATTTAAAAGTGTAATTTGTTACCTTCAGTCTTTCAATTCCTGTGAGCACATTTAAAAGAACAGTTGGTGGAACAATTATCTACTTGGAGAGCAATCTTAAAATGCTAGTTTAAATGACCAAGTACCTACTATATGTAGGAGTAGAAGAAACAATATATATTTATATATTATTTTTCAAGTAGCTCAGTGTGGAAAAATATCAATCCCCTGTACTGTCTTACACCTTTAATAAATTTAAACTTTTATTCAAAAGAATGGAAGACCAAGAAAGTATTAATATAGGAAAACTTTTCTACTCTCCACAAGTGAATACAGATCATGAAGCTTTTGTAGTAATGAAAAAAAATTGCTTTCCTAGTTACATAAATCACATACTCCTTCAGGAAAGAGACATACCACTATTTACTAGTTTAAGATCATTCTCTACATTGGTGATTAATTGTTATTTCTTGACTACACCATAATAATAAAAACTGCTTCAAAGAAATTACAGTAAAATATGTTGTACACTTTCATAATATAGTAATTTGAGAAGGTAGATTCAGCTGTTCACTGAATGCTCTCCCAGGTTGATAGTACCATATATATAAATATATTTCAAAGACAGCAAACACATTAATTGATATGGTAACTGAATATGCTCTCAGAGAAACGCAAAGAGGACTGTATGTTAATATTAGAGAATATTTATTTTGCTTTCCATCTGTGACTGTTTTCTTGAAGAGTCTATATCTTTATCCACATGAGTAATATATTTAGACTTCATAAAACAAAATATCTCTTTTTTATCATTTACCCCTCTATGTGCCTTTGAAATAGAATATTAATTATGACTCTTTCACAAGACAGTTTTAAAACTGATGACTCTGATTTTTCAATATTTAAAATTTATAGTTTATCCCAATAATCATATTTGATATAATTCAATATTGAGGAATTATGATGATAATTCACAGATTATATTTAAGAAAAGAAATTACATGTGTCAAAGGTTAACAAAGGAATTTATAGTTAGAATAGTTGAAATCAATTAACTAGGATGAATGAAAAATGGAGTTACTAAACATCCAGCTAAATTTAAAAAAATTACGGTGACAATGTGCTAGAAAATCAAATTATTCATAGAAAGTTTGTTAAATATAAGATGGCCTGTAAGATTAAAAAACATGCAGTCTAATGTAGCAGTTTTGAGAGAAGAAGAACTGGATGATTACAATTTAGAAACTCTGTCATATTTTTTTATCAGGAAGGGTGCTCTGAAATTACTATAGTTCCTATTTCCAAAGCATTTCATCACACGAAATAGAAACCTCAACCCCATTAAGCAATTATTCACTACTCCTCCCTACCACTACCTGTTGATAACTACTAATATGCTTTCTGTCTTCATGAATTTACCTTTTATACATATTTCATATAAACGGAAGCATACAATATTTGGCCTTTGACGTTTATTTTCTTTTACTTAGCATAATGTTTTCAGGGGTCATCATGTTGTAGGAAGTAGGAGTATTTCACCCCTTTTTATTGCTGAATAATATTCCATTATATACTATGCTACATTTTGTTTATCCATTGGTCAGTTGATTAATATTTGTGTTGTTTCTACCTTTTGGCTATTGTGAATAGTGTAGCTTTGAACATTGTTGTATAAATGTATCAACAAAAGCTTACAATTCTTTAAAGTATATACTAGAAGAAAAATTGCTGTGTTGTACAGTAATTCTGTGTCTCATTTATTGAGAAATCAAACTTTTCTAGAGTGGCCACACTATTTTACATTATTATTAACAATGTATGAAGTTTCTAATTACTCCACATTTCCACCAACATATCTTAGTTTCTGTTTTTTTGTTTTATTTATTTATTTATTATTATTATTTTTTTTAATTTTATTTTTTGCGTTACGCAGGCCTCTCACTATTGTGGCCTCTCCCATTGTGGAGCACAGGCTCCGGACGCACAGGCTCAGCGGCCATGGCTCACGGGCCCAGCCGCTCCGCGGCATGTGGGATCTTCCCAGACCGGGGCATGAACCCATGTCCCCTGCATCGGCAGGCGGACTCTCAACCACTGCGCCACCAGGGAAGCCCTGTTTTGTTTTAAATTATAGCCATTCTAGTGGGTATGGAGTGGTATTTCATTTTGGTTTTGATATGCATTTCCCTAATGTCAAATGATGTTTAATATCTTTTCATATTTTCATGTCGGCCATTTGTTTATCTTCTTTGGAGAAAGTTCTATATAAGTGCTGTACCC
This sequence comes from Aethalodelphis obliquidens, assembly GCF_003676395.1. Lineage (NCBI taxonomy): Eukaryota > Metazoa > Chordata > Mammalia > Artiodactyla > Delphinidae > Aethalodelphis > Aethalodelphis obliquidens. Next base: position 41,143,225 of record NW_020837946.1, read on the forward strand.
ATTTATTGTCTTTTTATTGTTGAGTTATATAGGTTCTTCATGTAGTCTGGATACTAGACCTTATCAGCTATATGATCTTCAAATAGTTTCTCTCTTTCTGCAGGTTTTCTTCCCTCTCTCGATAGTGTCTGTTTATGCATGTTTTTAATTTTGATGAAGTCCAGTTTAGCTATTTTCTCTTTTGTTGTTTGTGCTTCGGTGTCATATCTAAGACTGTTGCTGAATCCAAGGTTACACAGACTTACCCCCATGTTTTCTTCTAAACCTTCAAGTTTTATCTCATATTTAAGTCATTGATTCTTTTTTAGTTAATTTTATACATGATCTGAGATAGGGTCCCTCTTTATTTCTTTTGCAAGTGGATGTGAAGTTTTTCCAGTACTATCTATTGAAGAGTCTATTCTCCCATTAAATAGTGTTGTCCATTTGCTGAAAATGAAATGACCACAGACATATGAATTTATTTCCGTTCTTTTGATTCTATTCCATTGTTCTATATGTCTGTCCTTATACCAGAGCCATGCTGTTTTGAGTAATGTCACTTTGTAGTAACTTTAGGAATCAGGATGTGGATGTGTGAATCTTCTAACTTTGTACTTTTGTTTTCAAGAGGTTATTTTTTGGCTATTTTATTTTAAATTTTATGAATTTGAGGGTCAGCTTTTTAAATTCTGAAACAAAAGCCATCGTTTTTTGTTTGTTTGTTTGTTTTTTGTTTTTTTTTATGGGGATTGTATTAAACCTGTAGATCAATCTGGGCAAAATTTCTATCTTAAAATATTAAGTTCTCCAATTCTTGAACATGAGACATCTTTTCATTTATTAGATTTTCTTAAGTATCTTTCAGGAACATATTGTAGTTTTCAGTGTATAAGTCTTAACGGCTCCTTGGTTAAACTAATTCCTAAGTATTTTATTCTTTTTATTGTTATTGCAAATGGAATCATTTCTTTTATTTCTTTTTCAGATTGTTTATTGCTCGTGTAAAAAAATACAACTGATTTTTGCATATTGATATTAAACCTAGAAATTTGCTGAATTCATTTTTTAGCTCTAATGCTTTCTTTCTGTGAATTTTTTAGGATTTTTAGGATCATGTCATATAAAATTAGATGTAGTTTTACTTCTTTCTTTCCAGTTAGGATGCCTTTTATTTCTTATTTTCTTGCCTAATTGTTCTGGTAAGAACTTCTGGTGCTATATTAAATAGAATTGATAAGAATGAGAAATTTTGTCTTTTTCTTGATCTTAAGGGTTGTCTTCATTTCCTAGGTCTGCTATAACAAGTCACCACAAACTGAGTGGCTTGACACAACAGAAATGTAGTCTCACACATATCCAGAGGCTAGAAGTCCAAATCAAGGTATCATGGCAGGGCCATGTTCTCTGTTCTACCTCCTGATGGTTAAAGGCAATCCTTGATGTTCCTTGGATGCAACAAAATAACTCCAATCTCTTCCTCTATTGCTGAATGGCTGTCTTCCCTCTGATTGTGTGTGTCTTTACACGTCATTGTCTTCTCTCTGTGTATCTGTGTCTCTTCCACTCTTCTTATAAGATTACTAGTCTTATTAGATTAAGAGTACACCTTACTCAAAGACTAAAACTAGAAGCATAACCTCTCTAAACTTCAGACAATACTACAAAGTGACAGTACTCAAAACAGCATGGTATTGGCACAGAAACAGACATATAAATCAATGGAACAGAATAGAGAGCCCAAAAATAAATTCACACATCTACAGCCAATTAATCTTCAACAAAGGAGGTGAGAATATGCAATGGAGAAAAGATAGTCTCATCAGCAAGTGGTGTTGGGAAAGCTGGACAGCTGCATGCAAATCAATGAAGTTAGAACACTCCCTCACACCATGCACAAAAATAAAATAAAAATGGCTACAAAGACTTAAATATAAGACATGACACCATAAAACCCCTAGAAGAGAACATAGACAAAACATTCTTGACATAAATTGTAGTGATGTTTTCTTAGGTAAGTCTCCCAAGGCAAAATAAATAAAAGCAAAATTAAATAAATGGGACCTAATTAAACTTAAAGGTTTTTATACAGCAAAGGAAACCATAAACAAAATGAAAAGACAACCTACAGAATGAGAGAAAATATTTGCAAACAGTGCAACCAACAAAGGACTAATTTCCAAAATATACAAACAGCTCACATAGCTCAATATCAAAACAAACAAACAAACAATACAATCAAAAAATGGGCAGAAGACCTAAATAGACATTACTCCGAAGAAGACATACAGATGGCCAACAGGCACATGAAAAGATGCTCAACCTCGCTAATTATTAGAGAAATGCAAATCAAAACTACAATGAGGTATCACCCCACACCAGTCAGAATAGCTATCATAAAAAGTCTACAAACAATAAATGCTGGAGAGGGTGTGGAGAAAAAGGAACCTCCTACACTGTTGGTGGGAATGTAAATTGGTACAGCCCCTTTGGAGAACAACATGGAGGTTCTTTAAAAAACTAAAATTAGAGTTACGATATGACCCAGCAATCCCACTCCTGGACACATATCCAGAGAAAACTCTAATTTGAAAAGATACATGCACCCTAATGTTCACAGCAGCAATATTTACAGTATCCAAGACATGGAAACAACCTAAGTGTCCATCGACGGATGGATAAAGAAAAAGCAGTATATATGTACAATGGAATATTACTCAGCCAAAAAAAGAATGAAATAATGCCATATGCAGCAACATGGATGGACCTAGAGATTATCATACTAAGTGAAGTAAGTCAGACAGAAAAAAGACAAATATCATATGATATCACTTATATGTGGAATCTAAAAAATGATACAAATGAACGTATTTACAAAACAGAAACAGACTCACAGATATAGAAAACAAACTTATGGTTACCAAAGGGAAAAAGGGTGGGGAGGGATAAATTAGGAATTTGGGATTAGCAGATCCAAACTACTATATCTAAAATAGATAAACAACAAGGATCTACTGTAGAGCACAGTGAACTATATTCAATATCTTTTAATAAACTATAATGGAAAAGAATCTGAAAAAGATTGTATTATCTGAAAAATATATATGTATACATAATTGAATCACTTTGCTGTACACCAGAAAGTAGCACAAATTGTAAATCAACTATACTTCAATTATCAGAAGAAACAAGCACACCCTCCTCCATTATAACCTCATCCTTACTTACTTACATCTTAATTACATCTGCAAATATGTTGTTTCCAAGTAAGATTACATTCCAGGTATAAGGGGTTCTGATTTCAACATGTCTTTTTCAGGAGCATAATACAACCCACAAAAGAAAAACTTTCAGTTTTTCATCAGACTAACTTAGCTGTGAGTTTTTCCTTGATGTTATCAAGTTGAGAAAGTTCTCTTCTATTCTTAACGTACTGTGTGTTTTTCTCATAATAGGTATTAGATTTTTGTCAACTTTTTTTTCTTTTTTTGCTTCAGTGGGAGTAATTGTGTGTGTGTGTTTAATCTTTTATTCTATTGGTGTGATGTATTACACTGATTATATGTCTTACAATGAATCATTCTTGTATTCCTGGGATAAATGCCATTTGATTGTGGTGTACAATCCTTTTAACATGCTTCTAAACTCAGTTTTCTAGTATTATACTGTGGAATTCTGTTTCTATATTCATAAAGATACTTGTCTGCAATTTTTGTTTTTGTGGTCTTTGTTTGGCTTTGATATCAGGGTAATGCTGGCCTCTTCCATTTATTGGAAATGTTTGAGAAATACTTGTATAAATTCTTCTTTAAATGTTTGAAAAAACTGACTAATGAAGCCATATATTCCTGGAATTTGGAATTTTCTTTGCTGGGAATTTTGAATACCGAGTCAATTGTTTTACTTGTTATAGGTCTGTTTACATTTTCTATTTCTTCTTGAGTCACTTCTGGTAGTTTGTGTTTTCTGTATATTTTTTTCTTTTTCATCTAGATATCTAATTTGTTGGTGTACAATTCTTTATAGAATTCTCTTATAATCCTTTTAATTTCTGTAAGTTGGTAGTAATGTCTATAAATTCATTTCTGATTTTAGGGAATTGAATCTTCACTCTTTCTTAGTCAATCTAGCTAAAGGCACATCAATTTGTTGACCTTTTCAGAGAACCAAATTTTGCTTTCATTGATTGTCTCTACTGCTCCAGTCTCCATTTCATTTATATCTACCTTGATTATTTCATTTTTTGCTATAGGCTTTGGTTTTAATTTCACCCTTCTTTTTATAGATTCTTAAGGTATAAAGTTAGGTTGCTGATTTAAGATCATTCTTTTTTTTTGAATGTTGGCATTTACAGCTATGGATTTATCTCTAAACACTTCTTTTGCTATGTTCCATAAGATTCGGCATATGCTTTAATTTTCATTCATTTTACGATTTTCTAATTTCTCTTTTTATTCATGCTTTGACACATTATTGTTTAAAAGTGTATTGTTTAATATTGACATATTTGTGAACTTTTCAAGTGTTTCTACTGTTATAGATTTTGAGTTTCATTCCATTCATGTGTGTGAGACAGAGAGATAACATATGGCATATCCTGGAGAATGTTCTATGTATGCTTAAGAAGAATATGTATCCTGTTGTTAGGTAGAGTGTTATGTAAATATTTGGTAGGACTAGTTAGGTGGTAGTGTTTTCATGTCCTCATGCTTCCTTACTGCTATTCAGTCTACTGGTTCAGTCCATTATTGAAAGTGGAACATTGCAGTCTCCAATTATTATTTTAGAATGGTCCATTTCTCCCTTCAATTCTGTCAATTTCTGCTTCATATACTTTGGTGGTCTTTTATTAAGTGGGTACATGTTTAGAACTGTTATATCTTCTTTATGGACTGGCTCTTTTAGCAGTATATAATATCCTTTTGGTTTTTGTAACTATATTTGACTTAGAATCTATTTTGTCTGATATTAGTATATTCATCCGAGGTCACTTTGGGTTAATATTTTCATGGACTTTTTCATTTGTTCAATTTCTACCTATTTCTACCTTTGCATATAAAGTAAGCTTCTTTTAGAGAGCTAATAATTTGATCAAGATTTTTTTAACCCCTTTCAGCCAACTTTTTCGTTTTGATAAAGATTATCCCATTTATTTTAAAGCAATTACTAATATGAAAGTTCCTATTTATGTCATTTTGTTATTTTTTTCTACCTGTCTTATATACTTTTTGTTCCTTAATTTCCTCATTTTCTTTTTGTTTACTTTAAAAAAATTTTTTTCAATTATTTTAAATTTATTGCTTAGATATTGTCAGTGGAAAAAAATATCACAAATTGTCACAACACAATGTGTGGGTTGATTAGCAAATTGAACTAATAAGAGTGAAAACTTTTATCCATTTAAAAGGAGGAGTCTGGAGATAATACACACACTGATAGTGCCCAATAGTCCTCAGATACCAGATACACAGTATAGGTAGACTGGCAATTCAACGGGTCTAGCAGGTAAGAGATTCCACAAAATACTACTAAGAAACAAGGTCAATGAGTTCTAATCCAGTGACAGAGATTATTTCCTTCTTGATCTGTTTTATCTTGTCAGTCCTGATGAGGGGGTGACATAGCCTCTAAGATACCACAGTACATAAGGAAAACCTGCCCCAGATTTTGGACATATTTGCAAGTGATATGAATACCTTCACAGGCACCAACAAAATTCCAATATTGAAATCACTAGGAGGTCTCTCTTAAATAAAAAATTAGAAGAAATTTTATTTTATTTTATTTATTTATTTTGGCCTCACCACATGGCATATGGGATCTTAGCTCCCAGACCAGAGATTGAACCCAGGCCCTTAGCAGTGAAAGTGCCAAGTCCTAACCACTGGGAAACCAGGGAATTCCCAAAAAATAAGAAGAAATTTTAAAAACTTACAAATGGCTTTCAGAACCTGACCTGTTGGCGTGGCTAGGATTGCTGTATTTTTTTTTAATTAATTTTTATTGGAGTATAGTTGCTTTACAATGCTGTGTTAGTTTCTACTGTACAGAAAAATGAATCAGCCATACATATACATATATCCCCTCCCTTTTGGACTTCCTTCCCATTCAGGTCACCACAGTGCATTAATTAGAGTTCCCTGTGCTATACAGTATGTTCTCACTAGTTATCTGTTTTACACATAGTATCGATAGTTTATATGTGTCAATCCCAATCTCCCAATTCCTTCCACCCCCACCTTTCCCCCTTGGTATCCATACATTTGTTCTCTACATCTATGTCTCTAGTTCTGCTTTGCAAATAAGATCATCTATACCATTTTTCTAGATTCCACATATACATGTTAATCTTTTCGTTTACTTTTTAATTGAATTTGATTTCCTCCCAATTTCCTTTTCTATATAGGTATTTTTATTATTTTCTTAGTGGTCACTTGACATCTTAAATTAATAACAAGACACTTTGAATTAATACTGATTTACCTTCAATAGTATATCTCTAATTTTGTTGTAAGTTTCTTGAGTGCAGGTCAGACCATCTTTCTAAACTCTCTGTATGTGTCAAATATATCACATACACACACTGTATATACATATCTGAATATATCCATAAAAATGGGAATTTTTGTCACTATTTTTAAAATTTTCTATCAAACCACTTACTTTATATTATATACTTCCCTAATCCAGACAGTAGTAGCTCTGAGCTAATGCCCACATCTCAAGTTCTACTGCTGATATTCTAATTCTTACTAAACATAACTCTAGATGTCACTGACACAAAGGGCATTAAATACTGCACTGTCCCAGCTCTGGAGATCCAAAGTTTGACCTTGAACTATTAGTTAGGACTACATATGAGTCTTCTGTATGGTATGTAGCTATCAATTTAGTTCTTTTGCACAATATTTTTAAAAAATTAGAGGCAGAAGTTAAATTATTCTCTTTCTTAAATTTGATTTTTCATATCAGCATCTTTGACACTGTCTCCCAGCTTTTGCTTGACACATAGTTAAAATGTCTGAAAATTGATGTATTTTCAATACTGGATGAATTTTAAGCAATACCTGTATTTATGTGTATCTTATTGAATGAATACTAGAGCTCCCTAGATTGTTATGTGTATGCCCTCTAACAATGATGTCATAATTATTTCTCTAGCAGAGCAACTGACAAATTAGCCATGTAACACATACAAAGTTATGGTAATAATGTCATGATCTTATTTACATTATCATTTACAAATTAACCCCATAGCTTTGTGAGATAATAACACGTTATAATTTCTATATTGATAGGATTAAATATAAATCCACATATATACAGATATGTAAATATCATACTTATTTACAGACTTGAATGCAGAGCAGCTCTCCTGCCTGAATTTACATAAACTTCCATTCTATGTCTATCAGTCAAATCTCAATGTAAGAAACAAAACTTCCTCTACGTATTTTAAGTAAAGGGTTTTATCTATTTAGAAATGAGAGATTATGAAAGACTCTTGAGCACGAAAGCCATACTTACCATGAAGACAGGGATTTCAGGAAGTGGTGCCTGGTATGCAGAAAGCACTCACCAAATATTTGCTGAATGAACATGTGGCTATATGAGATCTGATACTACCTGTTAATTGCGGGTCACCTGCTTAGTGTCAATACCGTGTTAGTTGCTTTATGAACATTATTTGGCTTAGCACTCAAAATAAATGTTTACGGTAGTTACTGTTAATTTCATTTATAGATGATCAAACTAAAGCACAGGTAACTTAAATGATTCTAAGGCCACATTGTTAGAAAATTAAAATATGAATGAAGCCAAAAGTCTTGCTTTTTCCAGTGTTTCTTGCTGACTCTAAATTAGCTTTTCCCTAAATTAAAAGACTTATTTTTTAGGGTAGTTTTAGGTTTAAAACTAACTGAGTAGAATAATTGAGTATAAAATACAGTTCCCATATATCATCTCAGCAACCCCCACCCTGCCCAGTTTTTCCTATTGTTAACATCATTGATGTGATATATTTGTTACAATTGATAAGCGAATATTAGGGCTTCCCTGGTTAAGTAGTTAAGAATTCACCTGCCAATGCAGGGGACACGGGTTCAAGCCCTGGTCCTGGAAGATCCCACATGCCGTGGAGCAACTAAGCCCGTGCACCACAACTACTGAGCCTGCGCTCTAGAGCCCGCAAACCACAACTACTGAGGCCAGCATGCCTAGAGCCCATGCTTCGCAATAAGGGAAGCCACCACAACGAGAAGCTCGCTCGCCACAATGAAGAGTAACCCCCGCTCGCAGCAACTAGAGAAAGCCCGCGCGCAGCAACGAAGACCCAACACAGCCTAGAATAAATAAACTTATTTTTTAAAAAAAGCCAATATTAATACATTATTATTAACTAAGGCTCACAGTTTAGGGTTCATTCTTTGTGTTATACATCCTATGGATTTTGACAAATGTGTAATGGAATTTATGAACCATTACAGTATTGTACAGACTAGTTTTATTGCCCTAAAATTTCCCTGTGTTCCATCTATTCTTCCCCCCCCCTTCCTATATCCTTAACCCCCTGGCAACCAATCATGTTTTTACTATCTCGATAGAGAAATTAAATTAACTTTTTTCAGCTTTTAGTTAATGCTTTTTATTTTATTAAATTCAGAAGTAATTATTTAATGAAATGTATTGTTACTTTATAACTTGTCATATTTAGAAAACATTAAAAGCACTTTTTCTATATGTGGCCCAAATCTTCACAAAATTTAATGATAAAAAAAGAGATAACGTGAATACAAATGAATTCTCTATAACATAATATGAAGAATCTTAGCAAGTATATAATTAATTAAATGGTTAATTAATTCTGAGATCATAATCATACATGAATCCTGACAGACTGGTAGAATGTATTTTCAGTGGTGAATATTCTATGTGGAGAATGTATAGATATGGTAACTGTGTAAGTATAAAAATTTAATGGAATCACACTTTATATAAACCAAGAAGAAGGCATAAATACTGGAATAAATTAAATATTTTATTAAGAATTAGCATATCATCTGAATAACTTTAAGGTCATGTGTGGCCTGTATACTTTGTGCAAAACAAAGGAATTCAGAAAGCTAAAATTAAGGGAAAAATAGGTCTGAGAGAAAGTGGTGAAATAAGAAATTAACCCAACATAGTCAAGGTATGTTGTGTTTTCTACCAGTAAGAGCATAAAATAACTGGCATTTAAAAAGTAATCTACGTCATTTAAAAATTCTGCAGTTTTTAGTGACACATATTGTAGGTTAAGCTGCAGTAAAATATACATCATAATTTCCATAACTCTAAGGTAAGATATAAAACTACTTTATCTCAACAATAAGATTACCATATTCCATAAAGTGTTATGTTTGTAAATAAACAATAATCCTTAAGTAAAGTACTGCAATGTTCAAGTGTATAATAAACTGGCACCCCCATTTGCTAGTATTTACTTGCTACTCAACTAACTTCTAAGTTAAAAATATTTTCTATATGAATTAAGAAAGAGTTGTTTAAATAAAATTTAAAGAAATAATACTTGAGAGTCTACCCATTTCTTCTTCAATAATAATAATAAAGAAAATCTCATAGCAGTGTGCAGTTGTTCTAATTTAACTATCTTTTTCATTAAACAGTGTTCTACAAAGATTACCCCATATAAGTTTAGAGCAAAGTTAAAATTCGCATTATACCCAAAATGCAAATACAGTTTAAAGATTCTTCTGATAAAACTATTGACATAAGTGTAAATGCATGATTTACCCTTAATAGTTTACATGTAAGTAAAGCATTATTTCCTGGGAACACCACATGCTAGAAAGGAATTAGATCTGTAATATTGTTTTTATTACCTAAAGTGCTGAAGAGAATTGAACTGCTGCATCCACACATTTCTGTCCCTCCATCATTCGGTACATTTTAGAACTTCTTTAATGCTTTAAAGGCATTAACTAATCATTACAATCAAAAACTTAAGTTGTTATACCTTTTTACACAACCAAAAGTAGGAGAGTAAGTGCTTTTCACAGGTCGGCACCATTAAGTCAGCGTAATGCCAAACTAGAAGTATCCGATGTCTATGATATGATTAAGATGACTAGACTCATGTTTCCCAAAGTGATGTACACACGGGAGTTACAGATAGAGGCCAAGGGGGAGGGCCTGGCAGTGAAGGTGGGAGGAAGTCTAAAGAAATGCTTGACTTGGTCATTAGAAATGATACATCATTTCTCAGTAACATTTCATCATGCCTCTTCTCTATGATCAATAAGAATAGTTGGAAATTGAAAAGTAGGCACCAGAGCTTATCTAGAGATGAAAAATTAGTTTAACGTGCCTGGTGAAAATGACTATATTTTTCCCTGGAAGGAATACTTAGTGATTTTTGCTGACATTGATCAAAGGGACCCTCATAATCATCTAGGGTTTGATACTTAACAAAACATGAATTAGTTTAGGATCATTATCACCATATTATATTATCCTTTTTTTTCTCTGATCACCTACTTTCACAACATGGTTCCTAATAATTTCTTTGAGACTTCCAAAGATAGATTATGTATTTTTGGCAAATTATTTTGGATCTACACTCACAATTTTCCATAGTCACATCCCCTCCTTTGGGTCTACCAGGTTTAGGAACAGTTGCATTGTGTAGGAGCTTTGCCATCAATTCGTAGCACTCAATTTCTGTCTGCCTTCCCCACTTGTGTTAGAATAGATCAGACCTAACATGCATAACAAATATAAAATTAATTTTATTCCCTTTCCCATATTCTATTTTTCTGACATTTTGCATGTGTCTTAGGTTGTGCCTCAAATATACACTTTAATAGTTGAGAATATTGCTCTAAAGTCATACTACTTACATACAATTATGTTTCCACATTGTTAATCATGGAAAAATTAAATCCTCTGGGTTCCTCATTACTCATTTGAAAAATGTGATAATAATAAGCACATACATTTCTTGTGCAGATTAAATGAGGTTTTATACATAAATTATTTAGAGTAGTGTTCCACATATAGAAAGTTCTCAATAAACGTTAGCCAATATTATTAGTAATATTATTTTAATTAACTTAATCTTATTAAACCGGTATTTTCCTGTTTCTTTTAGTTGAGATTTTGATACATTTTCACAAGTTATCCAAATTTCATTCCTGGGTAAAGCTCCAGATTGGAAAATGAAAGAATTGTTTTCTAGTTTTGCTTCTAATTTACTACTTTACCATAAAGAGTCCACTTTAACCTTCTGGTTTATTCATCTGAAAATATATGAACACAAACTGTGTTTTTCATAAGTCGTTCCAGTCTAAAATTTACCAGTCAAGGCGTAACTTTGGGTTACAAATGACCAGAGGTTTGAATATCTCCAGTCAAATTTTGCCTTCTGAAATAATCTGCAAATTGACTACCTAATTTGCATCATAAAATAGTCGTATTGATTTTTTAAATCTGTTTTTTTTTTTTTTGCGGTACATGCGCCTCTCACTGCTGTGGCCTCTCCCGTCGCGGAGCACAGGCCCCGGACGCACAGGCCCAGCGGCCACGGCCCATGGGCCCAGCCGCTCCGTGGCATGTGGGATCCTCCTGGACCGGGGCACAAATCCGCATCCCCCGCATCGGCAGGCGGACTCCCAACCACTGCACCACCAGGGAAGCCCTTTAAATCATTTTTATGTTTGCAATAATATGGATGAAAAATTTTAAGCATAGGAGATTCTGTACATTTTACTGTGTATTACCACACCTACGAATACATTAAAGACCAAACTCTTGGTTAATATAGCCTCATCAAAATGTCTTTGGATTTCAACTTTTAAATTATGTTAAAAACACAATTCATTAGTGGTATAAATTAATTTTTCTTGGAACATTTTTTTCTTTTAGAGAGATTATAAGACATACATTGTAAATAATGAGGGTAATCAAGTATATAGAGGTTGCCTAATTGAAAACAATGTGTGCTGACCAAAACAAGTAATACTGTGTGTATGTGCGTATGTATATGTGTGTATCTGACTCAAAGCAATTCCAAAAGATTATTCCCAAGAAAAGGAAGAAAAAACCCAAGATTGATGTCAGTGACAACACTGATTTAAGCTGTTAAAATTTGCAATGTTAACATTTCCAACGTTGGGAGTACATTCTTCCTCTCAACTACCTGAATGAGAGAACAAATCTCATCTATGTTATTACCATTGTGGAGCACAGAGTGAACCCAATAAATGAGTGAAGGTATGATAACAAATTAGTTTCATGTTGACTATTTGGTAGGATTCGTTTCCATGTGGAAGAAAAATAAAATTATTTACTTAATATGTGTGACTGATTTCATGAATCTGAGTAAGATATACATATATCATATATATGTATTATCTATCTATCTATATCATGGAGGGAATCTATTTCATATTTATAGTAAAACCTTGTGAGGAGAGACACTCCTTCATGGATCTCTCGTGCTCCTGCATATCTTGCTGAATGTGCCTAAGAATGTAAGGTTCTGACAACTCTTTACCTGGCATATTTCTCAGGTCTGGATTTTCAGAGAATAACCTTGAGGAATAAGGTAATATCTGGGTTTGGGACAAAGAGGAAGCTTGCTTCTTAGGTGGTGGATCCTCAAAGGTGAGTATTCCTCAGCTGCCATTTGGACCAATACTGCTTCATCCCTATGGTACTCTGGGGCAACCAAACTATTAAAACCATGGGGATTTACCTGTTACTTATGCTGTGCTGTTAATATTAAGAATATTTTGTCTCTGAACCAGGAATCTTTTTCTTCTGTCAGCATCTATAAAATACTAACAGGCTAAATTAATGGCTTGTAAATAGGCTAAAATCTAATCTGAGACCTGACAAACCTAATGTTTTTGTGGATTTTTCTTTTTCTGTAAGACTTCAGAAGTAAAATTTTACCATTTGACATTGTAATCCATGATACCGTGTTTGATTAAATTTATGGCTCTATCTTATTAAATTTATTTGAAAAACATGATGAATACTAAAAAAAAATCAATATGGAATTATAACTATTATATAGCTTTAGAGTAAAATATTGTAATTTTTATTTATTCTAAATTGATTACCTACTTTTTATAATGAATTTTAAGAGACTAATGAATGAAGGGTAAAAGTACATTTTATGATAAAGGTATTCTCCACGTGGTATCTAATAAAGATGTAAATATTACTTTGTAGTTTTAGTCTCAGGCTCTGTCTTTACGATGGTAAATTATCTAGTCTATTTAATAAAATAAATTAATTAATCTGTCTGGAATCTTGTTTTATTAGCCCTACAACCAAAGGTGCAAAACTACATCAGGATTTTAAAGACAGAAGTACAAGAAATATCAGGGCATAAAGAAACAAAATTGAATATATCTACAATAGGAAAATTTGTATTTTTCAGGGTAAATTAAGATAGTCACCCCACCATCCAGATGTTTTGCTCCCCGAATTCCAGGAATCAACTGTTTCATGGCTACAATTATTGAAATTCCAGAGAAACACTCTGTTCAAAGGACCAGGAGATTGAACTAAGTTGTTTTTGAAGCCTGTTGTTTTTGGGTGATGAAAGATGGTTCCATCTACAACAACAGATTCTGACAGGGCAAAAAAGATGTTTTCCCTGTAAATAGCAGTGTCTATACAGTGGCTTAATTCTTTTTCTTCAAGCAAGGAGAGGATAGTCTAGATAACAATTACATACTATATGAGTCTCTTCCTCATGAATACAGCTGATATTTATTTGCTTACAGAAAACATTTTAATTCTGTTTTTGAGTAACACATGATCTCCTTCCAATTTCACATTACATCATCATGTTCTTTTATTCCAATTATTCTGCTTCTCAAAGTTTCCTATTATGTATTATCCTTTCTGATCATGAAAATATGCATTGGTAACATTCAAAACTCTATTTAGAAACTCATCAATCACTGTATTGAATAATAATAGGTTTATAATATTCCCCTGTGAAGTGCCATTTTCAAACATAAATTCATTAAAAATATAGTTTAAATCTCACTTTACAGAAGAGATATCAAGCCATTTGTTAATTAAGGACCACTTAAGAAAACTAAATAAGCACAAAGTGCCACAGGATGATGAAGGTACATTAACATGATGACAAGAAAGGAAAGAGCTAAAAGCATTTGTATATGACATGAATTTGAAGCTACCCAGAGAATGCATTCCTATTAACTTAGAAACAAATCACCAGTAATGATGTTAGACTGTATGAAAAACATTGCAGGTTGTTTCTTAAAACAAGAAAAAAACTGATTTTTTTAAATAAAGATTTCTACAGTTTATAATATTGTGATATTGACTAATATAATTGTCTCCTCTCCAAACTGCACTTACCCACTCCTGCATTCATAGGCTTTTAATTATTCTAAATTAAAAGTAATGTGTACAAAGGGAAATATTTACTTTTGAAAAAAACATGATATAAAATTTTCTTTATCTATACTGCAGAATTTTATTTATTTATTTATTTTACTTTTATTTTCTGCTCAGCATGTATTCACTTTTCCTCTAATATCAGTATTTAAATTTTTCTGAAAGGGATCATTACTCCTACATGTCCAGTAATATGATTTAGATAAGACTTGCTACACTCCCAGCTCCAGGCCATGACTATCACTGCTTGCTACAGCCATGTTACTCTCTTAACTACTTTTATAAGTTAGAGTCCCATCAGAATGCTATTATACAAGGATCTGTTACAGAGATTAGAGTTTATAGATTCATCATAAGCCAATTATTGGGCTGGCCAAAAAGTTTGGGTTTTTTCCTTAACATCTTATGGAACAATACATTCCCAGCAAGTTTTTTTAAAATACAGTAGAATTCAAAAATTGATTATATTATGTGGAAAAGTAAATAAACTAGAGTAGACAAAACAAAGGCAGAAGACCGAATACTATCTGAATTCACAAACTAAAATAAAGCTAGTGTTATCAACACAGTATAGTATTGGTGAATGAATAGACTTGAATTGTACATTGTGGACTTATAGACCCTTACATAAATGGTCAACTGATTTGATACAAATGTGCCAAGCAACTCCATGAAAAAAAGGACATTTTAGTCAGCTAATGGTAATGGAATAATTTGATATCATATACAGTCACGTGAACTTCAAACATATACACCGTGCTACAAAAAAAAAAAAAAAAAAAAAAAAACTAAACTAAAAGTTGATCATAGACCAAAATGTAAAACCTCAAATATATACCTTCCACAAGAAAACAATGAAGAGATTCATTGTGACTTTGGGTTAGGCAAAATTAAAATATTCATAAACTAGACTTCAAAATAGAAACTTCTACTTTTCCGAAGTCACTGTAAAAAAAACTAAAGGAAAGGCACAAAGAAAAAGTATTTTCAATAATTTTCAAAACATTTGTCAGATAAAATAGTTATATTCAGTGCATATAAAAACTCAAAACTCAGTAATAATATTTTTAAATAACAGATGACTTTCATAAATTCTTGATCAAAGAAGATATATAAATGGCAAATAAGCAAATGAAAAATGCTCATCATCATTTGTCACTAGAGAAATTAAAACCATGACACAACTAATAGAAAGACTGGAAGGAGAAAAAAAGATAAAGGCAATTTGACGATACCAATTGGGGAACAACATAAACTCTCCTCCATTAATACTGAAAATGAAAAATAGTATAGCTACTTTAGAAAATAGTTTGGCAGTTTCCTATAAATTTAAACTTGCTTAAATGATGTAGGAGTCTCAAATATCTTAGATATTTGCCAAAGGTAAATGAAAACATATGTCCACAAAAACATCAGTAGCAGCTTTATTTATAAACTCCAGACCTGAAACAACCTATATGTCCTGGAACTTGTAAATATGTAAACAAACTATAGTTCACTCATATTATGGAATACTACTCAGCAATATAAATAGATGTGCTACTGATACGTACAACCAAATCGTTGTAACCAAAAGCATCATGCTATGTAAAAGAAGCAGGACCAAAACATTTATGATGTATGATCCTAATTATATGACATTTGGAACAAGCAAAACTATAGAAATAGAAAACAAATCACTAATTGCAAGGGAATGGAATAACAGAGGGTCTGAATGCAAAGGACTTAAGAGAACGTTTTTGGCTTATGAAAGTATTCTACATCATGACTGTGGTTGCAACATGACTGCTTTTTTTGTCAAAATGTATTTTTTGAAGTGAGAAGTTGACATTCACTCTGTGTAAAGTTGACATTCACTCTATGTAAATTAAAACACAATAAACCTGATATTTTAAATAAAATTCAGTAAACAGTGAATAAAAGATCATTACCTTAGAAGATCTCAGACAGCTATAAATGGATTATTTGAACTATAATGTGGTAAATACCACAATACAAGTATAAGAGCTATTTAGAAGAGGATGTAATTACATTTGTTTGGAGAAACATGGGGAAAATCTTTAAAAGAGAAAACAGGCCTTAGGTGTTTTTTCAAGAGGAAAAAATGTAAGAGAAACATAGGTAGAGGGAATAGAATTTGCAAGGACAGCAAACCCTCTTTTGAAAGATATGTTTAAATAATTACTATTATTATTAATTACTGTTAATTAATAACATTAATATTATTAATTTATTATTAATAAGTTAATTACTAGTAATTGATAATAGCAGTTATTTAAACATATCTTTAAGTTCTGAGCAAATTATACTTGGCCAGAAGTGGTAGTGGGAATGATTGAGAATAGTTATTTGATAATAAAGTTTCAAGATTTTAACTGATTCTAATTTATCTTGTACTCACTTACTGTTGCTTACTAGCCTCCATACATCATGGTCTTCTATAAGGTCACAGAAACTCTTTCTCAAATTAGGGTGCTTTTAGATGCTGCTCTTATGTCTGAAATACTGTTTCTCTACACTGTTGGTAGAGCTAGATCCTTCTCATTCTCTACATTTCAGCTAATATCATTTACTTAGAGAAGAGGATCCCAGGGCTCTGTTATTCACTGCTTTAGTCATTCATTTAGGTCCTTTCATAATACTTACCAAATTGTGTAATATCTTATTTGTTTAATTACTTTTTTTTGTTGTTTTTATCCCTCACTAGGATGTACATTTCAATAGAACATAAACCATACTGGTTCTGTTCATCATTTTACCCCAAGTGTCTTGAATATGAAGTGATGAGAGCTCAGTAAATCACAATAAATGTTTAAAAAGAAAGAAGGAAGGACAAGGAAGGAGAGGAAAGGAATGAAGGAGGGTAAGAAGTAAGGAAAGAAGAAAGATGGAAGGAAAGAAGGAAAGATCAGAGAAAGGAAGGAAGGAGAGAATGAAGGACATAACAGGATTTTTGTTTTGGGCAGCCCTAGGTTTGAATTCTGATACTAATTACCTGTTAACTCAATTGAAATAATCAATTCCCTCATCTGTACAGCAGAGGCAATAATACACCTACTTAATTTTATTGCAAGTATTAAATGAACTAACACATGCAAAAACTTTCCATGCTGTCCTTTCCATAATAAACACTGAAAACTATTTTATTAAAAGGAAATTATAAGCAAAAATTATGAGGCAATGTAACTTACCATTTAAGCATACAGGCCCTGAAGTCAGACTGCTGGAGTTCAGATTCAACTTCTTTCATTTAAACTCTCTGTGATTGACAGATAATGTCTCTATCTTCATGGAATTTATACCTAGTAGGAGAGAAGAATTATAAGCATATAAATCACTAACCAATCAAATAATATATTTGCAGTGAGGAGTTCTTCCAGTAAGTAAAATTAATTCACTATGGGGACTTTCTTGTTCCAGCAAAAGTATAGATGAGAAAGTTCTCAAACTCCCCTTCTAGAAGTAATTAGAAATAAAGCCAAATAAAAATAAAAGAATAATAATAAGAAATTTGGCTGCCTTCCCAAGAAAGAAAGAAAAATTCCTAACTATAAAAAACCAAAGGGAATTTGCACAGATAAGCAGAGACATGGGCACATAAATTTATACAGCGCTGGTTCTGGGGATATTATCATACCAACGTTTGGGATATAATGTCCTCAAAGACAGTACAAAAAAGTCTTTGGTCCATATCATTTGTCTGAGTTTTAAATGAAACATGTCTAATGTCATAGTCTTACCACCTAATTGTAAGCAATCCTAATAATTTCCTACTGCCTAGATCTATATCTCTGGCTTAGATCTTTTCTGTTTTTTTGAAGCTTTAGAAGTGCTCTTCCAAAACCCACAGGCCCAAGTGTGAGGAAATTACCAGTTCCTGGGATTAGCCCTCAATACAGAACTGATATATATATATATATATATATATATATATATATATACACACACACACACACACACACACAAATATACCTAGCTCCCCTGATCCTCAGGTGGGATACCACTGTTTCTTAGAGTTGGGGCAACACCATTCCTCATTTCCTGGCAGAATCAAGTTCCATTGGACCATAGCTTGAAAATGCATTCCTGTATGGGCTGCTTTGTCTTTCCTATGACCTCTACCTGCATTTCCTGCAATGGTCAAATAAATTCCTTTCACTTGAATTCCTGTCTCAGTATCTTGTTCTGGGAAAATAGAAACTAAGAAAGCCAGTAAAAGATAAACTAATGACTCATCCTGCTAGTCCAGGAAAATGAATGGGAAGTGACAAAAAAAACAGGATATTTCCCTAAGAAATTTAGATAATCAAAAATCAATTTGAGAATCTATAAAATACGTACTCAATTTTCATTTTTAGAAATACAGAAAAATATTTTCACTTTTACTCATATCACTGAAACCTCAAAATTTCATTCAAAAAATCCACCACCACCTGGAGGTTAAATTGCCTTTAAAAATATTGGGAAAATATTCTTTTTCTTTTTGCAGAAATGATCTGGTTATTCTAAAGCAAATAAATCCTTAAGCCTGAACAATCTATCATCCTCATGTATTTGAAACCTAAATTTTAAAAATGATAATATTTGAAGGAAAAAATACATTATTTCAAAGATGTAAGTAGTTTTCTGCCTTGCAATTAAAGTGTACTTAAAAGCATTCTTGGGTTAATCCCCACTTTCTCACCTGTTATGATCTTGGGAAACAGCCATTTAGCTAGGAATTTTAAAACAGTGACTGAATTGAAAAGGAGTCATCTCAGAAAGACTCCAAAGAACTTGCTCACTCTGGGTGATGGTGTGACGTCCACTACACAGAACAGTTGTATTTCTGATTTCAGTGCCTTCACTGGAGAAATCTTTCTTGAACAAATAAAAATTTAGGTTGTGTTATGCCTACAAAGTGTATCTTGTTCTTGTGGAGGTGTGTGCCATCTTATCTGAGGAATTTGCTAGGAAATTAAACCTGGGAGGTGGGAGGAAGAATGCAAACATTAAGCGTGGATTTAAATGTCTCCTGAGAAGAAAAAAAAAGTTGTCGTTTCTTCATTCACGATTGAATAAGGCCTTTAAGGTTTAACCAAACCTGAACCTTTTAGGACACACTTGCAAAGGATGAATATCAACTGCATGTTACTCATATAAGGATGCACAATAAAGAAATTACAGCACAAAAAAAAAAGAAAAAAAAAAAACCCTGAAGAATAGGATCACAGAATCAAAACATAACTGAAGACACCTCACCAGAAAAGATATTCAAACGTCAAATAAGACATGAAATGATGCTCAGTATGTTATTAGTTACATGCAAATTAAAACGTTAATGTGATACCACTACACACCTAATAGAATGTCTAAAATCCAAACAAAGAACAATACCAAGTGCTAATCGGGATGCAGAGCAACAGGACCTCTCACTGATTACTAGTGGGAATGTTAAATGATATGGTCACTTTAGAAGACACTTTGGAATTTCTTGCAAAGTTAAACATAGACTTACCATACAATCCAGCAATCACACTCTTCCTGTATAAGGTAAACAACTTGACATCTCCACAAGCAATGCGCAATGTCTAACTACATCAAGGAGTCTGTCACCAGCAAAGCCCACTGGGATCTCTGGGTGGCGGGGGGAAATAAGATGGAAACTAGGTGATAAGGTCTCACATCTTCTTTTGTCCTTAGTCTAGTTTCACTTGCATATAGGGCGCCATGTACAGAGGCCTCGCACCTAACATGTCAGATTAGAGTTCCCAGTACAGAACCGCTGCGCCTGACACCCCAACTGACCGACTGCTGGCAGAATCGCGGCCGCGCAGCACACCTCAAGTCAAGATGGCGACTGCGTGCCGTGTGCGGAGAGACTGCGCAGAGCCAACTTCAGCCTGAGTTGCCATGAGCAACAGCCTGCGCTGAAAGGCACGTACTCCGCCCCTCCCTCCACTGACCAGAACCTTGTAAAGCAGCCCCACCATGGCTTGTAGAGGAGAGTGTGTACACTAGAGCCTGAGCTCACACCTCTCCATTTTTTTTTTTTGTTATTTTTGCGGTACGCAGGCTTCTCACTGTTGTGGCCTCTCCCGTTGCGGAGCACAGGCTCCGGACGCGCAGGCTCAGCGGCCATGGTTCACGGGCCCAGCCGCTCCGCGGCAAGTGGGATCTTCCCGGACCGGGGCACGAACCCGCGTCCCCTGCATCGGCAGGCAGACTCTCAACCACTGCGCCACCAGGGAAGCCCGACAGCTCTCCATTCTTTGATCGAAGAATAAAACTTTCCTTTGCTACTGACCAAACTCGGTCTCGTTCTGTTGTTAGGAGGACACCTGGCAGAAGGACTCTTTTTGGGGGCCTACTTGAAAGGGTTGGTAACAAGTCCTTACCTTGGCGTAAAGTACTTGATTAGAACTGGTAAAAGGTTTATAAAATTCTCTAGCCCTGGCTACAGATTTTCGACCTTCTTTCCAGTTTCATCAGCTATATAATCTTAATGGTAACTCTCTTAAACAAGCAGGAAATAAAATAAAAAGAAAAATCAGAATTTGAAATATAATAATATAAATAAGAATACAAATTTTTAAGTATATTGAAGAAACTTTACATCCCTAACATTTGTACCTTTGTAACTGTATTGCATATAAAAATATTAATTGCAATTACAATCATTGTGTTGCTATTTAAGGTGTTCAAAACATTAAAATGTGTAATTTAATAGTATTGAAATTGCCATCAAATATTCAGAAGTATTTTTTGATTAAGTAAATCAACATTTTTAAGATTTGGGGAAATATAATTTGTCAAATTCATGATTTTTTTTATTACTTTTGGTAGTATGTGATTAATGAGATCAGTGTTAATTGTTTAATAATTAACAAATTGAACATTAGTCAAAGTATAAATATATTACTTCCCATGAGAAAATGCTTTAAATATCAAAGAATATATCAAGAATAAGATGTTCATCTCACACTGAAAGCAGAAGTACTTAGAAAAAAAACAAAGTAGCAGTTTAGCAAATGTTTAGTGGCTGTATATCCCTTCACATAAATATGAATAGACAGACACACAGGTATCTCACCCTTTCCCTTCTTTTCTGTCGGCTAACATATTGCCACTTTTTTTTTTTTTCAACCAAAGTTTGATTGTTTTGTTTGTTTGTTTTTTGGCCTCTACCTTGTCTTCTCAAAGTTTTCCATACAGGTTTCAAATAGTTAGACTCAGACTTGGCTGATTTCTATGGGAAGAGTCTCATAAATGCTTTGCTCAAAAAAAAAAAATTCACTTAAAATAAAAAAATATGTATATTTTAAGCACTATGGTATTTTTCAGGCAACTAAATCCTTTCCTGGAGCAAAAGATACTTTCATTTGCTTTCCCCTCTTTAAAATGTCCCAGTGGATCTTCTCACAGTATCAGGTAGAATAATTCTTTACTGAATTTATATATCATTCAACTAGAGGAAGTATTCTTTGTAGTGGAGGTAAAACATTTCAGTTTTCATTATTCTTCTCTACCTGCCATAAATAACTAATTGAATGCACTCTGTTCAGTGCGTTGCTTGAGAATGCTTCAAACATTTCTGAAATAATGTTGCCAAAGAAAAATATTAACAGTCTAGAAACTATGTGAAACTTAATTGTGTTCTGAGGAGATAAACTATGTAAAAACACATATGCTAGAGGTCCATGTAATACACATGACACTAGATACTGCATTCTAGCTAACGATCTAGCGTAATCAAATAAATACCTTAGTTCAAGGATTTCTTTCTACTCTTCAAATAACCTTGAGAAATGCTGAAGACAACTGTAGAAAACAGTGAATATTCTCCAAAATAGAGGCCATTCTTTCAACTCAGACACCAAATTTGGCACCTAAATGCACAATTATTTCACTGCAGTAGGCCCATAAGCATGAAAATGGGTATTTGCTTAGCTAAGTGTCAACAAGGGGACTCAAATGTGCAATTTACTTACACCTTTTAGATGCCAGGTTTTGAAAATTTCATCCTGAATATATTGACAAATTGTGACGTTTTTCACATATGTAAAGTGCTGATTTGACCAGGTCAAATATATCTTTGAGTATTGTGAAATTTTATTAAAACAACTCCTAAAGGACCAGCATAAGGGAACAAACATAAACATTAAAATTAAACACTCATTTCAATAGTGAGAAATCTATTTGAAGAGCAAATTTATGACTTGACACATACTAAATTGATTGTATATTACTGCACATTGTGCCATTTTATTCTCCCATCATTTTACATTGTATAATTCAGGTCTCTTTATAGTCCCAGATTTCAAGGTAATAAAACATCAGAGCTATTTTCTCATCCTTTCATTTATTCATTTTTTTTCATGTGCAGCACAATTCATACAAGCTGGACTGTACCCAAGTTAGAATTCCTAGGGGGAAGATAAGTGCCCTTTTTCATAATAATGGTGATGATGGCGATGGTGATGATGATGATGATAACAGTAGTAATAATGCCTTTTTTGTCTGCCAGAAGTTATACAGCACTCTGGTTGAATGATAGTGTGTGCATCTTCAGCCAAATGTGAAGTTCCTTTGAGTATTGCACGTGGCACTTCAAATGAGAATTCTAACCCATTTGCTGCTATTTGTTTAAATTAAACTTTTTTTTCCATCATTGAGGTAAAGTGGATGGGGGTAGGTGGAAGGGAGGTCCCAGAGGGAGGGGTATCTGTATACATATAGCTGATTCACTTCATTGTACAGCAGAAACTAACACAACATTGTAAGGCAATTATACTCCAATTAAAAAAAAAAAAACTATTTGAAAAAAGTTTTTTGATCCCATGGATAAATTATAGTTTTATTTATTGTGTCTTACCTACATTAATAGAGAAAAATAAATTCATTTATATTCTTATTCCAACTACTCTACCCTACTTTCTCCAATAATATCATGACAAATAAGTATTTTTGTTGTTGCTGTTAAGGCTTTATAGGAATTTCTAATTAAAAATTTTTCTTTTACTATCTACTATCTTTTGGAAAGTTTGAAACACATGAGAAATGTGTAATTCACATTGCCTCACTATTTAAGAAAACCAACAATGCTGACCAATATTAGTACAGGTGGTTTTAATTTTCTATGAGACTATCTGGAGGGAGAAGAAATCTGACTAACCTTGACTGAGAGCTTAATTTAGATACTTATATACGGCTATAAACATTGAGTCAGGTAGTGGAATCTACTCATTCCTTGGCAATCTGTAAGTAGGCATTTGTAGAAATCAATTTAACTAATTTTGATCAATAACATTGATTAACTTAACAACATTTAGTACCTACCCAGTACCAGAGGCTGTGCTATGCCTTGGGAATAAGAAGAAAAATAATTTGTCCATCTGGTACAAATGAAATGAAACATTTATGAAGAGATTAGTTGTACTTGAGAAAAATGTTTATTTAGGTAACTAATTGCATGTGGGGAAATGTCTTAGAAAAGATGGTCAAAAAAATCAGATATTTTGAGTATAGCAATATGTTTTCAAAGATCAAGTGAATTTAGAAATGTGACATTTTTCAATGATTGTAAAATTTTTATATTTTAACTGAACCCCAAATAGTGCTACATTGATCTTAATTCTAAATTATTAGGCTTGTGAATAGTATACTTCATCTGAAATATTATACATTTTCAGATTTTCAACTGAATTTATATCAATGAATAGGACTATGGCTAAAATCAAAATTTCTTTTTAATCTGTGCCACTGCTATCAATTTTAGATATCATTTTTCTTCAATCTTATGAATTATTTTAAAAATAACCATTGATATTTTTAAGCATGTGTAAGAAACTATAAATTGGGAAAAGTAGAATATCAAATGTCTTGAAAAGTAAACACAATCACTGAGACAAATCCGAGCTATTTGGTTCTGGGAGTGTAACTGCAAGGCACAGCATTTGCCTCAAGGGACATTGGGTCTGTGACATAGGAGTTATGTCTCCTTCCAAAATATTTAGACTATAGTAAATTGACTAAGTTGTCTTTTTTATATTTCAGAATTTCTCTAAGCCTATAAAACATAAAAGGCATTTAAACTCTATTTCTCAAATTTATTTGAGTCTCTTCTTCACAGAAAACATTACAAGATTAGAGACCATTATAATTTTTCAGAAATACAATGTTAGAATGATTGAAATAATTTTTAAAAATAATTACATATTATTTGACAAGTAAAATACATGTCTGATAGGAAGATGTCACCTACTCACTTAATTTTCCTTAAGAATCATAGAGAGCTAGAGTAGTAAGGAATTAGAATATTATCTAGCCCAAACTCATTTAGAATATTATCTTAGCCCAAACAACCTAAGTCTGAATCAGGTTAATGACATCATATAAATTTTCAAATCAATAAGTACATGGTTATTATTTGCAATGTTTAGTTCACTATATTGTTGACTTTATTAATAAAGTAATCTTTTAAAAAATTTAAAGCAAATGGCAAAGTGAGTCAATTCATAGCAGGATAATATATTTACAGCAAACTCTCAAATTCTTATTTGTTGTTTTGCTGACTTTTTACTGAAAAACTTAAATTGGCAGCATCCCAGTTTTCCTAGAAGAAAATACAAGTTATGGGAGCCAGTAAAATGTCACTGATCTGACTTGGGTTTTATTGAACCCCAAAGACATATAGTTTCATGTATTGTGAATTATTTTTCAAAACTTAATAGAAATAATAATTTGGTTAGAAATTAAATATTTGAAAAGAAAATCCTAGTCATAATTTTACCTAATGTATTTAAGATATTTTGTAATATCAAATGAAAATCTATTGACAAAACAAGTAAAAATCTTATTTTCAAGGACTATATACTATAAATTAGGCCCTTTCTACACTAAAGAGATCACTCTGATTCTCTAGCAGGGCTCTCAATTAAGCTAAGTGAACATTGAAGGCAGAGCCCTTTTCAAATTGTTCCAAGCAGAATACCTTTGTTTTCCTCAATTGCTTTTCTCCTCTGACTATTGCCCATTTCACTCTTATGAATACAGATTTTCATGCAGTGAAATTAAATGGAGATAAATGCAACTGATATGATGAATACTCCCAAGTAATTCAGAATAGAATATTGACCAGGCAGACTAGGGAGAGGCAAAAGAAGTAAGAACAAATTATTTATATGCATTATAATAATTACATGATAGGACATGGATTAGCAGCATATTTAAAATTCATGGAGAAATATGTTCTCTCATTTTTAAGCTTAATTCTATGCTTCTTACTCTTGAGGATTCTTGCTCACATTTATCTTTTCTCTACCATATTTGATCTGTTACTATTTGTTATTTCTTCTGCTGATTTTTCTTTTTAAAAATATTCATTTCAATTTATTTTGATTCTACTGATTTTTATAATATTGTTGTATTTCTCTATTTCCTAAGACATTTTGGGGACAAATGAATAATAATAATCTCCTTTGTTTATTTTTAAATTGTTGTAAGATATAAAACAAACATACCTAACCTATGAACCTATTCAGTTTCTCCAACTGCAAAACTTTATTTTGGGGTTCTACTCTTTTAGTTATTCTCTCACAAGAAATATAAATATTTCGCAAATTTCTAAGCCTTTTAAAATTTTCATTAATATTTTGGTTTAAATTTCATTCGATTTGTTAAAAATTGGTTTCTTAGTAATATTCAGTATTCCTGATAAGGAGCATAGTATATTTATTTATTGATTTATTTATGTTTTACTTCCTGACCTAGGACAGATTTTTATACTGATTAATTCTTATGGATAGTTCATTTTATATATGCATGTATAAATGTATGTTGATTTTGTTAACAGGATTTTTTTTTTACTCCATTGTATTTTTTTTTTGCCTGGTCATGAATCTTAAACAGAGAGTTTGAGCTCTCTATGCTTCCATTTATAGAATAAACACTGCTCACATTTTTGGTTATTTACTGTCTCCTTTGGTCTTGAGATTGGGGCTATAATTACCACCTTGGTGAAGATGAAGAAAAGAAAGTTCAGAGGTGAAATAATTTACCTAAGGTCTATTGCCTAGTAAGTTGCAGGACTAAAATTCACACCCTGGTACATTGCATTATAAAATACATTAAGAGAGGGAGACCTTCAGGATGGCAGAGGAGTAAGACATGGAGATCACCTTCCTCCCCACAAATACATCAAAAATACATCTATATGTGGAACAACTCCTACAGAACACCTACTGAACGCTGGCAGAAGACCTCAGACGTCCCAAAAGGCAAGAAAATCCCCACATCGCTAGGTAGGGCAAAAGAAAAAAAAAAAAAAACAGAGACAAAAGCATAGGGATGGGACCTGCACCTCTGGGAGGGAGCTGTGAAGGAAGAAAAGTTTCCACAAACTAGAAGCCCCTTCACTGGCAGAGATGGGGGGTGTATGGGGGGAAAGCTTCGGAGCCATGGAGGAGAGCACAGCAACAGGGGTGCAGAGGACAAAGCAAAGAGACTCCCACACAGAGGACCGCTGCTGACCAGCACTCACCAGCCTAAGAGGCTTGTCTGCTCACCTGCCAGGGTGGGTCAGGGCTGGGAGCTGAGGCTCAGGCTTCAGAGGTCAGATCCCAGGGAGAAGACTGGGGTTGGCTGCATGAACACAGCCTGAATGGGGCTAGTGCATCATAGCTAGCCAGGAGGAGGTCTGGGAAAAACTCTGGACCTGCCTAACAGGCAAGAGACCATTGTTTCAGGGTGCGCGTGGAGAGGGGATTCAGAACACCACCTAAACGAGCTCCAGAGATGGGTATGAGCCATGGCTTTCAGCTCCGACCCCAGAGACAGGCATGAAACACTAACATGCAGCCATCAAGAATCCCATGTGCAAGCACAGGTCACTATCCACACGCCTCCGCATGCCCCCGGGAGCCTGTGCAGCCCACCACTGCCAGGGTCCCGTGATCCAGGGACAACTTCCCCGGGAGAACGCACTGGCACGCCTCAGGCTGTTAGAACAACTCACTGGCCTCTGCTGCCACAGGCTCACTCCGCATTCCAATTAAAACTACCGTACCCTTCCCTCCCCCATCCCGGCATGAGTGAGCCAGAGTCCCCTAATCAGCTGATGCTTTAACCCTATCCTGTCTCTGAGGGCAACCTACACATAGAGGTGGGGCCAAAACCAAATCTGAACCCCCAGAGCTGTGCAAACAAAGAAGAGAAAGGGAAATTTCTCCATGCAGCCTCAGCAGCAGCAGATTAAATCCCCACAGCCAACTTGAGGTACATTGCATCTGTGGAATACTAGAATAGACAACGAATCAAGCCAAAATTGAGGTGGTGGACTTTGGGAGCAACTGTAGACTTGGGAATTGCTGTCTGAGACTACCCTGTTTCTGATTTTTATGTTTATATTAATATAGTATTTAGCACTTGTTATCACTGGTGGATTTGTTTATTGGTTTGGTTGCTCTCTTCTTTTTTTATTACGTTTTTATTCTAATTATTTTTTTTATTTTAATTAATTTATTTTTTTATTATTCTTATTTTTTTCTTTATTTCTCTCTTTTCTTCTGAGCCGTGTGGCTGACAGTGTCTTGGTGCTGCAGCTGGGTGTCAGGCCTGAGCCTCTTAGATGGGAGAGCCGAATTCAGGATATGGAAGCGCCAGAGACCTCCCGGCGCCACATAATATCAATCAGCAAGAGCTCTCCCAGAGACCTCTGTCTCAAGGCTAAGACCCAGCTCCAACCTATGGCCAGTAAGTTCCAGAGCTGGACGCCCCATGCCAAACAACCAGAAAGACATGAACACAACTCCACCCACTAGCAGAGTGGCTGCCTAAAATAATACTAAATTCAAAGACACCCCAAAACACACCACCAGATGCAGCCCTGCCCACCACAAAGATAAGATCCAGCCCCAACCACCAGAACACAGGCACCAGTCCCCTCCACCAGGAAGCCTACACAAGCCACTGAACCACCTTACCCACTGAGGGCAGACCCCCAAAACAATGGAAACTACAAACCTTCATCCTGGGTAAAGGAGACCCCAAACACAGTAAGTTAAGCAAAATAGGAAGACAGAGAAATATGCAGTAGATGAAGGAGCAAGGTAAGAACAAACCAGAACAAACAAATGAAGAGGAAATAGGCAGTCTAACTGAAAAAGAATTCAGAGTAATGATAGTAAAGGTGATCCAAAATCTTGGAAATAAATGGAGAAAATACAAGAAATGTTTAGCAAGGACCTAGAAGAACTAAAGAGCAAACAAAAAATGATGAACAGCACAATAAATGAAATTAAAAACTCTCTAGAAGGAATCAATACCAGAATAACTGAGGCAGAAAAACGGATATGTGACATGGAAGATAAAATAGTGGAAATAACTACTGCAGAGCAGAATAAAGAAAAAAGAATCAAAAGAATTGAGGACAGTCTCAGAGACGTCTGGGACAACATTAAATGCAGCAACATTCGAATTATAGGGGTCTCAGAAGAAGAAGAGAAAAAGAAAGGGACTGAGAAAATACTTGAAGAGATTATAGTTGAAAACGTCCCTAACATGGGAAAGGAAATATTCTATCAAGTCCAGAAGTGCCTAGAGTCCCATACAGAATAAATCCAAGGAGAAATATGCTCAGACACATATTAATCAAATTATCAAAAATTAAATACATAGAAAAAAATATTAAAAGCAGCAAGGGAAAAGCAAAAGTAACATACAGGGGAATCCCCATGAGGTTAACAGCTGATCTTTTAGCAGAAACTCTGTAAGCCAGAAGGGACTGGCAGGACATATTTAAATTGATGAAAGGGAAAAACCTACAACAACGATTACTCAACCCAACAAGGATCCCATTCAAATTTGATGGAGAAATTAAAAGCTTTACAGACAATCAAAAGTTAAGAGAATTCAGCACCACCAACCAGCCTTAACAACAAATACTAAAGGAACTTCTCTAGGCAGGGAACACAGGAGAAGGAAAAGACCCACAAAAACAAACACAAAACAATTAGAAAATGGTAATAGGAATGTACATATTGATAATTAACTTAAATGTAAATGGAATAAATACTCCAACCAAATGACATAGACTGGTTGAACGGATACAAAAACAAGACCCATATATATGCTGACTACAAAAGACCCACTTCAAACCTAGGGACACATAAAGACTGGAAGCAAGGGGATGGAAAGAGATATTCCACGCAAATGGAAATCAAAACAAAGCTGGAGTAGGAATTCTCATATCAGACAAAATAGACTTTAAAACAAAGATTATTAGAAGAGACAAAGAAGGACACAACATAATGATCAAGGGATCAATCCAAGAATAAGATATAACAATTCTAAATATTTATGCACCCAACATAGGAACACCTCAATACATAAGGCAAATGCTAATAGCCATAAGAGGGGAAATCAACAGTAACACAATAATAGTAAGGGACTTTAACATCCCACTTTCACCAAAGGACAGATCATCGAAAATGAAAAAATATAAGGAAACACAAGCTTTAAATGATACATTAAACAAAATGGACTTAATTGATACTTACAGGACATTCTATCCAAAAACAACAGAATACACTTTCTTCTCAAATGCTCATGGAACATTCTCCAGGATAGATCATACCTTGGGTCACAAATCAAGCCTTGGTAAATTTAAGAAAATTGAAATCATATCAAGTATCTTCTCTGACCACATGCTATGAGACTAGATAGCAATTACAGGAAAAAAAAACTGTAAAAAATACAAACATATGGATGCTAAACAGTACACTACTAAATAACCAATAGATCACTGAAGAAATCAAAGAGGAAATCAAAAAATAACTAGAAAGAAGTGACAATGAAAACACGATAACCAAAAACCTATGGGATGCAGCAAAAGCAGTTCTAAGAGGGAAGTTTATAGCAACTCAATCCTACCACAAGAAACAAGAAAAAGCCCAAGTAAACAACTTAATCTTACACCTTAAGCAATTAGAGAAAGAACAACAAAAAAACCCCCAATGTTAGCAGAAGAAAATAAATCATAAATATCAGATCAGAAATAAATGAGAAAGAAATGAAGGACACAATAGCACAGATCAGCAAAACTAAAAGCTGGTTCTTTGAGAAGATAAACAAAATTGATAAGCCACTAGTCAGACTCATCAAGAAAAAAAGGGAGAAGACTCAAATCAATAGACTTAGAAATGAAAAAGGAGAGGTAACAACTGACACTGTAGAAATACAAAGGATCATGAGAGATTACTACAGTAAACTATATGCCAATAAAATGAACAACTAGGAAGAAATGGACAAATTCTTAGAAAAGCACAACCTTCTGAGACTGAACCAGGAAGAAACAGATAATATATACAGACCAATCACAAGCTCTGAAATTGAAACTGTGATTAAAAACCTTCCAGCAAACAAAAGCCCAGGACCAGATGGCTTCACAGGCGAATTCTATCAAACATTTAGAGAAGAGCTAACACCTATCCTTCTCAAACTCATTCTATGAGGGCACCATCACCCTGATACCAAAAGCAGGCAAAGACGTCACAAAGAAAAAACTCCAGGCCAATATCACTGATGAACCTAGATGCAAAAATCCTCAACAAAATACTAGCAAAGAGAATCCAACAGCACATTAAAGGATCATACGGCATGATAAAGTAGGGTTTATCCAAGGAATGCAAGGATTCTTCAATATACGCAAATCAATCAATGTGATACACCATATTAAGAAACTGAAGGATAAAAACGATATGATCACCGCAATAGATGCAGAAAAAGCTTTCAACAAAATTCAACACCCAATAAAAACTCTCCAGAAAGTAGACATAGAGAGAACCTACCTCAACATAATAAAGGCTATATGTGACAAACCCACAGCCAACATCATTCTCAATGGTGAAAAACTGAAACCATTTCCTCTAAGATCAGGAACAAGACAAGGTTGCCCACTCTCACCACTATTATTCAACATAATTTTGGGAACTACAGGCGTAGCAATCAGAGAAGAAAAGGAATCCAAATCAGAAAAGAAGTAAAACTGTCACTGTTTGCAGATGACATGGCACTATACGTAGAGAATCCAAAAGATGCTACCAGAAAACTACTAGAGCTAATCAATGAATTTGGTAAAGTAGCAGGATATGAATTAATACACAGAAATCTCTTGCATTCTTATACACTAAAGTATGAAAATTCTGAAAAATTAAGGAAGCACTCCCATTTACCATCGCAACAAAAAGAATAAAATACCTAGGAATAAACCTATCTAAGGGGACAAAAGACCTGTGTGCAAAAAACTGTAAGACACTGATGAAAGAAATTAAAGATGATACAAATAGATGGAGAGATATACCATGTTCTTGGATTGGAAGAATCAACATTGTGAAAACCACTCTACTACCCAAAGCAATCTACAGATTCAATGCAATCCTTATCAAACTACCAATGGCATTTTTCACAGAACTAGAACAAAAAATTTCACAATTTGTATGGAAACACAAAAGACCTTGAATAGCCAAAGCAATCTTGAGAAAGAAAAACGGAGCTGGAGGGATCAGCCTTCCAGACTTCAGACTATACTACAAAGCTACAGTAAGCAAGACAGTAATGTACTGGCAGAAAAACAGAAATATAGATCAATGGAACAGGATAGAAAGCCCAGAGATAAACCCATGCACATATGGTCACTTTACCTTTGATAAAGGAGCCAAGAATATACAATGGAGAAAAGATATCCTCTTCAATAAGTGGTCTGAGAAAACGGGACAGCTACATGTAAAGAATGAAATTAGAGCACTCCCTAACACCATATACAAAAATAAACTCAAAATGGGTTAAAGACCAAAATGTGAGACCAGACACTACAAAACTCTTAGAGGAAAACATAGGCAGAACACTCTATGACATAAATCACAGCAAGATGTTTTTTGACCCACCTCCTAGAGAAATGGAAGTCAGAACCAAAACAATTGTGACCTAATGAAACTTAAAAGCTTTTGCACAGCAAAGGAAACCATAAACAAGACAAAAAGACAACCCTCAGAATGGAAGAAAATTTTGTAAATGAATCAACTAAGAAAGGATTAATCTCCAAAATATATAAGCAGCGCATGTAGCTCAATATCAAAAAAACCAACAACCCAATCCAAAAATGGGCAGAAGACCTAAAGAGACATTTCTCCAAAGAAGGTATACAGACTGCCAACAAACACATGAAAGCATGCTCAACATCACTAATAATTAGAGAAATGCAAATCAAAACTACAATGAGGTATCACCTCACACCAGTCAGAATGGCCATCATCAAAAAATCTACAGACAATAAATGCTGGAGAGGGTGTGGAGAAAAGGCAACCCTCTTGCACTCTTGGTGGGAATGTAAACTGATACAGCCACTGTGGAGAATAATATGGAGGTTCCTTCAAAAACTAAAAATAGGACTACCATATCACCCAGCAATCCTACTACTGGTCACATACCCTGAGAAAACCATAATTCAAAAAGATACAGGTAGCACAATGTTCATTGCAGCACTATTTACAATAGCCAAGACATGGAAACACCCTAAATGTCCATCAACAGATGAATGGATAATGAAGACGTGGCACATATATACAATGGAATATTACTCAGCCATAAAGAAATGAAATTGAGTTATTTGTAGTGAGGTGGATGGACCTAGAGTCTGTCATACAGCATGAAGTAAGGAAGAGAAAAACAAATACCGTATGCTAACACATACACATGGAATCTTAAAGAAAAATAAAATGGCTCTGATGAACCTAGGGGCAGGACAGGAATAAAGACGCAGACATAGAGAATGGACTTGAGGACATGGGGAGGGGGAATGGTAAGCTGGGATGAGGTGAGAGAGTAGCAGTGACATATATACACTACAAAATGTAAAATAGATGGATAGTGGGAAGCAGCTGCATAGCACAAGGTGATCAGCTCGGTGCTTTGTGACCACCTGGAGGGGTGGTGTAGGGAGGGTAGGAAGAGTTCCAAAGGGAGGGGATATGGGGATATATGTATACATATAGCTGATTCAGTTTGTTATGCAGCAGAAACTAACACACCATTGTAAAGCAATTATACTCCAATAGAGATGTTTTAAAAACTACATTAAGAATAAATATTAATTCTAAGCATTCATTAACGTTTTTTAATTCTTCAAGTATCATTTGTGTGTGTGTAATAGTATTATGTTGCATTATCTTTACCTCCTTTAAAATAATTTTAGTGCTTATTTTGTTTCATGTCTGTTATATTTTCCAATTTCCAAAACAAATTTAATTAAAAAATTTGTTTGTATAAATAGAATGACAACATAAATAAGCAAGCAAAACTTTAAAAGAGACTGAAAGAAAATGTTTATAACACATATGTCCAAAGTTTAATATTTTGTTTTCTAACAATAACTATAAAAAGTCATCTAATATATAAATGAGTAAATAATATGAACAATTTACAAAATATTAAATGTTCTAATACACAGAATTTTGAATAATCAAATTGAAATTAAAATACCATTTCTCAATTATAAGACCACCACAAAATAAAATAATAATAAAACATTTATTAATTATGAGTCCATGAAGAGTGGTGAAATCTCAAATGCTATTCGTGCTAGTATGATTATCTATAACACTTTTAATAAATAATTTGAGTAACATTTAAATATTAAAATAAATTTGGCCACTTACCTAGCATTCTCCCTTATAGAAAACTGTTCAATAGAAATAGTTTAGGCACATAGAGATATATCTAGAGTGATATCGGTGATATACATATCAATGTATATTCATATATGGATACAATTGATGAAATAGATGTGGATGTGATATTATCTATTGCCAAATAATTTGTAATAAAAATTGGGGACATTCTGAAATCTTATCATTATGAAATGGTTAAATAGAGTATGTTTCACTCGTACAAAGGAATCATAAAACTAATTAAAGGAATGAGAGAAA
Source organism: Aethalodelphis obliquidens (assembly GCF_003676395.1). Taxonomy (NCBI): domain Eukaryota; kingdom Metazoa; phylum Chordata; class Mammalia; order Artiodactyla; family Delphinidae; genus Aethalodelphis; species Aethalodelphis obliquidens. The sequence goes on from NW_020837946.1 coordinate 41,177,607, forward strand.
CTATACTTATAGTTCTGCAACAAGGTTTAACCCACATTCATTCAAAGGAAATTCACATGTAAAACATAAAGATATTTCTCAGATATCTCTGAACAGTATAGAAATAAATATATTTTTGTCAACAGTATAACACGGGGACATGGAGATAAATGGGCAGAGGTTAATGCTTTAAATTCTTAATTAAATAAAAAAGAAACTATATGTGGACAGATTATTTTCAAAAAGATTTTTAAGGAAGCATTTTTAAAATCCTGAGTGAGAAATGAAAAGGGAGGGGTAAGTCCATTTGGAAGCATAGCAGATGCTCCACCTAGCACAATTTTTTTAGTAAAATCTAGAAGTATCCTAACACTTGAGACCATATCAAGTTGAAGTTGCTGAGCTGCTCATTAATGCTATGCATATGGTGTGTTATTAAAGGTAACATTGTAAACCGAATTATTTAAAGGATGGCTTGAAATTTTCTCAAAACTTTCAATTAGCTACTATTCTTTTACTTTGCCAACATAGAGAGTAAAATTCATATTTAAAAAAAAAAGTTATGGTTTTATTTTAATCTTTGCTTCCCAAGCTGAAAATCTTTTTTCCTTTCTTATTTCTGAGATTCTACAATTCTCAAATTTCATTCACTCATTATATATGCATGACCTAATTCTCATAATTTCAGTGCCAGTGTTGGCACTGGATCCTGGCTGGAGACTAGGATTATATAGGTGGATAAATCCAGGGACTAAGTAACTCACAGTCTAGTGGTGGAAACATGATCCAGTGCAAAACAATGCACCATGTTTTATAATAAATGCATATACAAATCACATAAAAACACAGAGCCAGTACCATATATAAATCAGAGCATGAAGTGGAGCTAGACTACCACAGTTTAAATCCTGGCTCCACCACTAACTCATTGTGTGATTCTGGGCAAATCGCTTAATCTTTCAGTGCCCTAAGACATTTGTCTGTAAAATGGAGATTAGGATTAAGTGACTTGGCACATAGTAGTAACTATATGTGACAGCTAAAAACAATAACAACCAAAAGAATAAAACATCAATTAATATATCACTTGATAAAAGGATGTGAAAGAGAAGGAAATGGAGCCTTGTGTATTTAACATAAGTAATATTCCTATTATATCACAGTTATTTTCTTGTCCCAATGACATTTCAATTTTTCAAAGTGATTTACCTTTTACATAGTTAAAAAAAGTGGTTTAAAATTTTTTTATTTTTTCTATTCTTTCAGTGGCATCTGTGATAACTCTTTCCTGATCTCTGAAAAACATAAACAAAAACAAGCAAACAAACCAAAAACCCAAACATTTATCTCTTATTCCTTGTATCTTCAGCTATGTCCCAAACTGAATCATCATCCATACTTAGTACAATCTACAACTTTAGCAAGCATTGTTAAGTGTACCTTTCTGCTTTAGTTCCAATTTAACTATTAATTCTAGAGACAGTGAATTATAAACTATTATAATTATAAAGAAAATATAGGCTTACTTTTGTACAGCAAAAATGCAGAAATGTCATTCAGAAATCTCCTTGCAATAGGTCTTAATTTTTGCTGTGCTATCACCAGAACATAATATCCCTGAAGCCTAGGATCATTTACGAAGCTACCTTCTTTATGTTTCACTTAAGTCATCTCAAAGTGAATTTGTCCAAACCCAAAAGTTTCATTTTCTGCAGAAATGTCTTTCTCCCTCCTTACCCATATGTCAGGAAATAGCATCAGCATTCATTTAGCTAATTAGGCTGTCTTCAGACTCAAACTTGACTCTTTTTCTCATCTCACAACAATTCTTTAAACGCAGCTTTTAATTTCTTAGCTTCAAGATAAAACCCACATCCAACTACTTTGCATGACATGCATCATCACCCTATGTCAGCCATTATTTTCTTTCACTGTGAATTCTAAAAAATCCAACTGTATCCCATGGTCCTAATTTTGCCCCTCAAAGTCAAGGGTCTATCCTACATCCAGAGTGATACTTTTTAAATACAAATCACATGTTATTTACATGTTTGGTCACCTCCAATACATTTGGACCTACCACATTTGGAATAAATCCAAATAACTTTAACTACGGTCTAATGAGACCTACATTAATTGACCCCTGGATACCTATCAGACTTTAACACTTATAATTCTCTCTATATGTGCTCAAGTTACATTAGCTTTCTTGCTATTAGTTAAAACTTCCAAGAACAATTCTGCCGTGTTCCTCCCTCTTTCCCCAGTTTTTTTTTTTCACTCAGCTCTTTCCTTCAATATGTATTCTCTTTGTTTGTTTTCAAATGTTACCTCTTTAGGGAAGCCTTCTGTTGCTTTGCAAACTGGCCCCATACATGGAGGGCAAAGAGAAATCAAAGAACAAGGCTGACCACTCGAGATTGGTAGGCTACAGGTTTAATAAGCAAGGGAACTTACAGAGGAGACTTGTCTTGGGCGACTGAAAGATGAGTAGATCTCTGCACCCTCCTGTCAGAATCTTAAAAGTTTACACAGAGGGCTTAAATGGGTTCAGTCACTTATACTGTCCAGATGGTCTCACCACCATCTTACTTTCTTAAGTCTACATCCTTAAAAAGGCTCCTAGTGTGGGAATGCTGGGCAGAGTGTACATTCAAAAGACAGGGGATTGGGTGAGGAGCCTCCAATTGACTGGGTCCAACTCTTCTTTTTTTAATTAAAAAAAAAATTGTGGCAGCCCCGCACTGCATGAGGGATCTTACGGATGGAACCAGTGTCCCCTGAACTGGAGGGGCAGAATCTTAACCACTGGACCACCAGGGATGTCCCACCTGGGTCCAACCCTTGGGTTAACCTGCAGTCATCTCCTCCCTATCACCTCCTACAACACCTCCCCAGATCATCGCATCTAAAAATAACACTCCGTGTACTCTTCATGTTTTCCTATTAGAATAAAAACTCCAGTAAGGCCAGAATTGCTCTGCAGATGCTAAATAAATTGTATCAAATGAATGAAACTAATGATTTATATTGCTTGATATAATCATCAATCAAATAGAAAATGGTCATTTATTCATGTTTCATATCTTAATAGTTTAAAATAATAAAATGGAGTTATAGTCACAACGCAGCTTTTTAGGCATTCTGCCTCTCAGTTCTCCAGGGTCACATATGAAGATGGACTTTTTCAATCAATGTCATTGGCGTTTTAATGAATGCCAATTTCATGTCATTTTAGTCAATGCCAATACGGAAATACTGATAGAAAATGGAGATGAAAATAATAGATTTATTGTTGATAATTAGAGACTGTACATTTTTAGTATCAGTAAAACTATGTTGAGCCTTATATTTATACTTAAGACTGAAGAGTTGGAAAATAGGAAAAAAGTAGTAAATTTTGTTTAGGGGATACATATTTGATAGGTTTACACTCTTCCCTTTTTTCCTTATGTAAATAAAGTATCTTTCATTTTCTGCTTTATTTTTATAAAAAAAGTTTTTTAAGAAATAGATATTGGATTCCACAATTTTTTAAGTCTAAGTGGACAATCATATTTTCCCTCATCGACTTATTACTTCGATTAATTATATTAAAATATTTTCTAATTTTGGATAATTTTCTATTCTTGGGACAAACTTCACTTGGTCAGATTTAAATATTTTATTTATTTATTTATTTATTTTGGCCTCACAGCAAGCAGGGATCTTAGTTCCTCCTGCCCCCTTCAGTGGAAGCACAGAGTCCTAACCACTGGACCACCAGGGAATTCCCCAGATTTAAATAGTTTAAGTCTTTATAGCTAGATACAATTTTATTGTAGATCTTTTGCATCAATTTTAAAATGATCTGTAGTTTTCTCTGTGCTGTTTTTGCAAAGATTTCTTTCTTTTTTCTTTTTTTTTTGCTGTATGCGGGTCTCTCACTGTTGTGGCCTCTCCCATTGCGGCACAGGCTCCGGACGCGCAGGCTCAGCGGCCATGGCTCACGGTCCAACCGCTCTGCGGCATGTGGGATCTTCCCGGACCGGGGCACGAACCCGTGTCCCCTGCATCGGCAGGCGGACTCTCAACCACTGTGCCACCAGGGAAGCCCTTGCAAAGATTTCTTATCACTTATTCTGATTATGTCAAAATAATGTGGAATCTTTCCTTTTATATCTTCTGAAAGGATTTAAATACCATTGGAATTACTATTAACACAAATATATTATTGAATACATCTGTGAAAATAGCTGTGCCGGTGTTTTAATGAGGAAAAGTAAATTCATTACTTTCATAGTTCCCTTTATATAATTTGATTTGTAAATTGTTTTATTTTCTGGTATCTATTTCATGATTTATATATTTGTTAAAATATTTTCATCCAAGATTTTAAAATAATTTTCATAAAGTGGAGGACATCAATTTCATATAATTATTTTATTTACTTTTTGTTTATTGTTATAACCTTATTCTCACATATAGTTTTATGTCATTTGCTTATTTTTATCTTTTTGAGGAGATCAGCTAAATTTATTTTATGGTTGTTTATTACTGTTTTTAAATGAGCCAGCTCTGGGATTTAGTTTTCAATTGTACTGTTAATTCAATAATTTCTCTTCATCACTTAGAGTTTAACTCATGGATTTTTGTGTGTTTGTGTCTCTAATAATTTAAATCATTCTTTTCAGTGGCAATGATCAATAGCTATAGTGCTGCTTGCCAAACACTGTTTCTCTTCTACATGTTTCCTAAGTATATCTTACTTTCAGGAAATTTTATATTTCTCAGGCTGAAAAGTTTGACTGAACACAACTTTTCTGAATGATTAATTTTTGAAAATGATTAATTTACTTTACAAAAACTATATTTAGTTGGTATAAGGTCTGTGGTAATTTAACAGTTTGCATAGGATGGGATTTCTTTATACAGTTGTCCTGCAGATACTGTGGGGGATTGGTTCCAGGACCCCCTAAGGATACCAAAATCCAAGGATACTAAAGTCCCATAGTGTGCCCCCTGTATCTGTAGTTCTGCATCCACAAATTCTACCAAACTCAGCTCATGTAGTACTGCAGTATTTATTGAAAAAAATCCATGTATAAGTGGACCCACCCAGTTAAAAACCATGTTATTTGAGGGTTAACCATAGGTTTGAAGATGTCTGTGATGTTTTTGCTTTTCTCCATCTCATTTTACTGGCTTGAGAGGAAAGTGTTTTCCTGGTTTGAAGAAGATGAGTCATGACATAGCAGAGTCTTGGTACCTGTCCTCAAAATGGGGGTGTGCATGGGCAGAAAATGTTGACTCAGATGGTCTGAGAAATATGGACAACACTTGGAGCAGAGAGGACAAGGGAGTTGAAAGCTAGAAGGTGGACTATGGAGGAGGGAGATAGGATAGTGAGAAGGGAAGATGGAAAGGCATGAAGACTGGAACTGGATACTAGAGAAGAAACTGAAGGTACACAAGAAGAAAACTGGAAGCAAGAGAGAGTGTGAGGTCCCATGTCTCATATGCTCTGACTTTATATCCATTATAATTGTTAGTAAACTTTATAAGTAAATATGATAAAGTTCTTATTACCTATGTGAATTTGTTAAATGTATCATGGGTATTATTCTCTTTATGGCTGAATAATATATATATATGATATATATATATATGATATATCACAAAATTTGTTTACTCACTCATCTATTGATGCACATTTGGGTTGTTTCCACCTTTTGGCTTTCGTGAATAGTGCTGCTATGAACATTTATGTATAAGTATTTGAGTACCTGTGTGAGTACAATTGCTGGGTCATCCAGTAATCTTATTTTTAACTCTCTGAGGAGCTGCCAAACTGTTTTCCACAGTGGCTAAACTATTTTACATTTCCACTAGCAATTTATGATGGTTCTTATTTATCCACATCCTTGCTGATGCTTACTATTCTCCATGTTTGTTTGTTTGTTTTTGTTTATAGCCAAACCAGTGAATGTGAGGTTATATCTTAAAACTGGCTTTGATTTACATGAATAATTATGTTGAGAATCATTACATGTGCTTATTGAGCATTTGCATATTTTCTTTAGAGTAATGTCTATTCATGTCCTTTGCTCATTTTTAATTTGTCTTTTTCTTGAATTATAATTTTATTTATACATATACTAGAACCTTATCAGATATATCATTTGCAAATACTTTCTCCCATGCTGTAGATTGCATTTACAATTTTTTGATAATGCTCTTTAATACACAAAAGGCTTCAATTACGGTGAAGTCCAATTTTTCTATTTTTTTTGTTCTTACCCCTGCTACATGAGTAACATGTTATCATATTTAAGAATCTGTTACCAAATTCAAAGTCATAATTTATCCCTATGTTTTCTTCTAAGATATTTATAGTTTTAGCCCTTACATTTAGTTCACTAATCCATTTGGAGTTAATTTTTATATAAGGCTTTAAGTAGGGGTCAAATTTCATTCTTCTCCATATGAGTATATAGTTTGTCCCAGAACCACTTGTTGAAGAGATTATTCTTTCCTCATGGAATAGTCTTGACAACTTTGTCAAAAAATCAGTTGGTTATAGATGTACAGATTTTTTCTGGACACTGATTCTATTCCATTGATATATATGTTTATCCTAATAGTAGTACCACACTGTTTTGATTACTGTAAGTTTGTAGTAAGTTTTGAAATTGGGAAGTGTGATTCCTTCAACTTTTTCTTTTTCAAGATTACTTTGCAATTCATGTTACTTTCAATTTCTGTAAGAAAAGCCATGGGGATTTTGATAGGGATTGAATTGAATCTGTAGATATTTTTGGAGAGTACTGACATATTAACAATATCAAGTCTTCCAGTCCATGCATATGGAATGTCATTCTATTTATTTAGGTATTCTATAATTTATTTCAGCATTGTTAGATAGGTGTTGGTGTACAAGAATTTCACTTCCTTTGTTACCTATATTCTTACGCATTTTACTCTTTTGGATGCTATTTTAAGTGTAATTGGTTTTCTTAAATTTCTTTTTGGATTGTTCATTGCTGATGTATGCCTGATTTTTGTGTGTTGATCTTGTACTCCATAATTTTGTTAAATTTATTAGCTCTCATAATTTGTGTATGTGTGTGTCTGTTTGTGTAATGGATTTTCTATATAAAAATCATGTCATTTAGAGGTAGATACACAGTCAGCCCTCTGTATCCATGGGTTCCATATCCAAGAGTTCTGCATCCACGGATTCAACCAACTATGGATTGATATTAAAAAAATCTACATACCTTTGGCACTAAATGTTTAGTTAAGGAAAAGAAAGTGATTATCAGAAAAGTAAAAGTGGAAAGAAGGAAGGCTATTAATTTGGGAAGGAGTATGGGTGAGCTTCTGATTTGCTAGTGTTTGTATGTACCTCTTAACTTGAGTGGGTTGTGGTAATAATTTTATAAAATTTATGAGGCTGTACACCTTGTACTTTATGCATTTTTAGTTTTCTTATTTACACTAAAACATGTAATAAAGTAAAATAGGATATTATTTACATAGAAGATAAAAAGTAACTTGTATACAGTTAAGGGAGAGGAATTTTATGGCAGCTTAAACGTCATCATAGAGCATAAGTTCAGTGAGACAAGAGTGAAACTATTTTAAGTCTAGAGAGTGTAATTGCTTTTACAAACTGCATTTAAAAAAATGTTCCTTTCAAAGCAACTTATTTTGATTTATTTGTATAATGATCATGTTATATTTTTCATATATTCATATATACCTCATATTTGTAGAACTTACTATAGAAAACAGGTGTTTTCTAAAAGTTATGTGTTCAATCTTTGTAATGTATAACTTACCTGTAATGATTTTGATAACTGCAAACAGAAAATTATTCTTACGTATGATTTATATTCTATGTGTGTATATAAATCTATATTTTTTGGTTTTCAATACTGAGTATTTACAATGTAACTTTTAAGACACTAATGGAAGTAATTTGTTAATCCTAAATTAATAGTGTACAAATAATTGTGTTTTATATATTTTTTTGTTTATAACTGGTTTGACATAGACTTCTTCTATGACAAACTGACACAGATAGATGTATACATGAAAATGTAAATAAAATATTAAGCATAGGTGGTAACAAGAAAAATCAGTAATTACAATATTTATATTATGTAAAATTACTTACAGAGGAACACTTTCTTAACTCTCTTGCACCATGATTCACACACATTATTGCTCTGCATATAGGCAAAGGACAATTTGGTTAGGCCCAAAATAATGACTTATTTATGCTAACAGAATGGGATGCATGTAAAGAATTATAAGAGGCTTCCTGTAGAATGTTTCCTATTGTCAATTTTAATTAAACTATATGTACATATGTTTTCTATACCTCTGTTCATGAGCAGTTTTATGGCCTTAATCACATTTCCATATTATGTCTCAGTGTCCGATCTCAATTCTCTGTATATTTGATAAGTACCATGATACACAATGAGAAGTGGCTGATCATACTTCTTAAAGTTCTGTCACAAGTTTTCATATTTCTAAATTATTATTCATAGCATACAATTGCAAAACATCATGTTAAACATCATCCATGTAAGCTATATTTCATAGAATAAATTAGAAAGTTTATATGCATGATACTAGCTAAAATATATTTAATATTTACTAAGTGCCAGAAAACTTTGCATGCATTCAATTATTTAATATTCACAAGTCAGAGGATTGATGCAGTTATTACCTCCATTAGGTAATTAGCAATTTTGAAAACTATGGTTGGTTAAATAATTCAAACAGGAAGTGGCCAAATTTGGATTTGAACTTGATTCTCCTCTGACACTAGAATCCATTTTCTTATTTATGGAATACACTATAGCAAAGCTAATTTACGACTGAAAAATAGAAAATCAGTTTTAAGGAGTAGATATCACTTAATAAAATATATTGGAATAAATTGAGAGGGGAATAAAGGCCAGTGCTACGCCAAAAGTAGAAGTACACTAAATTGAAAGGTTGATTTTTGCTTCTGGCTGTGGTGGATTGGCTTGCTTCAGACCACTCCTCTTAAGACAACAATGAGAAAATTTGGATAAAATTTTAAAAATAAATTCAAGGCATTATAGGTCTGAACATGAGAGACAATGTGAACTCCTCAGTCACTTCTATTAGGTTGGCTTAACTCTGCCATCAAGCCTGAAAAGGAAACACACTAAAATAAAAGTAGGCACCCATATACTCATGCAAACACACTCGGTCCAAAAGCAATCAACAGATATGAGAATAAAAATAAGAGTTAAAATTATGTTGCATTAAAACAAACTACGTATTAAAAATAATACATTTTTCTGTGAATAAGACAATAATTTTATCATGAAATATATTACTAATATTCAGTGTTCAGTATAACATCTAATTATATTAGAAAATCACCTCAATACATTACAACTAAACATTTGGAGAAATCTGATTAAATGACTAAGCAAGCTAACAACTGATGAAGATTTTCTTGACTTGAATTTAGATATCTGATAGGGAGCCACTGGATCAGTGTTCTGGGTAATGTACCAGTCTACATGTTAATTAGATAAAATATTTTAAATACTGATATGACAAGCAATTTTAAATTTATTGGATGATTCTATTTTATGTGTAATGACATGTTTAATGACATTCTTTAATATAATGCATTTTCCTTAATATATTAACACATTCATAGGTTCTAGGGGGAAAAAAGTAACAATCACAATGATACATTTCATCTAATACTTATTGTGATACTTCACATGGTAACATATCACAATGTTTTATATTATTATATAATAATCTGCCTTTGAAAATGACATGCTAGAAGGTAATACATCTTCTCTTATAGCTTCTGCAATGTTGTGATATTACTAAAAGTGTTGCATGTTAAATATATAAAATCTATTTTGAATATTTATTTCAGGGTTGATTCATTGGTAAAATCACTTTCTGCATGTGTGTATGTATGTGTTCCCAGTATTCCATGAGCTTCTGTTGCTTTATATCTTTAACACACTTTAATAATTAAATTTGTTGGTAAGCAAGTTTTAGAAACATCTAAATATGAATTTAAATATGTCTGAGAGTTGTAGCAATACCTAATCAATGAAAACTCTGAAAGAAAAATATGAATCATACAAGCTCTAACTACAGAGCCCTAACTGACCAAATGAAGAGTCATTTACACTGCCTCTGCTCTTGATTAATGCCATTACTGAAGGATTCTCACCCAAACCCATCAGTTTACAAGTAAGTAAACTCAAGGAAAAGAAAATTAGTGAATTGCCCAAGACCAGAAAACTAAATTAAATATAGCACCCGGAAAGAATATGTTTCCTCTTTGGTAACATTGCTCAGAAAGGAAATATATTTTATTGAAGAAGTTAATAGTTAAAAATAAAATATGTTAAATGAACAACTTTATGGGAGGCGCTGGGGGCAGTACATAACATAGTAAGAAGAAAGCTGCAGTGTTAAGTCTTGGGAAGAGGCGAGCCCAGAACATAATTCGCCAGTGGAACAGACAGCTGGCTGAGACTGGACTAAGCAAGCCCCATAGTCAAGGATGAATCTTCATTGGCTTAATGGTATTATGCTGAGAAAAGCCATCCACAAATGAAGTAAACAGCAAAGACCAACAAATGAATTATCTAGCTATCTCAATCTTGGGAGAAAGTCAAATAAGAGTTTGGTAGAAGCTTGTGGTACAAAAAAGGATGATAGCAAGAAGGGGTATATTTAGGTTGTAAATAGAAGAAAATTATACTTGGCTTGTTAGCACTTCTTGGGTCCTGTGGACTGTTTATATCCCACTGATGAAGAGGTAGCCTGCATAAACACCAAATGTTAAAGGTGAGACTTTACAGTCTCAATAATTTTCTTAACAATACATTGTACTCCAGTTCACATTAAAGAGCATTATTATCCTTCTACAGCTAAAATTACAATGACATAAAATTGTTTAGGTTGAGAATGACAGTCCAAAGCACTGCAAATGTGCGTGTTGTTCAATAAAGGCACATTTTCTTCATTACACTAAACTGTCTAAGGTGAGAAGTGAATAATAAATACATTATTAAAAAGTCATAAGCAATATTTGAAAAATATATTTTTGATTAAGTCATTTTTCATTAGTATCAATCATATGATACATTTATTGTTTTAGTTGACAGTATAATCTTATATATAACCTATATATATATTATATATATATATATATAATCTTATATATAACCTATAATCTTATATATAACCCATAACTCCTAAAGTAAGTCCCTATTATTAAAACCTTATTTGACAGTAATGATAATATCAGTGTTCCATTTCAACATTTATATAATTAAATGATACATTTCCAATGTTACAGTTTGGGGTTTTTTTCCTAGTTTCAAAAGGTATACCAAACCCAGTAAAACAGGACCACTGATTACAATGGTCTATGGTGCAAACAGTGAAATTCTCATATTACACAATATTCCCACCAAAAATACTTTTGGAACTTCAGTGTACAAAGGTGGCAGTAATTTTTTAACAGACTGTTTGAATTATTAGCTGTAGATTTTAAATGAATATACATGGACCGTGCTTTTGCCTGTAACTCATAGTTTCTTTGCCATGCCAGTTATTAGCTAAGGTTCAGCTCTAATTTCTGTGCCATAAGTTAAGGAAACCTACAGTAAATTCTCCATGGAAGAACTCTACCTTTATCTGAATATCAATTAGCAGTGCAATATTATGCCAAATATTTTTTAAAACTCCTTTTAGCTTTTACTAGTTCCTTTTGCTTTAATATATTTCAGGCCAGAGACAGTAACGCTTCAGATATTTTCCATTATCCATCCTATGCACATGACTTATCCTTCAAAGTTATGGTATAAAAATCATTTCACTTCTTAGAACACTGACTCTATTTTATTTATACTTATTGGGGATAAAAATTGTGGTAAACAAAGATGGCATTGGAGATGTGATCTATCTACATGTATGTATATTTGTATGTATATGTGTGAGTATGTATGAGTGCATATATAAGAATGGACTTATGTCTACCTCTACTGGAAGAGCCAGGAGACTTACTTGAAATATGAACAGCACTATCTTCTGCAACTCATTAAAAGTTTTGCTCTTCACATATTTGGTGTATTATATCCATTTATTTATTCATTCATTTAATAAACATATTTTAATACTTTGTGCTAGACTTTCTCTCATCTTCCTTTTCTTATGTAGATGTCTGGGTAAAAGAATAGGTGAGGGCTCTGGAAGTAAGACCTTTCTTACTCATGGACCTGGTGAATGGGACATTGTAATAAATGTCAGATATTTATTTTCAGTTGATTCTGATATAAAAGTTAGGAAGAAACCTATACCTGCTCCTCAAGAAAAATTTGTTAAGAAAACAAAAAGTTGTCACTATAAACCAAATAAAATTATATAGAAATGAATAAACAGTGAAGATGTAAAGGATAATCTATACTATTTAGGAGTAATTTTCAGAGCCTATGTCTACTTAGCCTGTACATCTTTGGACATGCTATGCACATTTTTAAAAGTCAGATTAGAATATTTGGCTTCCAATGAAATGTACTTGGAGATACAAAAAAAAAATCTTCAAGTGTAATATCTTTCGTTGAAAAGGATAGATAAACAGATAATTACAATAATGGAGGATAAGTACAATGGAAAAAGAAAGAAAAGGGAGAGTATCTTTCTATTCGGTGATTCAGAAGGAGACAGATAGAAGAATAGACAGATAGAAGAAAATTTTAGAAGAAGTGAAAAATGAGTGTATTTCAGATTTGAAAAAAAAAATCCAAGGAGAATACTACAAGGAATCCACACTTAGACATACATTAAAACTGAAAAACAACAAAGAGCAGGCTGATAGAAAGTAAGCCTACATATGTCAAATTACAGTTTAACTAACAGTTGATTCTTATTGTCGACCTTGGATGTCAGAAGACAACAGAATGATATCTTAGTATTGTTTTAAGGTACAATTATGTCAAATACTTTAAATGTAATTAAAATTTCTTTCACAAATTAAATGAAATAGCATTTTTCAAATAAACAAAAGCTGGAAGATTTTACCACAAATTCACCCTCATCAAAGGATGTGCTTCAGGAAAAGAGACAATGAACCCAAAATGAAGATTCCAGATGAAAGAAGGAATGATAAGCAAGGAAAATGAGACACATCTGGTTGAACCAAAATAAACATTGATTATGTACAATTGTATCCAATTTGGAAGATCACACATATAGACTATGGCACAAAATAAGATGTAAGTTGGAAGGCAGTGATTGGAATAAGCATATTCTAAGGCCACAATATTCTGGAAAAGCATAAATATACTGACTCAAATTAGGTATTGTTATATTTTTAAAGAAAATAAAAAGTACCATAAGTAGAAAGTAGTAAATAGATGATAAAAATTAAATATATATCAATAATTGTAATACACATAAATGAACAAGACAATGAGAGGGAATAATAATAAATATAATAATTTCGATTAAAATGGTTAAACAGCAAAACACTAAAGAAATTTGTCACCAAGTATGTCACCAAGGAATCTAGACTTAATACATTTTAAGGTAGAGATGTGAAAATGTTTTAAGTTAATACAAAATGATCATCTTTATATTTAGAATGATCACACTGGATATGCTACCTTTAATACACTATGTAATTTGGAACGATTTTATATTGCTGGACAGTTAGACAAAGCCTTTTAAAAATAATCTTAAAAAAATTAAAAAGTGACCAAAATAATAAACAGGATGGGAATTTAGGTAAAAAGGAATTCACAGTTTCAAAGCCTCCTTTTTTTCCTACAGGCAGTTTCCCATTCTGGCACATTTGGGATTTGGTTTTAATAGTTTGTTGTAATGAGTGCAACAGAAACAAAGCCCCAGTTATGTACAAACTGGAAACCCTACTCAGGGGCCCTTTTCATAATAGTTGTACCTTCAAGGGACACAGTTTCAGAGTAGAGAGATTTGGAGGTAAATCCTCCCCTGCCCCTTCACTCAGGATGTTGTTATAAAAGTTGAGTTGGTTTGAAGCAGGAGAATGATGTGTTCTTGGGCAAATTTCAACCCTGATTTATCTCACCTGAGAGCTCCAAATAACATTAAGTGAATAATTTACTTTAAAGTATTCCAGACCTGGCATGTTCCCAGGCACTTAAAGAAACTTATGCAAAGGATGAAGGATGAGGGATCATTATCCCAGTTTTCAAAGAATTCACATAGATACATTTTTTAAATGGTTAGACAGAAAACATTCAAAGATAATCAAATATATAAGGTAACTAGACCCCAAAGTGAGATTCAGCAGAAACAACATACATAAAGAGACGTGAAAAAGAATCTTTATAGCAATATTGTTAATTTTTTTTTAAGCAAGACAATGAAAATGACAATAGAAAAGATAAATTGTGGCATATCCCTACATGGAATGTATTAGCAAAAAAGGCAAGTCACAGGAAATATAGTACAATTCCATGTATTTACAGTTAACATAGGCAAATATATATATTGCTTTGCAATACTTATGTCTGTAGAAAAATTTTAAAGAAACACATGGAAATGATAAACACCCAATATGAGATAATCGTATCTCTGGGGATGGAATCAAGGAGGAACACTCATGGTGCTTGCTGTTAGGTGAGTACTTGGGTGTGTATTGCATTACTCATTGTATCATTATGTTTTTTCTGGATGTTTAATAGTACACATAAAAAGAAATCTGCGAGTGAATGAATAACTGAATAAAATTCACCTAGAAAGTGTCTTTAATTTTTTGAAACATTAATTTATTATACACAGAGTAAAAGTTGAAATTTAACAACTATACTAAAAGAATAAACTATGATTCTTGTTTTCAAATAAATAATGACCTTATAATTCTGAGATATTGAAGCTTAGTAAAATTTTGAATGTTGTATATTAGTTATTTTCATGACCATGTATCAATGTAATATATGGAAAGGTAAATGATATGCCCATCTTAGCAGTTAGTATATAAAAAGAGACTTTATTGTTATAATAAACTGGGGGGTTCAATGGTGCACTTAAACTCTAGATCAACTTCTGATATCCATCTGTGTAATGCACAGCTACATATTCATAGAAACTAACCTCAAGGTTCATGTCATATCACATAAATTGATACACATATTATTATATACATTTGACTGTTTAAATAATTAGGTGGGAATTGTTTGATTTTTTTTTCATCAGATGAACTTATGCCATAGAATATTGCAGATGAGGGGAGAAAATATATTCTGCTGTAACTAGTTTTTTAATAAAGTTTAACTGATTTTTATAAAGATCCTTTGACCAACTTTTAAGACTAAAGATTTCTTTCCTCTTAGCTCTAAAAGTAGGCTTCAAACAGTTCCATACATTTGGTAAAGGCCAGTATCTACCCCAAGATATTTTTTAGCAGGGAAGGTCAGTCATAATTTCAAATATTTTCCACAACATTACATTTTGATATTAAGTATACATAATTATTGTTACCATGGCATTCTCTTATATTTATAAAGACTAAGGAAATAACACTACAAATTATACTGAGTTACTAACAGTGATTAAATTACTGTTTATGTGTGTTTATATTAAAAGAAAAGCATTATTCTTATTTTAATCAGAGTTGCATTAATTACTGCATTGTGGATGTGACCCTGTAGGGAGGATAGTTTCTGTTTATGCACAGTTTGGACATGCTGAACAAATTTTACTGAAACTTGAGGTCTGGGCAAAAAACGTGTCTTGAAAGGTAATTTATGACTAATTAGATAGCTCCAGAGAGATTTATCTCCTGAGTTGTGTATTTACATTTCAAGGTAGGCTGAAACCTAGGACCTTAAAAATCCTCTGGGTTGTAAATCAGGAGACAGTGAACTTATTTATCTTTGCCATGGAGAGATTTATTTGTATTCCATGGAGATGGAGTAAGAAGCCTGTATGTTTTCCATTATATTTCCAAGGAGACTCTTTCTGGATGGGAGGGATACAGCATGTAAATAAGTGTCCATATTCATTTTATTCAGGGTTCCTCACTGGCAATACAGACTCCATATATGTTGCATGACATTTGGCTCCTACTGTATCACCCCATGGGTAAGAATTGGGGAAGAGGAAACCAGTAGTTAATTGTTTGCTGTAAATAAAGAACAATGATCTACTCTGCTCTAGCAACTTATGTGAACA
The DNA here is from genome assembly GCF_003676395.1 of Aethalodelphis obliquidens. NCBI lineage: Eukaryota > Metazoa > Chordata > Mammalia > Artiodactyla > Delphinidae > Aethalodelphis > Aethalodelphis obliquidens. Next base: position 41,193,816 of record NW_020837946.1, read on the forward strand.
TTCAAGATAATATTAATAAATATAGATTTTAAAAAGTTAAGAGCAGGTGAATTGAATAATAATCTACATGTGATTAGCTAATTAAAATGTTTTTGTTCATTAGTATATTAATATATTGAGTCATACATCTGAATTTCTTGAGATGTAAGGATTCTGCTAATGAAGTACCTATACGCATGTTCTAATTTGGTGAACTATTGAACAGAGCTGTATATTATTTCTTTTTCCAGCTTCTCTGAGATATAATTAACAGTCATATATTCTTTATTACTGCAGGACTTCTTGAAATTTTTACTATGTTAGCATGCAGTATGTTTCGAGGAAGAAGGCATTGAGTGACAAGGGTTAAATATTTGTGCATCCTGACCATGGTTGCCTTCAAAAACACTTTTTCCATAAAGTATCTATTAATAATTCTCAATCTAGTATTCTGAAGACCACACTTTGGGAATTGTTTTACTTACTTTACCTACCATACACAGTGTTGGCTAAGTAAATTCTCTTCCATGTGAAATTTCAGTTACTATCATTAACACCATCAAAAGGTAAATATAAGATTTTAAAAAATATATTCAATCCACTTAATTCCCATTTTTCTTGTTTTTGTCTAAGAAGACAAAACAATCCTTAAAGTGTTTGTACCTAACAACAGAGCATCAAACTTCTTGAAGGAAAAACTAATAGAACTGCAAAAAGAAAGAGATGAATTCACTATTACAGATGGAGGCATAAACATGTCTGTATCAGAAATGGACAGATCAGGCAGAAAGAAAATCAGTAAGGACATAGTTAACCTCAAAACACAATAAACCAAACAGAAACAATTGGCATCTGTAGACTACTTCATGCAAAACCAGCAGAATACACATTCTTCTCAAACTCACATGGACAATTCACTAAGATAGACAACACTCTGGGCCATAAAACACAAATAAATTTAAAAGTATAGAAATCGTACAATGTCTGCTTTCAGATCACAGTGGAACTAATCTAAAATCTCAAGACAAATTAAAAGAGTTTTGGAAATAAAAATATAAACACAACTTATCAATATTGGTGGGGTGGAGTAAAAAGCAGTACTTAGAGGAAAACTGAGAGCAATGAATGCATATATTAGAAAGAAAGATGTAAAATCAATAATCTAAGTTTCCACCTTAGGAAGCTAGGAAAAAAAAGTGCAAATTAAATTCCAACTAAGTATAATAAAAGAAATTAGAATTAGTGCAGAAATCAATGAAATTGAAAAAAAGGAAATAGAGATATTCAACAAAACCAAAAGATGGTTCTTTGAAAAGACTACTAAAATTGATAAACATCTAGCCAGGCTAATTACAAATGATAAGAAATGACACAATAAGATCAGAAATGAAAAAAGGGACATCACAACAGACCAATGGAAATTAAAGGGATAATAAAGGAATACTATGAGCAACTTTATGCCCACAAATTCAATATGATAACAGAAAGAAATTAAAAGTATCCATATCAGAAAGAGACAGTAAAGAGACACTATTATTATCAGGTCATATTCTTGTATTGTTGAAAACTTACAGTAAACTATAATAAAACTGATATAACTAACAATTGACTATAGCAAGGTTTCAGGATGCTAGTGAAATATATAAAAAAATAAGTTATATTTCAATATACTCACAATAAACGATCTGAAAATGAAAATTTTAAAGCAACTTAATTTACTATAGAATCAAAACGTATACAATTCTCAAAGATATATTTAACAATGGAAATGTGATTCTTATATAATGGAAATTAGAAAGCATTGCTAAGAAAAATTAAAGAAGATATAAATAAATAGAGATTTTTCAGTCATGGAGTGAAAGACTCGATATTATCAAGATGGTCAATCTCTCCCAGCTGATTCAAAATTTAATCCCAAAGTCTTTATTTTTTCTGTAGAAATTGAAAAAAACTTATCTTAAAGTATATATGGAGATGCAAAGATATAGAATAGTAAAATGGTTTTTAAACAAAAATACAGACTTAGAGGACTTACACTAGCCAAAATCAAAACAAACTATAAAGCTATAATAATCAAGATGGTAGAGTGTTGAAACAAAATAGAAACATATCAGTACACTAGAAGGAAGAGCATTGAGTCTTCGAATATAGATTTTTTTTTATAAAGGTGCCAAGACAAAATGGGGAAAGAATAGTATTTCAACAAATAATTATGGAACAAATGGATATTCACAAGCATAACAATTAACTTAGACATTTTCCTCAGTATACACAAAAGTTAGCTCAAAATGAATCATATTGCTAACTGTAAAAGCTAAAATCATAAAATTTCTAGAAGAAAGTAGAGGAGAAAATCATGAGGAGGTGGATTTGGGCAAAGAGTTTTTAGATACAACATCAAAATAAACTTCATAAAGAGAAAAAAACATACAATTTGAATTTTATCAAAATTTTAAAAATGTGTGCTTCAAATGATTCCATTAATTAAAAAGAAAAAAAGTAAGCTGCAGATTGGGAGAAAATACTTGAAAATAACATGTTTTATAAAGGACTTCTCCTAAGTTTACAAAAAACACAACTCAATAATAACACAAATATAAAATGAGAATATATTTGAATAGCTATTTCACCAAATAAGATGCAGGCGTGAAAAGATGTTAAATTTCATTAGTCATTAGAGAAACACAAATTAAAGTAACAATAAAGTATTACCATACATATACTAGAATATGCATCTAATACAGACAAAATACAGAAAATAAGGGGTGTTGGCAAGGAAGTGGGAAACTAGAATCATATATAGCTGGTGGGAATGTAAATGGTGCAGCCAATTTGGAAAGAATTTGGTCATTTCCTTAAAATTTAAACATAAACTTATTATATAATTCAGCATTTGCAGTCTTAGGAATCTATCTGAGAAAAATAAAAACACACATTTGTGAATGTGCAGAGCATCATTATTCATAACAGTCCCAAACTGGAAATAATCCAAATATCTCCCCATTGTTGAATGGATAAACAAAAATACGGAGTAATTGAATATTATTTAAGATTTAAAAGCAATGAAATATATGATATGTTTTGTGATATGATATGGCTGAATCTCAAAAACATTATGCTAAGGAAGTCAGACAGAGAGAACATATGTTTTATGATTCCTTTTACATAAAATGTTTAGAAATACAAAAAAAATCAAAAGGCTGCCTTCAGAAATATAAGGAACTTTTACAATTTATTAATAAGATAGCAAAAATTCACCACAAATTAACAACATACTTGAACACAGACTTCATAAATGAAAATAAATCATAAATTAGCAGATGATAGAGGCTAAACAGTACTTGTCATCAGCAAAAAGCAAGTTAATACCACTCTCACCACTTTTATTCAACATAGTTTTGGAAGTTCTAGCCACAGCAATCAGAGAATAAAAACAAATAAAAAGAATACAAATTGGAAAGAAAGAAGTAAACTGTCACCGTTTGCAGTGACATGATACTATACATAGAAAATCCTAAAGATGCCACCAGAACACTACTAGAGCTCATCACTGAGTTCAGTAATGTTGCAGAATACAAAATTAACATGCAGAAATCTGTTGCTTTTCTATTCTCTTAACGAAATATCAGAAAGAGAAATTAATAAAACAACCCGATTTATCATTGCATCAAAAAAGTAAAATACCTAGGAATAAAACTACCTAAGGAGGCAAAAGACCTGTTCTCCAAAAACTATAAGACACTGTTGAAAGAAATTAAAGACAACACAGTTGGAAAGATAAATAATGTTCTTGGATAGGAAGAATCAATATTGTTAAAATGACCATAATACCCAAGGCAATCTACAGATTCAGTGCAATCCCTATCAGATTATCAATGGCATTTTTCACAGAACTAGAACAAATTTTTTTTTTAATTTGCATGGAAACACAAAAGACCCCAAATAGCCAAAATGATCTTGAGAAAGAAGAATAGAGCTGGAGGAATCACGTTCCCTGACTTCAGACTATACTACAAAGCTACAGCAATCAAAACAGCATAATCCTGGCACAAAAACAGACATATAGATCAATGGAACAGGATAGAGAGACTAAAATAAACTCACAGACTTATGGTCAATTAATCTACTACAAAGGAGGCAAGAATATACAATGGAGAAAGGACAGTCTCTTCAGTAAGTGGTGCTGGAAAATTGGACTCCTATATATAAAAGAATGAAATTAGGACATTCTCTAACATCATTTACAAAAATAAACTCAAAGTGGATTAGAGACCTAAATGGTAAGACCAGATACTGTAAAACTCTTAACGGAAAACACAGGCAGAACACTCTGACATAAATTGCAGCAATATTTTTTTGGATCTGTCTCCTAGAAACAAAAGCAAAAAATAAACAAATGGAATGTAATTAAACTTAAAAGCTTTTGCACAGCAAAGGAAACCATAAGCAAAATGAAAAGACAACCTACAGAATGGGAGAAAATATTTGTAAATTATGTGACCAACAAAGGATTAATTTCCAAATTATACAAATAGCTTATACAGCTCAATATAAAAAAAAAGATCCAAAAATGGGCAGAAGACCTAAATAGAAATTTCTCTAAAGAAGACATACAGATGGCCAACAGGCACATGAAAAGATGCTCAACATTGCTAATTATTAGATAAATACAATTCAAATATACAATGAGGTATCACCTCACACGGGTCAGAATGGTCATCATCAAAAAGTCTACAAATAATAAATGCTATGTAAATTGGTGCAGCCACTATGGAGAACAGTATGGAATTTCCTTAAAAAACTAAAAGTAGAGTTACTATATGATCCAGCAGTTTCACTCCTGGGCATAGATCTGGAAAAGATGAAAACTCTAATTTGAAAACATACATGCACCCCAATGTTCATAGCAGCACTATTTACAGTATCCAAGATATGGAAGCAACCTGAGTGTCCATCAACAGATGAATGAATAAGGAAGATCTGGTATATATATATATATATATATATATGGAATATTACTTGGCCATAAAAAATGAACGAAATAATGCCATTTGCAGCAACATGGATGGACCATTCTTATTTGCTTGTCTGTGTCCTACATTAGAATTTCATCTTATCTTTATGTTTATTTTCCTTTCAATGCAACATACAAAGAATACAGACCATTTAGTCTATCCTTTCATTCAAGCACAGTAGGAGAAGTTAAGCTATAATTCTATAATTCCACTTTAAAAAACAAGTAAAGGAATATAAGAGGAGGAATCTTTTTTTTAAGATATCAATACTTGATTCTTTATTTAACTGAAGTTATCTAATGAGCACAACACTGGGCTTGCATAAAAGTCCTGATAGTACATATATATTTTTTATATTCAGAATTATTTTGAAGAAAATAAACTTTTCTAATATAGGTATACTTAATTCTGTGATAATTTAGAGGCAAGGATGATTGTTCAGTAAATTGGAAATTAATGTATGACTTTGTAAGTATATGTTTTATAGCTGGCATTTAGGTGTATATGCTCTTTATTCTGCTTGTTTTCTTTCCAGTTTCATAGTGGTTCTTTATAAGGGTGTACATTTGAATACACACACACACACACACACACACATACACAGAGCAAAAGAAAGACTTGTACTTATATGTAAGTTTAAATTAAAGTAAATGCAATTTGTAAATAATTTTATCAGTGATTTTTATACAATATTATGAAGTATATAGTTTATGTCTAGAAGACATAGAAATTTTTGTTATTTTAACTCACAATGTTTGGATGTAATTGAGTGAGAGTGATAATTCTAAATAATTACAAAAATTATTTAATAAATAACTTCAAGCATTAAAATACTGCACCATAATTTAAATAGTACCCTTAAATATTTAGACTTATTCTTGTGTATATAAAAGAGAAAAAAATATTACTTATGTTGATAGAAGATTGCTTTACTTAAAATCTCCCACATGGGGCTTGTCCCCATTTTTATACTAAAATAGAGATTCTCACTTACTAACCCTTGACTAACTTGTATGTTTTCTGGGACAATTAACATATTTTGAGAATACCAAACTACCAATTATTGCCAGATTTTCACAAAAAGAAAGGAAGAATGAGCTTTTTAAAAAGCATTTATAACCTGGCTCAAGTACATTCATTCAAATAAGTATTTGTTAAACTCCTGCCATGCGCAGAATTGCACTGGTGATTCCCGTGTTCTACTAAAATCCTCTCTTGGATCAATTTAACTCACAGCCTGGAACAATTTTTCATTAGATCCACTAGATTACCAGTTTTCCAGTCACATGTTTGCAATTCTACTTATTTTATTAAATGGTGATTCCAAGAGACAAGCTGTCAATTGAAGAACACCTTTCTAAAAACTAGTCTAGTATATTGAGAATGTGTTAGTCCACAATAGGTATTTTCTAGAAATTACATCAACTTACCAAGGTTTTGATAATTGGGCAACTTATTTCCTCAGCCACCTAGTTCTTTACCAAGAAACTCTTTCACTTGCAAACGTGTCCATGGAACTCTGTGTTCCTCTGGAACTTGTAAAAATAAAAATTTTAAAATTGGTATTTTCAGTTCAGCTCCAGTTATTATTCAACTATCATGATAGTTATATAAACCTTGATTTAGGAAAAGTAGATGAGGGAATTTTAAAGTATGTAGTAGGATTTTTGTGCCTCCAACTCACAATGAACCAAAGAAGACTCTTGACTTCCCACCCAAATTATTTTACACTCTGTCAAAATGCAACAGTCTGTGGTTACACAAAACAAAATCTAGTTATATTTCCAAATATCTAGCAAGACAGTTGTAATTTACCAAGGAATCAACTAACCAGCATATTAAATGCCTACAAGTGGGCTATATGTGTCAGATAATATGAATATTAATAAGCACTATCATATCCTCAAGAAACTCCAGATTTGTGGGGAAGAAAAACCCAAACACACATATATATGTAGGGAAGGTAGAATAGTGCAATATTCCAGTTTACTGAAAACACACAGCTTACCCTTAGCCATAGAGGAACCACAATTAAATATGTTTTATCAGATGCTTAATTATCTGGGGAAATATATTTTCTTTTTTTAAACATCTGTTTTGATGATCATTGTGCATATAATGATAATATTAATTATTACTGTTGATAATTATAACATCATATAATATTATCATCATCATCACTGATGTAAATGTAGGTACATGTGAGTTCCACTGCTCAAATGGCAATGTAAGTAGCTCTGTGGAGTTAAATACTCAGAGAAACTGCTGAAAATGGAAAAAAAAATTTTTTTAATCTATGGAAATGGTTCTAAGAGCATACAGTAAGTGAAGAAACACTTATTCAAACTTGGTAAGAACAGTGATAATCTGAGGCACTTGAATCATGATCCCCTTTCCCCATCTAAGACCAATATAACAAAAACTTTACTCCAGGTAAGTGTAGCCAAGAACACAGTGCTCCTTATGCCTAAAACTCCTAGTCATGGAGTATGGTATTTCCCTGGGAGGGGATGGATATAAGCAATTCTCATCCTATCTCCCCCCACCCCACCATTCTCTGCCTTATTACTTTGTGTAGAGGCTAAATTCCAAAGTACAGCTGAGAAGTTGAGAGTAAGATGCTCTATTGCCCTCACAGGATACTGAAAATGCTAGGGTCCTGATTGCTTTCTCCCTGGCCTATTCATAGGGCAGAGTTTCCATGTAAGAGGATACACGCCAAGAAGATCAGAGGCTACCACACCAGCCTAGTGCTCAGCTTCTAAGGTGGGAAAGTCATTCAGGGAGAGATGTGCACTGTCCCCAGCCCCACCTCTAGAGTCATGGCTAACAGATTTTTTTTCAGGGTATAGGTAGTCTATAAAACAGAGAGCTCCAAAGCTCTTCCTGAAGGACTTTCTTTGAAACAGAGTATGGTAAACTTCATGCCTAAGGGTGCTCTGAAAAATAACAAAGGAATTAAAAGAAGACTGGTAGCTTATTAAAGATATAAGCTAAAGAATAGGCTGATACATTTTACCAGAAGAACCAAAAAGAGACAACCAAGAAGAGTTCTCCTGGGGGCAGAGCAAACCTCAAACACTGAATTCCTAAACTAACCCTACAAAGCACTTCAAATTTAATTGAATCAGTCTGTGGGACAATTTATGCTCTGGAAAATTGTTGACAGAAATATAGCAATAAGCAAACAATTAGGAGAGTTTTATAGTAGAGCTGTATGTGGTCAGAAAAAAGAGACAAAGAGAACACTACTAAACCATTGCCATACCAGCTGCCTGTGCACATGCCAAGGGAGCACCCTGAGTTACAATGTCAGGATCTTGGCACTGCAGGGGAAATGGACTTCCTAAAATAATCCACCTAGTCACTAAACAAATAAACGAGCAAAAATTACAATATGAGGGGTACCAAGAGTTGCTACAATAAATGTCCAATTTTCGAAAAAAATATTATGCAATGAATTGGGAAAATATGACCCATAGAGAGGGAAGAAAACAGGCAATAGCAAGAGGCTGGGAGATCAACCAGATGTCAGATTTAACACAAAAAAGACTGAATAGAACTAAGTAGCCATTATAAATATTTTCAAACAGTAAAGGAAACCATGGTTAAAGAAGTGAATGAAGCTATGAAGGCAATGTTTCATCAAACAGATAATATAAATAAAGAGAAGAAACCATGTTTAAAAAAATGAACCAAATGGAAATCTGAGAGTTGAAACACCAGATGGGATCAACAGAAGTAAGTATTAGCAAACTTAAAGAAAGATCAGTGTAATAGAGATTATGGAATCTGAAGAACAGAGAGGAAAAAATGAAAAAAAAAAAAAAAAGAAAGCAAGACTCAGAGAAATATGTGACACCATTTAGCACATATTAAGCACACCCAAGAAGAATATACAAAAATTAGTCACTTTTAATGAGCAATACAAAAATGATATTAATAAAATAATTCCAATTATAATAGCATCAAAAAGGATAAGAATTAAACTCAACAAAAGAAGTGTAAAAGTTATACTCTGAAAACTATAAAATATCATTGATGTAAATTAAAGGAGACCTAAGTTAAAAGAAATCTGCAACATGTTTATAAATTGGAAGACATAATACTGAAATTGTTAAAATGACAAAAATCCCTAAATTTATCAGCAAATTCAGTGCAATCCCTATTATTTTCCCAGCTGGTTTCTTTAAAGAAATTGACAAGCTGATTCCAAAACTCATATGGATTTACTCAAGGAAACTAGAAAAGTAAAAACAACCTTGATGAAAACAAAGTTGTGTGACACACGTTCAGATTTCAAAACTTACCACAAAGCAACAGTAATCAAAACAGTGTGGGGCTGGTATAAGGATAAACATATAGATCAATGGAATAAAACTGAGAATTCAGAAAAACCCTTCTGAACCCTTCTGTATGGTCAACTGAATTCTAAAAAGTATGCCAATATAATTGATGGGGGAAATTACTCTAACAAATGGTGGTAGGACAGCTGGGTAGCCACATGTAAAAGAATGAAGTTGGATGCCTACCTCACAACATATACAGAAATTAACTCAAAAACGATTAAAGCATAAACATTAGAACTAAAATTACAAAATTGTTAGAAGAAACATAAGGGCGACTTTGGATATGGCAATGTGTTCTTACATCAAAAGCACAAGTAATCAAAAAAAATTACTTCATCACAATCAAAAACTTTTGTAACTTAAAGGACATTACAGTTATGTAAAAAAAAACATGAAATGGGAGAAAATATTTTCAAATCATATAGCTCATAATGGACTTGTACCTAGCATATATAATGGATTCACATAATTGAATAATAAAAAGACAAATAACCTAATTAAGAAATGGACAAAGGAACTAAGTTGGCATCTCTAGAAGAAATGTACAAATGGCACTAAGCACAAGAGAAGATACTAGACATCATTAACCATCAGGGAAATGCAGATCAAACCATAATTAAATACCACTTCACACCGACTAGGATGGCTACTGTAAAAGTACAGATATTAATAAGAGTGGGCAAGGGTGTGGAAATATCAGAACTGTCATCCACTGCAGGTGATACTAAAATGGTTCAGACACTTTTTTCCAAAGAGTCTGGCAGGAACTCAAAATGTTAAAAATAGTTATTTTCTAACTGAATAATTCCATTTCTAACTATAAATCCTTGAAAAATGAAAACATATGTCCACACAAAAACATATATGAATATTCACAAAACCATTATTCATAAAAGTTAAGAGTTAGATACAATCAAATGTCCATCAACTGATGAATGCATAAATAAAATGTGGTACATCCACACATGTAATAACAGTCTGTCATAAAATAAATGAAGTACTGATACATGCTACAATACAGATGGACCTTGAAAACATTACAATAAGTGAAATAACTATATATTATATAATTCTATTTATATGAAATTTCCAGAATAGGCAAATTGATACAGCACTGTGGGGAATGGGAAATTGAGTATGATAGCTAAAGAACATGCAGTTTATTTTAGGGGTGAGGAAAATAATCTAAAATTGATATAGTAATGGTTGCACAACTCTGTGATTATAGTAAAACCCATTTTGTTCCACACATTGAGTGAATATTACCATATGTAAGTTATCTCAATAAATGAGTTACAAAACCAAAGTAGGTAAATGAGACGTTTGCCTCAAGGATATGGTTGTTTATGTAAGCACCAGTTTGCACTGAAAATCTCATTTTCTCTGCCACTATTAGGTATATTTAGGAGGGCCAGTATTTTTCAGATATAGTCAGTTTTTGGCACATAGAGTATTTTTAATACCTTTCTAAAGGATGGAACACATTATATAATACAATATATGAAACTTAAGGCATTGTTAGATGGAGCATCAAAAAAGTATAAAATGTTTAATGTTCTCAGATACTGATAACCTTCCTTTTTAAGATTTTTTTGATGTGGACCATTCTTAAAGTCTTTTACTGAATTTGCTGCAATATGGCTTCTGTTTTATGTTTTGGTTTTTTGGCCGCGAGGCATGTGGGAATCTTAGTTCACTGACAAGGGATTGAACACACACCCATGGTATGGGAAGGCAAAGTCTTAACAACTGGAAGGCCAGGGAAGTCCCAATACTGATAACATTTAAAAAGCATCTGACTTCTAATGACTTGTAGCAGCAGGACACAAGAAAGGGTTTCTTGGTTAAAACTTTTGCAAAAATAATGCAAGAAATAAAATAATCTACAGATAATTAGTTTTGAATAGCTCACTGTGAAATACTAAAATTAGAACTCAGCCACACTAAGGAAGTGAGGTTCATGCAAGTGGGTGAGATTGGGAGGCAAACTATTGTTTTCTTATTACAGATATTAGGGGGTTATTCGGCCTGTGAAGATTTGTAAAAATTGCACTTTGGACAAAAAGTAAATAAATTATAAAACAAAAGAAAAAGTGGTCTTTGCTGAAACAATAAAATTTCTGTAAGCAAAAGCAGTACAGTTGAGAGAAAGAGGATATATTTTATGTTTATTAGTTTTCATATAAGGCATTGTTGATGGCAATTTTCTGCTGGCATAAAAAATAACTTTTGAGACCAATAATGACAATATTAGCAAAGATGATTAACTGATATGCAAAAATGCTTTTTCTATTTAAAAATATTTTTTAACAAATTTATTGGAGTATAATTGCTTTACAATGTTCTGTTAGTTTCTGCTGTATAACAAAGTGAATCAGCTATGTGTATACATATATCCCCATATCCCCTCCCTCTCACCATCCATATCCCACTCCTCTAGGTGGTCACAAAGAACTGAGCTGATCTCCCTGTGCTATGCGGCGGCTTCCCACTAGCTATCTATTTTACGTTTGGTAGTGTATATATGTCCATGCCACTCTCTCACTTTGTCCCAGCTTACCCTTCCCCCTCCTCGTGTCCTCAAGTCCATTCTCTACATCTGCGTCTTTATTCCTGTCCTGCCCCTAGGTTCATCAGAACCTTTTTTTTTTTTAAGATTCCCTATATATGTGTTAGCATATGGTATTTTTTTTTCTCTTTCTAACTTACTTCAGTCTGTATGACAGACTCTAGGTCTATCCACCTCATTACAAGTAGTTCAATTTTGTTTCTTTTTATGGCTGAGTAATATTCCATTGTATATATGTGCCACATCTTCATTATCCATTCATCTGTCGATGGACACTTAGGTTGCTTCTATGTCCTAGCTATTGTAAATAGTGCTGCAATGAACATTGTGGTACATGACTCTTTTTGAATTATGGTTTTCTCAGGGTATATGGCCAGGAGTGGGATTGCTGGCTCATATGCTAATTCTATGTTTAGTTTTTGAAGGAACCTTCATACTGTTCTCCATAGTGGCTGTATTAATTTACATTCCCACCAACAGTGCAAGAGGGTTCACTTTACTGCACACCCTCTCCAGCATTTATTGTTTGTAGACTTTTTGATGATGGCCATGTGACTGGTGTGAGGTGATACCTAATTGTAGTTTTGATTTGCATTTCTCTAATGATTAGTGATGTTGAGCATCCTTTCATGTGTTTGTTCACAATCTGTATAACTTCTTTGGAGAAATGTCTATTTAGGTCTTCTGCCCATTTTTGGATTGGGTTGTTAGTGTTTTTGATGCTGAGCTGCATGAGCTCCTTGTATATTTTGGTGATTAATCCTTTGCCAGTTGCTTCATTTGCAAATATTTTCTCCCATTCTGAGGGTTGTGTTTTCATCCTGATTATGGTTTCCTTTGTTGTGCAAAAGCTTTTGAGCATCATTGGGTCCCATTTGTTTATCTTTGCTTTTATTTCCATTTTTTCTAGGAGGTGGGTCAAAAAGGATCTTGTTGTGATTTATGTTATAGAGTGTTCAGCCTATGTTTCCTCTAAGAGTTTTGTAGTGTGTAGCCTTGCATTAGATCTTTAAACAACTTGAGTTTATTTTTGTATACAGTGTTACAGAGTGTTCTAATTTCATTCTTTTACATGAGCTGTCCACTTTCCCCAGCACCACTTATTGAAGAGGCTGTCTTTTCTCCATTGTATATTCTTGACTCCTTTATCAAAGGTAAGGTGACCATATGTGTGTGGGTTTATCTATGGGATTTCTAACCTGTTCCATTGACCTATATTTCTGTTTTGGTGCCAGTACCATATTGACTTGATTACTGTAGCTTTTTTTTTTTTTTTTTGCTGTACGCGGGCCTCTCACTGCTGTGGCCTCTCCCGTTGTGGAGCACAGGCTCCGGAGATGTAGGCTCAGCGGCCATGGCTCACAGGGCAAGCCGATCCGCGGCATGTGGGATCCTCCCGGACCGGGGCACGAACCTGTGTCCCCTGCATTGGCATGTGGACTCTCAACCACTGCGCCACCAGGGAAGCCTGATTACTGTAGCTTTGTAGTATAGTCTGAAGTCAGGGAGCCTGATTCCTCCAGCTCTGTTTTTCTTTCTCAAGATTGTTTGGCTATTCGTGGTCTTTTGGGTTTTCACACAAATTGTGTAATTTTTTGTTCTAGTTGTGTGAAAAATGACATTGGTAGTTTGATAGGGATTCCACTGAATCTGTAGATTGCTTTGGGTAGTAGAGTCATCTTCACAATGTTGATTCTTCCAATCTAAGAACATGGTATATCTCTCCATCTGTTTATATCATCTTTGATTTCTTTCATCAGTTTCTTATAGTTTTCTGCACACAGGTCTTTTGTCTCCTTAGGTAGGTTTATGCCTAGGTATTGTATTCTTTTTAGTTGCAATGGTAAATGGGAGTGTTTCCTTAGTTTCTCTTTCAGATTTTTAGTCGTCAGTGTATAGGAATGCAAGAGATTTCTGTGCATTAATTTTGTATCCTGCTACTTTACCAAATTCATTGATTAGATCTAGTAGTTTTCTTGTAGCATCTTCAGAATTCTCTATGTATGGGATCATGGCATCTACAAACAGTGACCGTTGTACTTCTTCTTTTCCAATTTGGATTCCTTTAATTGCTTTTCCTTCTCTGATTGCTGTGGTTAAAAATGTCAAACTATGTTGAATAATAGTGGTGACAATGGGCAACCTTGCCTTCTTCCTAATCTTAGTGGAAATGGTTTCAGTTTTACACTATTGAAAACCATGTTGGCTGTGGGTTTGTCATATATGGGCTTTATTAGGTTGAGGTTCCTCTATGTCTGCTTTCTGGAGGGTTTTTTCCAAAAATGGGTGTTGAATTTTCAATGGGTGTTGAAAGCTTTTTCTGCATCTATTGAGTTTATCATATGGTTTTCATCCTTCAGTTTGTCAATAAGGTGTAACACATTGATTTGTGTATATTGAAGAATCCTTGCATTCCTGGGTTAAACCCCACTTGATGATGGTGTATGATCCTTTTAATGTGCTGTTGGATTTTGTTTGCTAGTATTTTGTTGAGGATTTTTGCTTCTATATTCATCAGTGATACTGGCCTGTAGTGTTCTTTTTTTGTGACATCTTTTTCTGGTTTTGGTATCAAGGTGATGATGGCCTTGTAGAATGAATTTGGGAGTGTTCCTCTATCTGCTATATTTTGGAAGAGTTTGAGAAGGATAGGTGTTAGCTCTTCTCTAAATGTTTGATAGATTTCACCAGTGAAGCCATCTGGTCCTGGACTTTTGTTTGTTGGAAGATTTTTAATCACAGTTTCAATTTCAGTACTTGTGATTGGTCTGTATATATTATCTGTTTCTTCCTGGTTCAGTCTTGGAAGGTTGTGCTTTTCTAAGAATTTGTCCATTTCTTCCTAGCTGTCCATTTATTGGAATATAGTTGCTTGAAGTAATCTCTCATGATCCTTTGTATTTCTGCAGTGTCAACTGTTACTTCTCCTTTTTCATTTCTAATTCTGTTGATTTGAGTCTTCTCCCTTGTTTTCTTGATGAGTCTGGCTAATGGTTTATCAATTTTGTTTATCTTCTCAAAGAGCCAGCTTTTAGTTTTATTGATCTTTGCTATTGTGTCCTTCATTTCTTTTTCATTTATTTCTGATCTGATTTTTATGATTTATTTCCTTCTGCTAACTTTGTGGGGATTTTTTTTGTTCTTTCTCTAACTGCTTTAGGTGTAAGGTTAAGTTGTTTATTTGGGCTTTTCCTTGTTTCTTCTGGTAGGATTGTACTGCTATACACTTTCATCTTAGAATTGCTTTTGCTCCATCCCATAGGTTTTCAGTCATCGTGTTTACATTGTCATTTGTTTCTATGTATCTTTTTATTTCCTCTTTGATTTCTTCAGTGATCTCTTGCTTATTTAGTAGTGTATTGTTTAGCCACCATGTATTTGTATTTTTTATACTTTTTTTCCTTTGATATCTAATCTCATAGTGTTTCAATTTTCTTAAATTTACCAAGGCTTGATTTGTGACCCAAGATATGATGTATCCTGGAGAATGTTCCATGAGCACTTGAGAAGAAAATGTATTCTGTTGTTTATGGATGGAATGTCCTATAAATATCAATTAAGCCCATCTTGTTTATTGTGTCATATAAAGCTTGGGTTTCCTTATTTATTTCCATTTTGGATGATCTGTCTATTGGTGAAAGTGGGGTGTTAAAGTCCCCTACTGTGTTACTGTAGATTTCCCCTTTTATGGCTGTTAGCTTTTGCCTCATGTATTGAGGTGCTCCTATGTTGGGTGCATAAATATTTAGAGTTGTTATATCTTCTTCTTGGATCACTCCCTTGATCATTATGTACTCTCCTTCTCCGTGCCTTGTAATAGTCTTTATTTTAAAGTCTATTTTGTCTGATATGAGAACTGCTTCTCCCGCTTTCTTTTGATTTCCATGTGCATGGAATATCTTTTTCCATCCCCTCATTTTCAGTCTGTATGTGTCCCTAGGTCTGAAGTGGGTCTCTTATAGACAGCATATATGTGGGTCTTGTTTTTGTATCCATTCAGCCAGTCTATGTCTTTTGGGTGGAGCGTTTAATTCATTTACATTTAAGGTAGTTATCGATATGTATGTTCCTATGACCATTTTCTTAATTGTTTTGGGTTTGTTACTGTAGGTCTTTTCCTTCTCTTGTCTTTCCTGCCTAGAGAAGTTTCTTTAGCATTTGTTGTAAAGCTGGTGTGGTGGTGCTGAATTCCCTTAACTTTTGCTTATCTGTACAGCTTTTGATTTCTCCATTGAATCTGAATGAGATCCTTGCTGGTTAGAGTAATCGTGGTGGTAGGTTCTTCCCTTTCATCACTTTAAATATGTCCTGCCTCTCCCTTCTGGCTTGCAGAGTTTCTGTTGAAAAATCAGCTGTTAACCTTATGGGGATTTCCTTGTATGTTATTTGTTTCTTTTCCCTGGTTGCTTTTAATATTTTGTCTTTATATTTATTTTTTGATAGTTTGATTAATATGTGTCTTGGTGTATTTCTCCTTGGATTTATCCTGTATGGGACTCTAGGTGCTTCCTGGACTTGACTGACTATTTCTTTTCCCACGTTAGGGAAGTTTTCAACTATAGTCTCTTCAAATATTTTCTCAGTCCCTTTCTTTTTCTCTTCTTCTTCTGGGACCCCTATAATTCGAATGTTCATGCCTTTAATATTGTCCCAGAGGTCTCTGAGACTGTCCTCAATTCTTTTGATTCTTTTTTCTTTATTCTGCTCTGCGGTAGTTATTTCCACTATTTTATCTTCCAGGTCACTTACCTGTTCTTCTGCCTCAGTTATTCTGCTATCGATTCCTTCTAGAGAATTTTTAATTTCATTTATTTTCTTGTTCATCATTGTTTGTTTGCTCTTTAGTTCTTCTAGGTCCTTGTTAAACATTTCTTATATTTTCTCCATTCTATTTCCAAGATTTTATTTTTTTTTAAATTTTTATTTCTTTTTGCGGTACGCGGGCCTCTCACTGTTGTGGCCTCTCCCATTGCGGAGCACAGGCTCCGGATGCACAGGCCCAGCGGCCATGGCTTACGGGCCCAGCCACTCCATGGCATGTGGGATCTTCCCGGACCGTGGCACGAACCCGTGTCCCCTGCACTGGCAGGCAGACTCTCAACCACTGTGCCACCAGGGAAGCCCTATTTCCAAGAGTTTAGATCATCTTTACTATCATTATTCTGAATTCTTTTTCAGGTAGACTGCCTACTTCTTCTTCATTTGTGGTCTGGTGGGTTTTTACCTTGCTCCTTCATCTGCTGTGTGTTTCTCTCTCTTGGGATCTCCTTTTCGCAGGCTGCAGGTTCGTTGTTCCCATTGTTTTTTGTGTCTGTCCCCAGTGGGTAAAGTTGGTTCAGTGGGTTGTGCAGGCTTCCTGGTAGAGAGGACTGGTGCCTCTGTTCTGGTTTGTGTGGCCGGATCTTGTCTTTCTGGTGGGCAGGACCACGTCCAGCAGTGTGTTTTGGGGTTTCTGTGAACTTATTATGGTTTTAGACAGCCTCTCTGCTAGTGGGTGGGGTTGTGTCCCTGTCTTGCTAGTTGATTGGCAATGGGGTGTCCAGCACTGGAGCTTGCTGTTTGTTGACTGGAGCTGGGTCTTAGCATTGAGATGGAGATCTCTGGGAGAGCTCTTGCTGATTTATATTATGTGGGGCTGAGAGGTTTCTGGTCATCCAGTGTCCTGAACTTGGCTCTCCCACCTCAGAGGCTCAGGCCTGACACCAGGCCAGAGCACCAAGACCCTGTCAGCCACATGGCAGTCTGCTGTGGTCTGCCTCCTTCTTTGGTCTTTCCTTGCCTTCTGTATACAGGGGTCAATTTCAGCTTTCACCAGGGAACTCCAGAAAACTTTGAACCTACAGTGTTACTGGTAAGTTCATTAGCAAGACAATGATGGTCACTCTCACCACTTCTCTCCAGAGATTCTTCAGCAGAAAACTGCTTCCACGTCTTCCTCCCCTCAGTCCTAGTCATGCTCCCAGAATAGGAGCTCCTTCTTTCTCATGGGTCAATCCTTTAAATATATGAAGTTCTCTGCTGAAGGAGGTCATAGAGAGCATGTGATTGCCAGTAGACCTCAGAGCTGGACCCTTTCCACTATCCTTAGAACGTTCCTCCTGCCTTCTCTTCCCATACCAGCAGCCAGTTCCAAGGCCATAGCCTTGAGACAGTCATAAATGCTTTTTTACAAAGAAAAATGTTGTTTCTATTAAAGCAAAAATTGGAAGAATAGATTCACTGAATTTATCAAAAGAAAAACATTTTGTGTAATTAAGGTCATTTATAGCTCTGAGATCAGCTACTTTAAACATATGCTGTTATAGATTTATACTTATAGAAATCCCATTCCATAATCTCTAGTGATTTATGCAATTCTGACCCTTTGGAATTAGCTTTCTAAACTTAATTTGTGTTTCTAACATCATTAAAGAGCTTCTTTTGGTATCTTGTTAAGGAATTATCTTTTTGGCATGTTTAATGACATCTTAAATTTCCTGTACGCATGAAAAACACTCACAGTAAACTAATTTCAAAATTTGAGAAAATATTTATAAAAGAAACAAATAGGAAATTAAAATTATTTTCTACATTAATGTGATTTGTTTACTGGATAATTAAGCAGAAAGTGTTTTCAGTTAGAGTGACAGTGAGGCAAGTATTAAGAGTTCTTTCTTGAGTGTTTTTTTATCTAAACAATTCACATAAAAATCTTAAAAGTTCTTGCTTCACTTTGCCACTTTAGACCTGATCATTAGCAGAACAATTTTAATTTCATTAAAATTAATAAATATAGTGTCATACACCTCAATTTGTTGAATCTGTATTATTTCCCATTACAGTATTATTAGTCTTCAACTATTTGAAGTATAGCAACTGTACACAAATATTGAAGTTTTGTCATTAAATAGTCTTACATGGTGAGCTTCAACTATCTGTATATAATGTTTCAGGAGAATGCTTCTGAATCCCATGACTTTTGAAAGTTGATTTTAAAAAGAGGGAGAAAAGAAACAAAACAATCATTTCTAACAGTAGCTGATAATAGTTCGTAGAACAGTGTGAGGTGGTAATACAGCAAAGGCAAGGATTTTGCCTTTTAGAATAAGTTTAGACTCAGTTTGCTAAAGTCGATATATCTGCAGATTGGAAATTTAATACAACCTATAAATGGCACAATCTAATGACTGAGGGGAACTGACCATAAACCCTAGGATAATTCTCTTTTAATTGTGTAGAATAGAATGGAAAGATCTCTTCCCACCAAATTTTATTCATTGGCATCTGAGTTCAATTTATATAGCATATTTTAAAATGATCAACTTGAAACAATATTTTAATTTCTGAAATCCAACATCTGATTAAAAACATCTTGAAAAGAATTTTTATGAAATGCAAAGCATCACAGACTATTAATGGTAAGTCAATACGCAAATGTTACAGAAACAGCTCTACTATTTACAGGTAGCTACAGTGCACAACATTTGCAATATCAATATGTCAAATTCCAAAAACTGCTTCCCACCTGTTGTCTATTTTGCTCTTTTGTAAGATTTGTTTTTAAATACATAGTTCTGTGGTAAGAGCTTAAACACACAGATTGAACAGATCTAATATTTGCATCCTTCACAAATTTCAGGTTTTAAAAATAGTGTAATAGTGTAAATTGAAGTGTCAAATATTAAAAGAGATATTTGGAAAGTTTGAATTCAAGTACTTTTGATCATATATTCCAGGTAAATCAAAGAAAAAATTCATGAAGTCTATTTTCTCAAATGTTTATATCATTTAAAGTTGGACTTCTTCAGAGGATGCATCAATTTTTTTTTGATTACAATATTACTGTAATAAAATTTAGAAAGAAAAACAACCCTGGCAAATATATGTATATTTCTTATATTTGATCTACTAACAAAACTATATTGATTTCCCAAATTTATGGTAATTAGCATAGGTGATCATCAAATGTAAATGTTACATTTCATCTTTGTTCTAGCTCTAAAACAAAATTGTTATGTAGGGAAAGTTTTCTTTAGTCTTCCTTGAAATATGTGTGTGTGTGTGTGTGTGTGTGTGTGTGTGTGTTTCTATTTTTTGCTCCAAAAATATAATGGTTACATTTATTTGGTAAATATCATTAATGACACCTTTATGTATCTGTCTTACTTTGTTAACCTATGTCAAGTGAAGCCTAAGTTTAGTGCCATTATATTCTTAATGAATTAAGATCTAAAACATCATACCTTGGAAATACTAATATTCCATTCTAGCCCTGATAATATAATACTCCTACCATTATTAAAGAAATGAGGATATTTCCTATGGAAGGTAAGTGAGGCATGGGAAGTGTGAAGAATAACAGAAGATATTTTATGAGACAAATCAGCTTCCTTCCCAATATTCCTCAGTAATTGTAAGGAGGCTATCACCAACATAAGCTACTACAGGTTTGGCTCCTTGCACTTTAGAATTTGGATATTTGTCACTTAAATATATATCAAGATAACAAGTGGGTCACTTTTTCAGTACATAAACATTAAAATGGAAGGGTCAGAAGAATCAATGAACTTTGAAGTTAGAACAATAGAAATTACTTGCCTGAAAGTAAACTGAAAAAAATTAAAATGCACAGACCCTCAGGAATGGGATATTATTTTAAAAGAGGTGATATTTATGCCATTTGAAGCCCAGAAGGAGAGGAGAAAATGGGCAAGGTTGAAAACGTACTTGAAATAATAGCTGAAAATCCCCCAATTGGCAAAAGACAGAAACCCACAGATTCAAGGAGAACTCAACAACACCATCTATCAAGATGTTCTAATTGACTTTTATAGAACACTCCACAAAGAAACAGCAGAATATATACAGTTTTCAAGTGGTCATAGACAGATAACAAGATACAGCATATCTTGGGCCACAAAACAAATCTTATAAAAAGTAAAAGAATTGTAATTATATAGAGCATGTCTCTGACCACAGTGCAATCCAACTAAAAATCAGTAACATAAATTTAAAAGGAAAATTTCCGAACATTTGGAAACTAAAGGGTATACTTCTAAATAATACATGGGTCAAAGACAAATCCTCAATGTATTAAAAAAAATACATTGAACTGAATGATAGAGGTGATGGTTTTTTGTTATTTCCTCCTTCTTAGCTCCATTCCCCCCCCCCCAAAAAAAAAACATTCAGTGAATCTGGCAGAACTCCACATGCTGTGACTTGAGCAGTGTGGGCACTCTTCAGAAGCAGGTACCTGCATTATGCCAACAGTCACAACCTTGCCAAGGTTGCCATTGCTTCCAACTGGCCTGAGAAGAATCTAGCGGTATAGCTTAGAAAGGATCACAGGGAATGTTTAGGAAAGAACAACTTCTTCCTCAAACTTCGAAAATCATCTTGTTAAACTGCTTCCTGATGCAGAGAGCTTAGGATTAGTTCTCTATGGAAATATATTTTAGAAATTTTTAATGTAAGTATTCTATTTGTGACATTTCAAGCAAGTTTTAATATTGATATTATTTTATTTGTTTTATCACAGTCTTAAGGACATACACACACACACACACACACACACACACCACATATATATATATATATATATAAAACTTCACATATGATTAGTGCTAAGAAAATGTTATGGACTGAACATTTGTGTCCCTGAAAAATTCATACTTTAAAATCTAATCCCCAATATGATGGTATTTGAAGATGGGGCCTATAGGATTTAACTAGGTCATAAGGGTGGAGGCCTTATGAATGGGATTAATGCCCTTATAAGAAGAGGGTAAAGAACAGATCACTTTGTTTCTACCCTGTGAGGATACAAAGAGAAGTTGGCAGTCTGCAACCCAGAAGAGGGCTCTCACCAGAACTTGACCATGCTGGCACCCTGATCTTGCAAGTCCAGCACCCAGAACTATAAGGAACAAATTTCTGGTGTTGTTAAGCCACCAAGTCTATAGTATTTCATTGTAGCAGCCCAAACTAAGACAGAGAACATACTACCTTTGCAAACTATAAAAAACTAAGCAAGATTTTTAAATTGTTCTGAAGAAAATAATTATTTGCCCTCAGAAGAATGCAAAATTCATGCTAAATTTTTGAATTGTGCATTCATTTTTAAGTGTACAAAATAATATAGCATCAATGATCTAGTCTACTGATTACAGTTTTTCAAACATACAAAGTAATAAGTTCAAAAGTTTTGAAGATGCTTATCTGAGGTTTCTAAATCTATAATCATTCTAGTAAGTGAATTTATATACATTCTAGAATGATACTTATATTTGAAAGCTAAAAGCTAAATCAAATATAATTCCCAAATAATTATATTTCAAAAATTCAACAAAATATTGAAAGAAAGGTAATTTTTGGCCATAGTAAAACAAGTACTTGGAAAAAATACAAAATTATATTCATAAGTTTACCATGTATACCTAACAATTTTAATAGCTAGACAGAAAGCTATTAAAATTAATAGCTTTTAATTAATTGTTGCTGACTAATGCAAAGAAGTTTGTTTCTGTAAAATGAGAATCAAAAGCAACAACATCATAAAAGCCACAAGATTGTTTCACTGAAAAGGGAAATATAAAAGGTATTAGAATAAAATATCAAGTTATATTGTTTTCAGTAACTAAAATATGCCAATTATTTAAAAACCTTAAATATATCACATATACAATAATAAAACATTATATATTATGCCTGTGTTCCATACTTACATCAATGTTTCTGCAATTAAGGTAATTTGGGGGACAACCACTGCTCACTGCTTCTTTATACTGAGCTTATTAAATTCTCAGATCTTTCTCTCACATGGGATTCTTTGTATTTTTTCCCTAAAAAGTAATTTTGTAGCTTTTTATTTTTTTTGGACCAACATGTGTGATTTTTGCAATCCTGTGAAATGTCAACTCTTTTAATTTAATCCAGTTTCTATTCTAGTGAGTGTGACCGAGATTTTTACATGCTAAAATTATTCCATAGACACAGGTTTCCACGATTCTAACCTATAAGTGTTTCCATTACACAGATGTCCTACCCTACTTGTCATCTTTAGGGGATCAAATGTGTGCTCTATGCTAAATATTTGATACTTGTTGCTCTAAGAAATAAAACAATAGCTATTGAAGTTTTTGAGATTACAAGGATATATAGAAATGCTCATGTGAAATACTTTTGAAATGACTTAGGAAATTTTCCTGTGTTGGTGATTATTCTAAAATAATCTCCTCAAAAAAAAAAAAAAGTGGATTTGCAGGGAGTTCATGGAATAGCTATCTATAGTTAGGGTATCAAACTTGCAACACTGAACATTCCATGCTAATTCAGTAGAAAGAACTATAAAAATGCCTTGGAGGTTTTATCCTTTCTTTAAAAAAATAATCATTATGGCATTCCAAAGTAGGAATATATAACACTGTCAGCAAGTTCTAATTTATTCATTCAATCCACTCATTCATTCAACATTTATTAAGTGGAGAATACTGAGCAGGTACAGAGAATATAAAGAAGTAAATGTCTCTCTCTTCAAGGAATTTACCTCTCAAAATGGAATTTGGAAATTTTGCATTAATAACTTTAAGTGTTTTAAGTACTATAATATTAGAAAGTTATGAGGAGATATAATTACAGCTGAAGGATCAGCAAAAATACTCAGAATCTGGGTCTACTACTTGGATACTCACATATGTTATATCCATTCATTGTAATGTGTCCATATACCCATTTGCTCAGTTTAATTATTTAAAAAGAAGTTAAGCTTTTGGATTCTTACAAAAGGTGTGTGAAGCATTCCTATAAATAAATAATGATTTATATGTCATATTAAAATGTAATATATATAGTAGTAAATAATGCATTATGACTTATCAGATATTCCCAAATTAGTTAACCCAAGGGTAAAAGAAGGGGACATGATAAATAATTATTTTGTCATTTATAAACAGCTATCTAGTGATCTTTGGAGAAGTAGTGCCTTATTTCTTAAACTTTCCATATAAGCATTTTCATCAAATATTCTTTCCTATTAAATCTTTTATTTGTCTTGGAAAATATAACTTATTTTGTGTATAAATGAAACTTTTATTGATTCTTGTAAGTTTCAAATATGTACTGTTTCTTGATTTTTAATTTCCCAGGTTCTAGTCTTCTCCCTTTAAGAGTTAGAAAACAGCATTCTAACTTTTTCAGTTTATCAAAAAATGATCATCAAATTAGAGCTTTATTAAATTTAATATAAAGTGTATGCAAAATAGAAAATAAGATTATAACCTTTCCCAATAAATAATCTGAAGAATAGTTTCCAATATGTTAGGCAACTTCTTAGACACTAAAAAGTAAATTACTTAAAAATAGATTATTCAACTTGTTAAAATAGTGAAACAGAGTAACTATTATGGACATACGCATTCATTTGTTTAGTTTACTATTGATAAAATATTTTGTGATAACATGATTCATTTTGTTAATGTTCTTTTGCTTCATATATTCTGAAATTAAATATAAAAGTATAATTTTTCAATTAATATAATTTTCTAAGGGTTTAATATTAGGTATAAATAAGCAGAGATATTATTATTTATTATGTGTCCACTGCTTTCTGAGTATCAGGTTAGATAATTTTGCATATAGTCTACTTAAATCTGATAACAATTAATTGTGGGTTTAGAAAGGCTAGTAGTTTTCCCATATACATTTCCTCAAGCTCCATTATACCATGGAAGTGCAATTGTGGAAATAATACTTCCTACTGAAAGTACTTGAATATACAAGAGAAAATTGGAGCCAAAAGAACATCTGATTTAAAAGTGCAGGATTGCAAGAATGTACTGATGTATTTGGAATAGTGCCCATTTGATTAGGAAAATATGTTGCACTGGAAATCTTATTTATGTGAAAAAGGTTATCTCATATTTTGATTATCATAAAAGCTTTCTCATAAAAATATTTTGAAACTTTAGAAAGAAAGAATGACCCAGTTGAAGCTTTCTCTGATATTCAAGCTGACAGGTGAAAAACAAGATTATGCCCTACCCTTCTGGATTTATAGAATTATATACCTAATTCATTGAACAGCCTTAAACATTCTTTTCACTCTTGCTCTGGATTCACTGTTAGAGAGTCAATTATTGAAAAATCCCATTTTGTGTAACATTAAAATAAACATCTCTTTGTGACTATTTTGCTACTCCTGTACTATAAATGCAACATGTGTTTTGAGTTATTTTTCCTATAGTAGATGGAACTTTAACTGCTGTTTTAATTTTGTCCTTCTTGAAGCTAATCATAAAGCAGAATTAGAAGCACTGGCTCTGGCCAAGGATATATTTTCTATAATGTTAACTGGGTATTGTAGCAATCAAAGTTTGTCTTAGCTTCAGTAAGATCATGCACCAAGTAACTGAGTGCCTCATACACAGAAAAGCAAATTACAGTTTTGGGAATTTGGTTGGAAACAAATTTTGTGCAAAATAAAATTAATTAAAAATCCCAGTATCGGGCTTCCCTGGTGGCGCAGTGGTTGAGAGTCCGCCTGCCAATGCAGGGGACACGGGTTTGTGCCCCGGTCCGGGAGGATCCCACATGCCGCGGAGCGGCTGGGTCCGTGAGCCATGGCCGCTGAGCCTGCGCGTCCGGAGCCTGTGCTCCACAACGGGAGAGGCCACAGCAGTGAGAGGCCCGCGTACCGCAAAAAAAAAAAAAAAAAAAAAAAATCCCAGTATCATTTAAACAAAATCTCTTACAATAAGAATGTTGAAATGCCCTGAAAAATTTCCCTAATAAAAAATGCAAATAGAAAACATTGCATTTGATATTTATGTTTCAAGTGTAGGATGCATTTAATATTATAGTCATCTTAATTCTGAAAGAAAGCAGCCTCCTCACCTGATTGAAACACTTTCCTGTATACTTTTCTCAAAACTTGAGAACAAATGTAAATTCTGACAACTAGTTGGCCAAGTGGGAAGAAAAGGTCTCCATGAAAAGTCACAGTTAGTTATTTCATTTGTTTTGATAAGGTGAACATATCAATCACATCTTTGGAACAGGGGGGCTTCTTACTATAACAGCATATTTACTTGCTTGATCTCCCTACCTTTTCCTTATGTCATCTCCATGAATAAGGATCAGGAGATTCTGTTGCTTATTGTGGCTCTGATGAAAGATTTCCCATAATAAAACCTAAAATGCAAGCAGACAGAATGTTTAGATCTTTATCTCTGCTTTCTTAGCACTGGTTTCTTATAGTCATGAAGACCTGAGGTTTCATTCAAATTATGATTTTACTAGCTGTGTGATCTTGGAGAAATTATTTACTTTTTATGACACTTTTTTTTTTCATCTGTGAAACCTTGATGATATCCAACCTATAATTTCTTGTGGAAATGCATTAACACAGCATCTGCAAAGAACAAATCAAGAATATTTCTCCATTGTCTACTTTCTTTGCCTGATACATTATTTATGCTTCAAGTTAAAGTTGTAAAATCCTCATGTGACAGACCTTAGCCAAACTTACTTAAATTATTTTCTACAATCCAAAAGTTCATTATCACATCACTAGAAAAGATCAGTGTTCAACACAAATTTAACAACTGTTCATTGAAGTTAATACCTAGTTTGACATTTTATAATGGTACATTAAGATGTGTCCAGAAGTTTCTAAATAAGCCATGTTGAAGCAATACCAAATCTCTGAAAACTAACCTGTTTTTTTTACTAAGAATGCATTAATCCCTCTATGTAGAATTTCTTTTTCCTCAAAGTATAGCAACATTATTATTAGAGAATAATCCTCAGAGATATTGAGAACAGTTTGCTTCACCCCTGGTTAGTGGGCATGTGTATAAAAGTTCAAGTTTACAGAAGTTTACATAAACTCTCCTTTGAGGAGAAGATGGGGCTGTGGGCATTTTAGTTATTGGCTATTGTATTGAAATGCAGAATAATCTTAAATTGGTAAAATATAAAATATTTAATGCAAGAATTAGACAAAACTGAAGGTTCAGAGAGTTAGAAACACCTTTGGTAGAGGGAATAGGAAGAGGGAACTAACAAATTATGCCTCAGGCCCTGTGCTTAATTCATCATGTTTATTACCTAATTTTAGAGAAAGTAAAATTGGAAGAGTAGAGAGTCATCTTAAAACAGATGGTAGTTGAAACCAAGATTTCAAATAAATTGGCTAAGAATTTAGAATGAGGCAAAAAAGGAGACAATCAAAAGAGAATATTGAAAAGGTAACCCTGGGCTGAGAAATGAAATGGTCCCCAAAGTTTCGTGGTTTAACATTATATGGCATCAAAATAAATATCTGAACTCCAAATATTGATTAGCTGATAGCTCTAGAGAGCTTGGGTTATGTCTTTCATCTGTATTTCTTCAGTGTCTTCTATGTATTGCCTCCCCTAAAAAAGAATGTTTACTAAATGAAAATGTGTTTAATTATACCAGTATCACTTAAGCATTTGTTTGTATAATGTTATCTTTGATACTCTGATAATGACAAAGAGAACAAATTATAGCCTATTCTAAATAATATCACCATGCTATTTTACAGATGTTTGATATAAGTAATGAAAATCAAAGATTTTTTCCAATTGTAATATGCTTTAATTTTTTAAAAAATCCCAAAAGGTGAAATAAAAATGTGTAAATTCTATTTTTCTTTTCTTGCTAAGGTAATTAAAATGCCTATCTTACACAAATGTGTGTTTTGCTTTGAAATCTTGATGCTTCTATTGATACAAAATTCTTAAGTTAAAGCTTATTTAAGGTATATGTCAGTAAATGATTATGCAAAGATGCTTAGGAATACCTGTATGGCAATATTTAAATCTTTCCTGCTATCATTAATATTTAAATAGCAAGTTACTGTAGAAACATTATTCTTTTGGGACGATATGCTAAGTTTATACTTGTGCATTGTGTTTCATCAGGATGCAATTGTTTTCTTAATAATTAGAGGAAGCTCAGAACTTCTGAATTTTAAAATCATTAGTAATTGATTACTTCAAATGAGAACACTGCTGTTATGACTAATGAGTGAATTGCTAAAGTTTGTAATAGATGATATTTTGTACTGAGAGAGAAATGACTATGTATGATGATTTGTTATCTGTTTCTCAACAGGATACTGCAAAAATAAAGATGATTATATCTTAATTGCATATTTCCTTTTTACATGTTTTAATAAAATTTTGGAGCAGAGGGAAAGATTAAAGTTCAGTTATATATGTATACTATATCATGACAATTTTCTATTTCAAAGAAAAATTAAATTATCTGCAAAATCCTAGTGTGTGAAGGTTTCTGACCAAAGTGCTTGTAAAGTAGGTAATTAGAGAAAACTTCACTTTTATCTCGATAAAAATTTCCTCAAGGGTTATTTGTATACTTATCATCTGTTTAAGCAGTAATCTCAGGATGTTCTTTATCTGTTATTGTACAAAGAGTACTTGTAACCATGAACTATTTATGTAAACTATACACGTAAAACTCACAAATACATATGTGTAGTATTGGTTTTCCAGCTTATATTCCAAATACTTTTTTCAATGCTTAGGTTATTTCAGTATGGTTGCCCATTATCGACACTCTTCTTGACTGCCTATCATGTAGACACATAGCAAGTGTTTCCTTAATGGATGTCATCTCCCTTTATTTCTCCTTTTCTCTCACTCAACAAAAACAGACACAAACTCATATTTGACTATCTTTCCTCCAGTTCTTTTCCCCATTGCCAAAAACACAAACATCTCCATCAGGAGTTGCTCCCATTAGTTTTCATATCAGAAGTATTCTTAATGATAGCCCCAAATCATAAATAACTATCATGTAGCTATCCATATTTACTTGTTTACAGTTGTACAACCTCCAAAGAGAAAGCTGAACAATACATTATGACTGATTAAAATTTCCAAGTTTTTTTTTTCCTTTTTGACTTAAATCCTTTGTTTCATCTAACAAAGGGTAAGTTCATAAAACATAGGATATCCTTCTGGGATGATTTATAAACACAGATTCATTTTATTTAATTTAAAACAACATAAGAATATATACTAAAGTTTACCTAAATGTCAATATTCCTGGTCTTAGACCCATTCCAGAAAATATCTTCCTACTTCTATTTTTTCCATTGGTTCATCACCAAAAGTTGAAAGATTGATTACTTGCTTTATCCTACCTCCACTAATGGCAAATAATAAATACCCAATGATACACAAAGATAACCCCACCTTTACATAAGAAGGGTAAAAATTGGAACAAAACAATAAGGAATTAAAATAATGTAGTTATTAAAAGCTTTACATTTAATGTTGATATTTTAATTGTATCAGAGGGTTTTTGAGGCTTTCTTCATCTTAAAGTTCTAATGGGAAATTATCCTCAGAATTTGAAGACAGGTGCATTGTGAATATTTCATCCCCAAAGTCAATGTATATTTCTCTTGTTGACTAATAAAAATATATTATTTTTACCACCAGGAGGTATTAAAAATTAAAACCCTCCAAATTCTTCTAAGATTTTTTATTGTTTTTACACCTCTCAGAGAATTATATTTTAAGTGCAATGGAAAGGATAATTTTTCCTGTGTTGTCACCTCTCCAAGAGTTTTCCACTCTGAGAAGCA
This sequence comes from Aethalodelphis obliquidens, assembly GCF_003676395.1. Taxonomy (NCBI): domain Eukaryota; kingdom Metazoa; phylum Chordata; class Mammalia; order Artiodactyla; family Delphinidae; genus Aethalodelphis; species Aethalodelphis obliquidens. Next base: position 41,223,348 of record NW_020837946.1, read on the forward strand.
GAGGAGACCTTCACAAGTGAGAATACCAAAATAGAGTTGAATAGCTTTTAAAACTTTGTTATTATATAATTCTTTAAAATTTTTTCTAGTAAAATTGCCATGGTGGGTGTGTGTGTGTGCATGCACGCACACACGTGTGTGTGTGTGTGTGTGTGTGTGTGTGTGTGAATGTTCCATAAGATGCTACAAAATCATTTTGGTGGTAGCTTATGCAAATACTGTCTGTAAAAGTATAGATATAGCTACACATGGAATTTTAATGAATATCTTAAAGTTCTTTAGAGTATCAGTATATGTGATATGATAATAATTACCTGAAAATGTCATGTGCTCACATTGTATTAGATACTGTTTTGATAGATTTTCATCAAAAACTTGTATCTGTTATATATTATAATTATTTGTATGTTACAGATGCATTGATGTTAAAAGAGGTTAAGAAAATAATCCAAAGTCACAAACTAATAAGTGGAAAAATAAGATTCAGACACTGAATTTTTTCAGTGCCTGATCTCTTAATCACAGGCTATCCCTGAAGGTCCTGCTCAAAATTAATCTCACGAATTAGAAGATTAAGACAAGGAAAACATTTCCTGAGTCAGATTTTGAGCTCATACTTTCCTAGTTCCAATAGATTTTTGTTGTGCCACGTATTGTTTGTTATGCCTGACATAAATTTTAAGTCAATAAAGGGAGAAATGGATAGACTCTATTAAATACACTTGCATTTTCCAAGTTTTTTAGTTCAATACCAATTCTAACCAATTCTAACAACTAACATTGCTTAGTTATTGAGGCATCTTTATTCTCTCTGATCCAACAGTTAGATTTCAGGAAGACTAAAGTTCACCATATTCAGTTAAGAAAATAAATGAATATGAACAGTTTTGAGGTAAATCTGAAACTAAATACTTTAAATACAGATAATTTTAAAATACCAAGAGCTTATAAGTACATGCTAAAACTATATATAAGAACATACTATTAAAATAACTGAAACTCCAGTCTTAAAAAAAAGATTGTACTTTTTTACTGACTTTGTTTTTTACAAAACCTACAGAAAAGAAAAAGTATAGTCAACAGTATCGGCAGGAGACCTTCAAGATGGCAGAGGAGTAAGATGTGGAGATCATCTTCCTCCCCACAAATACACCAAAAATACATCTACATGTGGAACAACTCCTACAGAACACCTACTGAATGCTGGCAGAAGACCTCAGACTTCCCAAAAGGCAAGAAAATCCCCACATAGCTGGGTAGGGCCAAAGGAAAAAAAAAAAAAAAAACAGAGACAAAAGCACAGGAATGGGACCCACATCTCTGGGAAGGAGCTGTGAAAGAAGAAAAGTTTCCACACACTAGGAAGCCCCTTCACTGGTGGGGGTGGCGGTGCTGGGGTTGGTGGACAGGGGGAAAGCTTCAGAGCCATGGAGGAGAGTGCAGCAACAGGGGTGCAGAGGGCAAAGTGGAGAGATTCCTGCACAGAGGATTGCTGCTGACCAGCACTCACCAGCGTGAGAGGCTTGTCTGCTCAACTGCCACAGTGGATGGGAGATGGGAGCTGAGGCTTGGGCTTTGGAGGTCAGATCCCAGGGATAGTACTGGGGTTGGCTGCGTGAACACAGCCTGAAGGGGGGTAGTGTGCCACAGCTAGCTAGGAGGGAGTCTGGGAAAAACTCTGGACCTGCCTAAAAGGCAGGAGACCATTGTTTTGGGGTATGTGAGGGACTCCTTCCCTGTCTGCCCACAGAAGGCAGAGCACTGCCTAAATGAGCCCCAGACATGGGCGCAAGCCGCAGCTATGAGCTTAGACCCCAGAGATGGGCATGAAATGCTAAAGCTGCTGTTGCAGCTACCAAGAAGACTGTGTGCAAGCACAGGTCACTATCCACACACACCCCTCCGCCCAACCAGGAGACTGTGTAGCCCACCACTGCCAGAGTACCATGATCCAGGGACAACGTCCCTGGGAGAATACACGGTGCACCTCAGGCTGTTACAATGTTAAGGTGGCCTCTGCTGCTGCAGACTCACCCCACATTCCAATTATAACTACCTTCCCCCTCCTTCCTCCTGGCCTGAATGAGCCAGAGGTCCCTAAACAGCCACCAATTTAACCCCATCCTGTCTGGGCGGGAGCAGAAGCCTGAGGGCAACTTACATGCAGAGGAGGGGCCATAATCAAAGCTGAGCCCCAGGAGCTGTGTGAACAAAGGAGAGAAAGGGATATTTCTCCCAGCAGCCTCAGGAGTAGCAGATTAAATCTCCACAATCAACTTGATGTACCCTGCATCTGTGTAATACTTGAATAGACAATGAATCAACCAAAAATTGAAGAAGTGGATTTTGGGAGCAAATGTAGACTTGGGGATTGCTGTCTGCGACTGACTTGTTTCTGATTTTTATGTTTATCTTAGTATAGTTTTTAGTGCTTGTTGTCATTGGTGTATTTGTATATTGGTTTGGTTGCTCTCTTCTTTTTTTTAATTACTTTTTTATATTTATTTCTCTTAAAAAAATTTTTTTTTCTCTCTTTTCTTCTGAGCCATGTGGCTGACAAGGTCTTGCTGCTCCAGCATGATGACAGGCCTGAGCCTCTGAAGTGGGAGAACTGATTTCAGGATATTGGACCACCAGAGACCTCCCAGCCACATGTAATATCAATCAGCAAGAGCTCTCCCAGAGATCTCCATCACAATGCAAAGACCTAGCTCCACCCAAAGGCTAGCAAGATCCAGTGCTGGATGCCCCATGCCAAACAACTAGCAAGACAGGAACACAACCCCACTGATTAGCAGAGAGATTGTCTAAAATCATACTAAGTTCACAAACACCCCAAAACGCACCACCGGACGCAGCGCTGCCCACCAGAAAGACAACATAGAGCCCCACCCACCAGAACACAGGCACCTGTCCCCTTTACCAGGAAGCCTACACAAGTCACTGAACCAAACTTACCCACGGGGGCAGATCCCCAAAACAACAGGAACTACAAACCTACAGCCTGTGGAAATGAGACACTGAACACAGTAAGTTAAGCAAAATAAGAAGACAGAGAAATATACAGCAGATGAAGGAGCAAGGGAAAAACTCACCAGAACAAAGAAATGAAGAGGAAACAGGTAGTCTACTTGAAAAAGAATTCAGAGTAGTGATAGTAAAGATGATCCAAAATCTTGGAAATAGAATGCAGAAAATACAAGAAATGTATAACAAGGACCTAGAAGAACTAAAGAGCAAACAAACAATGATGAAAAACAAAATAAATGAAATTAAAAATTCTCAAAAAGGAATCAATACAGAATAACTGATGCAGAAGAATGGATAAGTGACCTGGAAGATAAAATAGTGGAAATAACTACCACAGACCAGAATAAAGAAAAAAGAATGAAAAGAATTGAGGACAGTCTCAGACACCTCTGGGACAACACTAAATGCACCTACATTCGAATTATGGGGGTCCCTGAAGAGGAAAAGAAAAAGAAAGGGTTTGAGAAAATATTTGAAGAGATTATAGTTGAAAACATCCCTAACATGGGAAAGGAAATAGTCAATCAAGTCCAGGAAGCACAGAGAGTCCCATACAGGATAAATCCAAGGAGAAATCCACCAAGACACGTTAATCAAACTATCAAAAATTAAATACAGAGAAAAAATATTAAAAACAGCAAGGGAAAAGCAACAAATAACATACAGGAGAATCCCCATAAGGTTAACAGCTGATCTTTCAGCAGAAACTCTGCAAGCCAGAAGGGAGAGGCAGGACATATTTAAAGTGATGAAAGGGAAAAAACTACAACCAAGATTACTCTGCCCAGCAAGGATCTCACTCACATTAGATGGAGAAATTAAAACCTTTACAAACAAGCAAAAGTTAAGAGAATTCAGCACCACAAAACCAGCTTTACAACAAATGCTAAAGGAACTTCTCTAGGAAGGAAACAAAAGAGAAGGAAAAGACCTACAAAGACAAACCTAAAACAATTAAGAAAATGGTCATAGGAACATACATATCAGTAATTACCTTAAGTGTGAATTGATTAAATGCCCCAACCAAAAGACACAGGCTTGCTGAAGGGATACAAAAACAAGACCCATATATATGCTGTCTACAGGAGACCACTTCAGACCTAGGGACACAAACAGACTGAAAGTGAGTGGATGGAAGAAGATATTCCATGCAAATGGAAATCAAAAAAAGGTGGAGTAGCAATTCTCATATCAGACAAAATAGACTTTAAAATAAAGACTATTACAAGAGACAAAGAGGGGATGCTACATAATGATCAAGGGATCAAGCCAAGAAGAAGATACAACAATTGTAAATATTTATACACCCAACATAGGAGCACCTCAGTGCATAAGGCAAATGCTAACAGCCATAAAAGGGGAAATCTACAGTAATACAACAATAGTAGGGGACTTTAACGCCCCACATTCACTAATGGACAAATCAACCTAAATGAAAATAAATAAGGAAACACAAACATTAAATGATACATTAAACAAGATGGACTAAATTGATATTTATAGGACATTCCATCAAAAAAAAATACATTTTCTTCTCAAGTGCTCATGGAACATTTTGCAGGATAGAATATGTCTTGAGTCACAAATCAAGCCTTGGCAAATTTAAGAAAATTAAAATCATATCAAGTATCCTTTCCGACTACAATGCTATGAGACAAGATATCAATTACAGGAAAAAAGACAGTAAAAAATACAAACAAATAGAAGCTAAACAGTAGGCTATTAAATAACCAATAGAACACTGATGAAATCAAAGAGGGAATCAAAAACTACCTATAAACAAATGACAATGAAAACATGACAACCAAAAACCTATGGGATGCAGCAAAAGCAGTTCTAAGAGGGAAGTTTATAGCAATACAATCTTACCTCAAGAAACAAGAAACATCTCAAATAAAGAACCTAACCACCATCTCCCTGATACCAAAACTAGATAAATGTGTCACAAGAAAAGAAAACTACAGACCAATATCACTGATAAACATATATGCAAAAATCCTCAGCAAAATACTAGCAAACAGAATCCAAAAGCACGTTAAAAGGATCATACACCATGATCAAGTGGGGTTTATCCCAGGAATGAAAGGATTCTTCAATATATGCAAATCAAACAATGTGATACACCATATTAACAAACTGAAGGATAAAAACCATATGATAATCTCAATAGATGCAAAAAAATCTTTTGACAAAATTCAACACCCATTTATGATAAAAACGCCCAGAAAGTAGGCATAGAGGGAACTTACCTCAATATAACAAAGGCCATATATGACAAACCCACAGACAACATCATTCTCAATGGTGAAAAACTGAAACCATTTCCTTTAAAATCAGGAGCAAGACAAGGATGCCCATTCTCACCACTATTATTCAACATAGTTGTGGAAGTTTTAGCCACAGAAATCAGAGAAGAAAAAGAAATAAAAGAATCCAACTTGAAAAAGAAGTAAAGCTGTCACTATTTGAAGATGACATGATACTATACATAAAGAATCCTAAATATGCCACCAGAAAGCAACTAGAGCTAATCAGTGAATTTGGTAAAGTTGCAGGATACAAATTAATGCACAGAAATCTCTTGCATTCCTATACACTAACAATGAAAAACTGAAAGAGAAATTAAGGAAACACTCCCATTTACCATTTCAACAAAAAGAATACAATACCTAGGAATAAACCTACCTCAGGAGATAAAAGACCTGTATGCAGAAAACTATAAGAAAGGGTTGAAAGAAATTAAAGATGATACAAACAGATGGAGAGATATACCATGTTCTTGGATTGGAAGAATCAATATTGTGAAAATGACTCTACTACTTAAAGCAATCTACAGATTCAATGTAATCTCTGTCAAAATACTAATGGCATTTTTCACAGAACTAGAACAAAAAAATTCACAATTTGTATGGAAAGACAAAAGGCCCTGAACAGCCAAAGCAATCTTGAGAAAGAAAAATGGAGGTGGAGGAATCAGGGTCCCTGACTTCAGACTATACTACAAAGCTACAGTAATCAAGACAGTATGGTACTGGCACAAAAACAGAAATATAGCTCAATAAACAGGAGAGAAACCCACACACATATGGTCACCTTATCTTTGATAAAGGAGGCAAGAATATACAGTAGAGAAAAGACAGCCTCTTCAATAAGTGGTGCTTGGAAAACTGGACAGCTACATATAAAAGAATGAAATTAGAACACTTCCTAGCACCATACACAAAAATATACTCATAATGGATTAAAGACCTAAATGTAAGGCCAGACACTATAAAACTCTTAGAGGAAAACATAGGCAGAGCACTCTATGACATAAATCACACAAGATCCTTTCGACCCACCTCCTAGAGAAATGGAAATAAAAACAAAAATAAACAAATGGGACCTAATGAAACTTTTGCACAGCAAAGGAAACCATAAACTAGATGAAAAGACAGCCCTCAGAATGGGAGAAAATATTTGCAAATGAAGCAACTGACAAAGGATTAATCTCCTAAATTTACAAGCAGCTCATGCAGCTCAATATCAAGAAAACAAAAAACCTAATCCAAAAATGGGCAGAAGATCTAAATAGACATTTCTCCAAAGAAGATATACAGATTGCCAACAAACTCATGAATGGATGGTTAATATTACTAATCATTAGAGAAATGCAAATCAAAACTACAATGAGGTATCACCTCACACCAGTCAGAATGGCCATCATCAAAAAATGCAGACAATAAATGCTAGAGAGGGTGTGGAGCAAAGGCAACCCTCTTGTACTGTTGGTGGGAATGTAAACTGATACAGCCACTGTGGAGAACAGTACGGAGGTTCCTTAAAAAACTAGAAATAGAACTACCATATGACCCAGCAATCCACTACTGGGCATAGACTCTGAGAAAACCATAATTCAAAAAAGTCATGTACCACAATGTTCATTGCAGCACTATTTACAATAGATAGGACATGGAAGAAATCTAAGTGTCCACCAACAGATGAATGGATAAAGATGTGTCACATATATACAATGGAATAATAGCCATAAAAACAAATTAAATTGAGTTATTTGTACGTGAGGTGGATGGACCTAGATTCTGTCATACACAGTGAAGTACGTCAGAAAGAGAAAAACAAATACCGTATGCTAACACATATATATGGAATCTAAAAAAAAGAAAAAAAATGGTTCTTATGAACTTAGGGGCAGGATAGGAATAAAGACACAGACATAGAGAATGGACTTGAGTACAGGGGTAGTGGGAAGTGTAAGCTGGGACAAAATGAGAGAGTGGCATTTACATATATACACTACCAAATGTAAAATAGATAGCCAGTGGGAAGCAGCTGCATCGCTAGAGGATATCAGCTAGGGGAGATCAGCTCGGTGCTTTGTGACCACCTAGAGGGGTGGGATAGGGAGGGTGGGGGGGGATGCAAGAGGGAGGGGATATGGGGATATATGTATACATATAGCTGATTCATTTTTTTATACAGGAGTATGTAACACAACATAGTAAAGCAATTATACTCCAATAAAGATGTTAAAAAAAAACAATCAGCATCAGCAAATGTTTTCATTGTGTGATTCAGTAAGGAAATTTAATTACAAAACTACAAATGCCATATTTTATTTAATTCTAATAATGTTTTGCAAAATTGATTAATAAAAGCACTATTTGTCTGGCACAATAAGGAATAATTTTCTGCATTATTACTTAGTCCCTTGAACAATTCAACTCAAATCCATGGTACTTGGCAGTGATTCATGAAAAGAAAAGCATCACCAAGTACATTTGACTTTCTGAAGGACAAAGTTATATAATATAAAAATACAAATATAGCAAATGGAATGAGATGTGAATATTATCAGGGACAAATTAATAATATCTAGTCATCCTATGTGGCTAAAAATAAGCATATTAAGAAAATGAGAGTCAGTAAAGATAATCAAAGTCATGTTTAGTAAAATGCACATTAACAAGAAATAATCAAAATATAAATACTCAGTGTGGAGAAGATATTTTAGAAGCCATTAATGCCAAGGATACATGGAATTATGGTACACAGATTAACTGAGAGAAAGAGATGCACTGTAAAGAGATTGTCATAAAGTGGATAAAAGCCCACACCAACAAGAAACTTTATTTGTACCCCCTATTCTGTCCAAATATGAGCCTATCAAGAGCAGGCCACCTGCAACCTGCCTCAATGAGGAAATGATCCCATCAGTCTGGATTTAATGATTTTGAGATGTAACCAAATGGTCTCAGCAGGAATTTAGAAAAATATTCTTCTGTGTTCTACTCCAAACCACTAACATGTTTGTTTACAGCTATTTGAACTTTATTTTTCTCCTTTCACCCAGCTTCTTTAAATCGTTATTTTCTTTGTTTTACTTTCCTCTGTTTGGTCTTACTTATTTGAATATTATTGTTATATCTGTGCTAAGCCATGGTTACCCTCACATTACTACTTATCCTATCCATTCTTAGCAATATCTTATTTAAATCTCCATATTCATTCCCTAATACAACTTTATCTCCTGAGTTTTAGCAAAAGTAGCTAATAGAGAGGAATAAAAGTTATTATATAACAATTTGATAACTTTTTATTGTTGAAAATAACAAATATATAAAAAGAATACTGTAATAAACAGCAGTGAATCTACAGCCCAGATTCAACAATTAACAACTCATGGTTTATCTTTATCTCCACTCACTACTTATCCAAACCACTTATATTGAAGCAAACCACTTATATTGAAGCAGATCAACTAACCTATATCCAGTGTGTTCAAATTTATCTAATTATCTTACGAATTTTCAAACAGTTTGCTTACATTTTAATGAGAATTCTAATAATGCCCAAATAATTGATGAGTCTCCTTTGTTGGTTTTACACGTTAACCAATTTAAAAACTTTATATTCTGTTTTGTATACAACTTTAGACAGCTGAATCAGAATAAAAATAAAGTCATGGGGCTTCCCTGGTGGCACAGTGGTTGAGAGTCCGCCTGCCAGTGCAGGGGACACGGGTTCCTGCCCCAGTCCGGGAGGATTCCACATGCCACGGAGCGGCTGGGCCCATGAGCCATGGCCGCTGAGCCTGCGCATCCGGAGCCTGTGCTCCACAATGGGAGAGGCCACAACAGTGAGAGGCCCGCGTACCACAAAAAAAAAAAATAATAATAATAAAGTCATAATAGTCTAGAAGGTTAGTGTTGAACACTCCTATGCCAAGTATTTTACTGCATGTTTAGACAAATTTTGGGGTTGGTTTTTAAAATCAAAATATATTTCCTCAGTTTACTAACCCATGCAATTACATACTTGAGGAAGGATTTCTCCTCAGAGATATACATAAAAATAGCAATGTCTGTCTAGGCTCTAGTGTTGCTAAAATAAATCAGAATTAATGATACTACAGGAGAATAGATGACTACCATGTTCATTCAGAAACCTTTAGATGTTGCTTTCATGTATTCTTGTGTCATTGAAAACAGGCTTTTTTTCTCATAAAAAGATCATGGTTAACTGTCTTAAAGAGTAACCAGTTGATATTTTAGCTTCAGAGAGAAAGATAATTTGAAATGCTTTCAACTGCTCCATGCCAGGTGGAGGAGGATGTATTTTCTATTACTCTCTGATGTAAGGAGAAAGGTCACATTATAATCATAATAACTTTTATATTTATAATTTCATCTAACAGTAAACCATTTATACTGTGTTAGGAAATATTTACTAATTCTACTTCTATTATATTGGAATTTTATATCTGGATGAAGTGGTAGAAAAGGCAGTAGTAATCAAAGGAACTTGATTTTGGTATTATGAAATTGCTTTTTGGATATGAAATTTGGGACAAATTTCTTAAACTTTGAACATCCATCCCATCAATTTTATAGTGTGTCAAACAAATTTACATCATAAAATTGCTTGAAAATAAAGTAGCAATATTTATAATACATAGAAAATAGTAAATGTTATAAAATTAATGCTTTAGGAATCATTATTCTGAGGAATATAACAAATCTCAAAGGATTCCTGATTTAGAATTCTGCTGCTAAAGAGAAGATTGCTTTCATTAAATACATAATATGTGTCAGGTACTATACTATCTTTTAGTGTACGTGTATGTGTTTATGTGGGCACAATTTGAATTTAAAAATGAAAATATGTTAGAATTTTGAGCCCAATTCTACAAATAAGAAAACTAATCTCACAAAAGTTTAGTTACTTCTTATCTGTTTTCCACATGGCCATAGGAAATACATCAAAGAGAAAAATTCAACTTTTCTTTTACTGGCCTATTCACAGTAGTTTAATAGAAAATTTTGGATTTTAAGAAAGCTTTATCTTTTGAAATAATACTATTGAAGACTGGGAATGAGGTGCCATTATAGTCAAAGAGATTTAAAATAATTTAAGACTTGTGCTTCCAGTTATGATAGAGTAGCTGGCACCAAGCTAGTCCTCCTGCCTTAAAAAGTCACAAATGGACAAAAATATATAGCAGTGTTCTCAGGTATTATAAAACAAGCAAAGAAATTCTGCAGAACTGAGAAAATAGAAATTGAATTAAGTAAGCTTCAAATGGTCTTAGTTGTAAGTCTGGGTGCAATTTCCTGTTTGTGGCATAGGTTGTAAGCACCCAGTCAGAGTACGGCTCTACTTTGAAGTAGAGGTAGCAGAGATCTGAGTTAAGAGGAGCTGAATCAGTTGGAACTCGTGATGTCTGGCTCTAGAGAAGGAGCTATATTGAGGGGGTCTCCAAAGCTCTGTGTTGAGGTTTGCCATGAGTTCTTGGCTGAAGACTGGACTCTGCACATGCAAGGCAGGATACACATGGATAAACAGAGAATGGTTACTCTAAAATTGAAAAGTGAAGAGAAGTACTAGAAATCAAGTAGTGTGGGAAATAGTGGAATACCGGTCCATCCATAGTGTACATACAAAGTTAACAAGTCATTAACACCTTGAGAATCCAGCTGAGACACTAGAAATGTCTCATATTACAATAAAAAAAACACACTTTAGGGGCTTCCCTGGTGGCGCAGTGGTTGAGAGTCTGCCTCCTGATGCAGGGGACACAGGTTCGTGCCCTGGTCCGGAAAGATCCCACATGCCATGGAGCGGCTGGGCCCGTGAGCCATGGCCGCTGAGCCTGTGTGTCTGGAACCTGTGCTCCACAATGGGAGAGGCCACAACAGTGAGAGGCCCACATACAGAAACAAAAAAAAAAAAAACCAAAAAAAAAAAACACTTTAGTAAGTCTTTCTCTAGATTTATTCACTAGATCTTAAACAAACCCACAAAACATACAGTAGACAGAGTTTGGAAGTTGAGGGGCTTGTGTAACATCTTGGATCTTCTCTAAAATAAAATGTAAAACAAAGCCTACTAAATTATTCAAGATGATCAACCACTAATTAGACTACTTACTAGAACAAAAATACATATTTTCAGAAGAAAAAACATATTCCTAATCTCTATAACAAATCACGAACAATGTCCAGTATGCAAAAATTACTAAATAGGCAAAGAAATAAGAAAACAGGATTCCTAGTCAGGAAGTCAGACGTTGCTTGTAGAAACAAATCAATGCCAAGATGGTTCACATGTTGGTTCTAGCAAAAATATTTTAAGGCAGCTATTATATCCAAAGAACTAAAGGAATATGTGCTGAAATAATTAAAGAATAGTATGATCATAACGAGTGAACATTTAGGAATTCTAAGTAGAGAAAAGAGAAAAATAAGAAAATAAACCAAATGTAAAATCTAGAATTGAAAGCTGCAATAACTAAATAGAAAAATTCACTGGTTAGATTCAATAAAGAATTGAAAATAGTAGAATAGTCCATAAACTTGATGAGAAATCAACAGAAAATATTTAATATAAGGTACAGAAGGAAAACAGTTTAGGGCTTCCCTGGTGGTGTAGTGGTTAAGAATCCACCTGCCAATGCAGGGAACAGGGGTTTGAGCCGTGGTCCGGGAAGATCCCACATGCTGCAGAACAACTAAGCCCGTGTGCTACAACTACTGAGCCTGCGCTCTAGAGCCTGTGCACCACAACTACTGAGCCCACATGCCACAACTACTGAAGCCCATGCACGTATAGCCTGTGCTCTGTAACAGGAGAAGACACTGCAATGAGAAGCCTGCACACCACAACAAAGAGTAGCCCTTGCTCACCGTAATTAGAGAAAGTCCGTGCACAGCAACAAAGACCCAAATAGCCAAAAATAAATAAATAAATTTTTTTAAAAGAAAGAAAAGTTTAATAAAATGCACAAAACATGAGGCATCTCTGGAAAAATAAGAAATGGTCAAATATTTAGAAGAAGAAAATATTGAGAATGGGAGAAATATTTTTTGAAGACACTATAAGAGAAACTTTCCCAAATTCAATGAAAAACAGTGACTTACAGATCTAAGCTCAAAAATCCTAATTTAGGAAAAAAAAAAAAAAAAAACCTATGCACATCAGAGTCAAACTGCTGGAATGCTATTATAAAGAGGAAATATGGAAATCATACAGAGAAAAAGACATATTACATTAAGAAGATCAAAAATAATATTTCTTTTGGAGAAAGTAGGAAAAATAATAAATGTCAGAACATAAATCAAAGAAATTTAAAAGAGATAATACAGAAAATTAATAAATTCAAAAGTCATTTTTAGGACAAATTAATAAAAATTTTAAGTCCATAATAAGATTGTCTAGAAATGAAAAGAGAGGGAACACATATCTTACAAATATTAGGAACAAAATTGTATATGACTGCAAGTCAATTAGAAATTAAATATTAAAATGAAGTATTAAGAAAAACTCTTGCCAATAAAGTTGACAACGTAGACAGTACTTGGAAACAATTTATCAAAACTTACATCAGAAAAAATATGAAGAGCTATTTACTATTCAATTAATAGTAAATTACTATTTGAATTTAAAATCGAAATACGTATGAAAAATATCAAGCCCAGATGCTCACACTATTGAATTCTACAAAAATTATAAGGAAATAATCATACAAAATTTAGATAAACTCTTTCAGTAAGGGAACATTACCCAAATTACTTTACGAGGCCAGTATAACACTGATACAATAATCTGGCAAAGATATTTAAGGAAAAAAAAATATCCTCTAGAACATATATGCAAATGCATTTAACAAAATATTAGTAAACTGAAGTCAGCACTATATAAAAAGGATAATCTATCATGACCAGCAAGATTTACCCCAAGAATGAAAGGTTCATTCAACAATCAAAAGTCGGGGCTTCCCTGGTGGCACAGTGGTTGAGAATCTGCCTGGCAGTGCAGGGGACACGGGTCAAGCCCTGGTCTGGGAGGATCCCACATGCTGCAGAGCAACTAGGTCCATGAGCCACAACTACTGAAGGCTGCGCGTCTGGAGCCTGTGCCCCGCAACGAGAGGCTGCGACAGTGAGAGGCCCGTGCACCGCAATGAAGAGTGGTCCCCGCTCGCCGCAACTGGAGAAAGCCCTCACACAGAAACGAAGACCCAACACAGCCAAAAATAAATAAATAAATTTATTTAAAAAATAAAAAATCAATCAACAGAGTTCACCATATTAACAGGAAAAAAGAAAGAAAAGCACACAATTATCTCAATAGAAAGAGTAGAAAAAATATTTGAATAAATATGCCACATGTTTATCATAAAAACCTTCAACAAACTCAGAGCAGAGTTAACCTTTCTCAACCTTATAAAGAGCATCTATTAAAACTCTACAGCTAACATCATAGTTAATGACCAAAGACTAATTGCTTTCTCTTTTAAAATAGCCACAATTCAGGGATGATTGATCTCATCATTTTATTCAATTTTGTACTAGATTCCTAGCCAATGTAATATGTAATAAAAACAAAAGGTGAAAAAGAGAGGGCAATGAAAAAAATGTCTCTATTTGCTGAGCTTTTGCCTAAAAAATCATGAAGAATCTACCCCAAAAAACTAATAGAATTAATTAGTGGTTATAGCAAGACGTTATAATGTAAATAAAGTAATAACCAAAATATGGAAAATATTTTAAAATACCATTTAGTATAGCATCAAAATCATGAAATATATGAAATTACATTTAAGAAAGGATTTGTAAGACTTCTACATAGAAAATTACAAAATAAGCTGAGGGAAAAAATAAAGATTTAAACAAATGTGGACATATGCCATTTAATATTGGGAAAAATATATTTTAAAATACTCCTCAAATTTAGAGTCACCAAAATCCATTTCCAAAATCTCAATTGATGAGATTTTCTAAAATTTATATTGTAATGCAAAAGATCTAGAACAGCCAGAGAGAGAGAGAGAGAGAGAGAGAGAGAGGAAGGGAGGGAGGGAGAAAGAGAGAGAGAGAGAATGAGATATTGAGAAAGAGAAATTAAAAGAAGAAATTTGAAGAATAAAAACTACTTGACTTCAAAACTATTATTAGTCAAGAAAGTGTGATATTGGTTTAAGAAAACGACATATAAATCAATGGAAAAGTACAGAGAGTACAGAAATAGAAAATAAACACATACACACAAACATTATTTAATTTTCTACAAAAGTAACTCATGGGAGAAATAATTTTATCTTCAGTAAACCATTTTTAAAAATCTGTTAAATAACATGTCTATCCCTACCTACCTCACAGCATATACCAACATCTGTTCATAAATATAAATACTAAATCTAACATTCTAATTTTTAAAGAAAATACATAGAGTATCTTCACAAAAAAGCAATTATTTCTCTCATAGTACACACACACACACACACACACACACACACACACACAACACTCATATTTGAAAGGTAATATTATGGAATATCGTGGTTAAATTGGACTTCATGTATACTAAGAATTTTACTCTTCAAAATATAATTGAAAAAAATTAAAGGGCAAACAGCTGGGAGAAATTGTTTGCATAAAAATATCTATCAAAGAACTTGTATCCAGAATATATTTATAAAGAACTCTAATAACTCAATAATACAAGGACAAATAATCCAATAAAAATGGTCAAAAACTAGAACATGTATCTCAAAAATATGTAGAAAAGACCAAAACACATATGAAAACAGTATCAGCATCATTAGTCAATAGAAAAATTTAAAAATAAAACACTGGAACATTATTTAGCAATAAAAACCAACAAACTACCAATACAGACTACATGAAAGACTCTCAAAAAGTTTATGCTGAGTGAAGGAAGCGCCTATGCTGGAAACAAAATGCAGATACTGTAACACACCATGTATATAGAATTTTAGAGACAGCAAAACTTAATTTATAGTGACAGAAATCATATCAGAGCTTTCCTGGAGTGAAGAAAAAGTTGGCTGCAAAGGGGCATAAGAGAATATTCTGGGGTGAAGAAAATATTCTATATCTTGATTGGAGATACATGTGTCAAAACTTGAACATTACAAACCTATCATGCGCATTTAATTGTAATCATATATGCAATAAATTTGAAAACAATATAGTGATAACATGAGAACGGATGTCAGAGTCATGAATAACATGATACAGTCCTTTGTTTTTAACATAGGCATTCACTTTTAAATCTCAGTTACTATCCACCACAAGCATAGGTACTGAATTTGATATTACAGATAATGAAATCAAAATCCATAGACATTCATTAGTCTCAAGACTCTCACGCTGTCTCAGAACCCTCACCTAGAACCAGTATATATCAGAATTATTTTCTTTAAAGAGGAACTCACAGTTGAAAATGTTTAAAATGTGTAAATTGCATTATACAAAAATTGTTTTGAATCCCTTTGAAGCATTTTTATAGGACTAACAACTCTTTTTTTGTCTATGTAGTTTTTCTATTCTCATTTATTTTTCTATAAATTGAGTAATGAAAACATTGATATTTGAAAATATGAAAATCTTTGGAGCTGCACAGGGGTTTGGTTATCGAAGTGACATCTGAGTAAATTGGAGAAGTTGAAGGTTTGGTAGAAAAACACCTTGAGGAACCTTAACTGTTGACATGATTTCTTTCAGCATGAGAAGCAGTGTGTATATTTCAAAACGGAAACTATATTGTATTTAATATGTCATCCCCTTTACTGTGCTGTGAAACTGCACTTTACTGCTAAACAATGGGAGTGTAAATTAACATCCTGGTTTAGTCTACAGTCATAATCAAATCCCAGCGCTCCAGGGCACAGAGCATGTCTGACAAATGAAAACAAAATAAAACAAAAAGAAGAGTCAATGTACTGTGCACCTACACTTCCACCATTAAACTACAACTTATTTCTGGTGTATGGCAACAGTTCTATAGTGATAGTGGTTTGGAACCTTGACAAAGTCAAACCATTTTGTCACATGTTATTCACTTCTAAACCAAGGAAGCACTATACCAAATTAAGTTGCTTGCAAAAACATGTGCCTTACTCATCAAAAACTGACGGATTTATTTATCACAATTATCATAATTTTGTTAGTTTATTTCTTTATTTATATGGGTCCTTAGTAAGGAACAAAGCAATATTAACATCCAAGTCCTTGACCTTTAAAGCCTATTCTCTTTTTGCTAAGACAAAAGGGAAATACCAGGGAGACCTTACAAATCCCCAGGAGAAGTGACATATTTCATAGAATGTACCTAGTCCTGAAAAAGTAAAGGGGACATTTTTGCTAGTATTTATAATTGATGGAAGTTGTAAGAAGGGGCAAAACACCACAAGTATCAATGATTTAAGAGTGTGAAAAGAAAAAAGAAGAGATTCAATTTTTCCTGGTCACTCATGTGGAAAGAGGAGTGTTTTTCATATTGCACGTTCAAATCAAGGTCTATCTTTAGAACATTTTTATGTCACCAAGATTTCAGACACACCTCTACTCATAACAGTTAGAAATAAATGAGCCATAGTAGATCACAGAGCTCATTCTATACCACATTCACTTCAGTTTTTCTGGGAGCAGATGTATGAATGATCTTAACCAGAAGGCCAAAAGAATACTCCATTTCAGAATTCATGACAGTTATTATAATTTCAAAAAAAAATAAAGAGAAATAAAACAGATACCAATAACAGATGGTCTAAAACTTACTGTGCACATTTTATGTATAATTGTACTAAATGCCAGGGTATAAAAAGAATGACAAAAAGGAGAAAAATGGAATATTAAAGCTAGAGATCGGATAATTTTTAATGAATTTCTTACTTTGGAGCTCCATTTACTTGTAAATTACTTGATAATTTTGATATGATGCATTTAATTTTGTAAAATATTTTGTTACTGCAAAGATTACCTATTTTATTTTGTATCATATAGCTTTCATCAAATTTTGTATATTCTATTACTCTTTCTAATTTCAGTATTAAGTCTCTACATAGCAAATTGCATGCCTAAGTCACAATTTAAATGGTATTAAAACTTGATTTCCCATAATACAGACTCACAATTTGTATGTTTGCCTGAATTTAAGTAATTTAAGTAACTGAATTTAAGTAATCCATATGTAGTTAAAATAACCAAATATAGATCCAGTACACTTGGTATTTATGTAGCTAGTAATTTGGCAAAAAGGATTTTTCTCAAAACCTTAATGTTCCTCATCCTCACTGAAGAAAACTAGGGATTTATGCTTCCTTTCACCTTCTGTTCCATCTGACTCTTAGACTATCAGCCTCACAACAAAAAGCCTTTTCTTCATGAACATAGACCTCTTTGCTCCTAGGGCAAGTCACTGACTTAGCCTAATACCACAATCAGAAAAGTCATTTAATAAATGTCTTGATAAAAATGCATGAGCAGCTGTTTCTTTATAAAAAGAAGTAAACTAGAGTCATGGTCTTAAGGGGAGAAAGTGAGGGAAGATTCTGGAATGAACGATTGAGTTGGACAGCCAAAAATATGTAGGAGGTTGATGTTGAGTAAATCGCCATTCCCACAGAAGAAAACATACCTAAAACTCTTCAAATGAATAACAATAAACATCTCGAGAAAAGTGATTTTCTACCTTCTTGACTAATTACTTTTGCTTTCTTTGTAAATGTATATCTACCTATTATCTATCATCTATCTATTTTTCTATCTATCTATCATCTATCTAAATATCTGTTTATTCTGCCTATCTATCTTTTGATCCATCTAGTACATATATTTTTCAGTCTTGTCACCTGAACGTATGATTCGATACGTTGGTGAATCATCGATATCATGATTATGATATTTCATTCAAAGTTAGGAGATTGGTAAGGGACTCTAGGATTAAACAGCCATTAATAGTATCTTAAATTCTCTGGATGCAAATAAAATTTATTACACTGACAATCCTTTACTCTTTTATTTAGAATATATAAATAAACATGTATAAATATATAAGAAACACAACTACTGTCATAAAATGGTTTGCATATTTAATTAATTCTTAAAATTTTTTTGATTAATGACATTATGTACAAGTGCAATTCCCAATAATCAATTCTGAAAATGTTACTTATCAGACATTATATTTTAGACTGTAAAGAAATTGAAGTTAATTATAGCTTTTAAAATAAAGTACTACACATTATTTAGTGCCTAATTTATTTATTTTTTATATCTTTATTGGAGTATAATTGCTTTACAATTTTCTGTTAGTTTCTGCTGTATAACAAAGTGAATCAGCTATAGGTATACGTATATCCCCATATCCCTTCTCTCTTGCGTCTCCCTCCCACCCTCCTTATCCCACCACTCTAGGTGGTCACAAAGCACCAAGCTGATCTCCCTGTGCTATGCGACTGCTTCCCAATAGATATCTGTTTTACATTTGGTAGTGTACATATGTCAGTGCTACTCTCTCACTTTGTCCCAGCTTACCCTTCCCTGCCCCACTGTGTCCTCAAGTCCATTCTCTACGTCTGTGTCTTTATCCTGTCCCATCCCTAGGTTCATCAGAACCATTTTTTTTTTAGATTCCGTACATATGTGTTAGTATACTGTATTTGTTTTTCTCTTTCTGACTCACTTCACATTGTATGACAGATTCTAGGTCCAGCCACCTCATTACAAAGAACTCAATTCTGTTTCTTTATGGCTGAGTAATATTCCATTGTATATATGTGACACATCTTCTTTATCCATTCATCGATCAATGGACACAGGTTGTTTCAATGTCCTGGCTATTGTAAACAGTGCTGCAGTGAACATTGCGGTGCATGTCTCCTTTAGAAATATGGTTTTCTCAGGGTATATGCCCAGTAGTGGGATTGCTGGGTCATATGGCAGTTCTATTTTTAGTTTTTTAAGGAATCGCCATACTGTTCTCCATACTGGCTGTATCAATTTACATTTCACCAACAGTGCAAGAGGCTTCCCTTTTCTCCACACCCTCTCCAGCATTTATTGTTTGTAGATTTTTTGATGATGGCCCTTCTGACCGGTGTGAGGTGATAACTTATTGTAGTTTTGATTTGCATTTCTCTGATGATTACTGATGTTGAGCATCCTTTCATGAGTTTGTTGGCAATCTGTATATTTTCTCTGGAGAAATGTCTATTTAGGTCTTCTGACCACTTTTGGACGAGGTTTTTTGTTTTTTTGATATTGGGCTGAATTACCTGCTTGTATATTTTGGAGATAAATCCTTTGTCAGTTGCTTCATTTGCAAATATTTTCTCCCACTGTGAAGGATGTCTTTCATCTTGTTTACGGTTTCCTTTGCTATGCAAAAGCTTTTAAGTTTCATTAGGTCCCATTTGTTTATTTTTGTTTTTATTTCCATTTCTCTAGGAGGTTGGTTAAAAAGGATATTGCTGTGATTTATGTCAAAGAGTGTTCTGCCTATATTTTCCTCTAAGATTTTTATAGTGTCTGGTCTTACATTTAGGTCTTTAATCCATTTTGAGTTTATTTTTGTGTACAGTACTAGGAAGTGTTCTAATTTCATTCTTTTACATGTAGCTGTCTGGTGGTCCTAGCACCATTTATTGAAGGGGCTGAATTTTCTCCATTGTATATTCTTGCCTCCTTTGTCAAAGATAAGATGACCATATGTGTGTGGGTTTATCTCTGGGCTTTCTATCCTGTTCCACTGATTTATATATCTGTTCTTGTGCCACTACCGTTCTGTCCTGATTACTGTAGCTTTGTAGTATAGTCTGAAGTCAGGGAGCTTGATTCATCCAGCTCAATTTTTCTTTCTCAAGATTGCTTTGGCTATTTGGGGTCTTTTGTGTTTCCATACAAATTGTGTAATTTTTTTGTTCTGGTGCTGTGAAAAAGGCCATTGGTAGTTTGAGGCGGATTGCATTGAATCTATACATTGCTTTGGGTAGTAGAGTCATTTTCACAAAGTTGATCCTTCCAATCTAAGAACATGGTATATTTCTCCATCTGTTTGTACCATCTTTAATTTCTTTCATCAGTGTTTTATAGTTTTCTGCAGGTCTTTTGTCTCCTTAAGTAGGTTTATTCCTTGGTATTTTATTCTTTCTGTTGCATTGGTAATTGGGAGTGTTTCCTTACTTTCTCTTTCTGATTTTTTGTTGTTAGTGTATGGGAATGCAAGAGATTTCTGTGCATTAATTTTGTATCCTGCTACTTTACCAAATTCACTGATTAGCTCTAGTAGTTTTCTGGTAGCATCTTTAGGATTCTCTATGTATAGTATCATGTCATCTGCAAACAGTGACAGCTTTACTTTTTCTTTTCCAATTTGGATTCTTTTATTTCTTTTTCTTCTCTGATTGCTGTGGCTAAAACTTCCAAAACTATGTTGAATAATAGTGGTGAGAGTGGGAACCCTTGTCTTCTCCCTGATCTTAGAGGAAATGTTTTCAATTTGTCACCATTCAGAATGATGCTGGCTGTGGGTTTGTCATATATGGCCTTTATTATGTGGAGGTAGGTTCCTTCTATCCCCACTTTCTGGAGAGTTTTTATCATAAATTGGTGTTGAAGTTTTTCAAAAGCTTTTTCTGCATCTATTGAGATTATCAATTGGCTTTTATACTTCAATGTGTTAATATGGTGTATCACATTGATTGATTTGCATATATTGAAGAATCCTTGCATTCCTGGGATAAACCCCACTTGATGAAGGTGTATGATCCTTTTAATGAGCTGTTGGATTCTGTTTGATAGAATTTTATTGAGGAGTTTTGCATCTATTTTCATCAGTGATATTGGCCTGTAGTTTTCTTTTTTTGTGACATTTTTGCCTGGTTTTGATATCAGGTGATGGTGGCCTCATAAAATGAGATTGGTAGTGTTCCTTCCTCTGCTATATTTTGGAAGAGTTTGAGAAGGATAGGTGTTAGCCGTTCTCTAACTGTTTGATAGAATTGGCCTGTGAAGCCTTCTGGTCCTGGCTTTTGTTTGTTGGAAGACGTTTAATCACAGTATCAATTTCAGTGCTTATGATTGGTCTGTTCACATTTTCTATTTGTTCCTGCTTCAGGTTTGTAAGGCTGTACTTTTCTAAGAATTTGCCCATTTTTTCCAGTTTGTCCATTTTATTGGCGTATAGTTGCTTGTAGTAATCTCTCATGATCCTTTGTATTTCTGCAGTGTCAGTTGTTACTTCTCCTTTTTCATTTCTAATTCTGTTGATTTGAGTTTTCTCCCTTATTTTCTTGATGAGTCTAGCTAATGGTTTATCAATTTTGTTTATCTTCTCAAAAAAACAGCTTTTAGAATTATTGATCTTTTTTATTGTTTCCTTCATTTCTTATTCATTTATTTCTGATCTGATCTTTATGATTTCTTTCCATCTGCTAACTTTGGGTTATTTTTTGTTCTTCTTTCTCTAATTCCTTTAGGTGTTAGGTTAGGTTGTTTATTTGAGATTTTTCTTACTTCTTGAGGTAGGATTGTATTGCTATAAACTTCCCTCTTAGAACTGCTTTAGCTGCATCCCATAGATTTTCAGTCGTCGTGTTTTCATTGGCAATTGTTTCTAGGTATTTTTTGATTCCCTCTTTTGATTTCCCTCAGTGATCTCTTGGTTATTTAGTAGCGTATTGTTTGGCCTCCATGTGTTTTTATTGTTTACAGATTATTTCTTGTAATTGATATCTGTCTCATAGTGTTGTGGTCAGAAAAGATACTTGATATGATTTCAATTTTCTTAAATTTACTGAGGCTTGATTTGTGACCCAAGATATGATCTATCCTAGAGAATGTTCCATGTGCACCTGTAAAGAAAGTGCATTTTGCTGCTTTTAGATGGAATGTCCTATAAATATGAATAAGTCCATCTGATCTAATGTGTCATTTAAAGCTTGTGTTTCCTTATTTATTTTCGTTTTGGATGATCTGTCCATTGGTGAAAGTGGAATGTTAAATTCCCCTACTATTATTGTGTTACTGTTGATTTCCCCTTTTGTGGCTGTTAGCATTTGTCTTATGTATTGAGGTGCTCCTGTGTTTGGTACATAAATATTTACAATTGTTATATTTTTTTCTTGGATTGATCCCTTGATCATTATGTACTCTCCTTCTTTATCTCTTGTAATAGTCTTTATTTTATAGTCTATTTTGCGTGATATGAGAATTGTTACTCCAGCTTTCTTTTGATTTCAATTTGCATGTAATACCTTTTTCCATCCCCTCACTTTCAGTCTGTATGTTTCCCTAGGTCTGAAGTGGGTCTCCTGTAGACAGCATATATATGGGTCTTGTTTTTGTATCCGTTCAGGTAGTCTGTGTCTTTGGTAGGAGGATTTAATCCATTTACTTTTAAGGTAATTGTCAATATGTATGTTCCTATTACTATTTTCATTTTGGGGGTGTTTGTTTTTATAGGACTTTTTTCTTTCTCTTGTGTTTCCCACCTAGAGAAGTTCCTTTAGCAGTTGTGGTAAATCTGGATATGTACGCTGAATTCTCTTAACTTTTGCTTGTCTAGGAAGGTTTTAATTTCTCCGTCACATCTGAATGAGATCCTTGCTGGGTAGAGTAATCTTGGTTGTAGGTTTTTCCCTTCATCACTTTAAATAGGTCCTGCCACTCCTTTCCGGCTTGCGGAGTTTCTGTTGAAAGATCAGCTGTTAACCTTATGGGGATTCCCTTGCATGTTATTTGTTGCTTTTCCCTTGCTGCTTTTAATGTTTTTTCTTTGTATTTAATTTTTGATAGTTTGATTAATATGTGTCTTGGCATGTTTCTCCTTGGATTTATCCTGTATGGGACTCTCTGCCCTTACTGGACTGATTATTTCCTTTCCCATGTTAGGGAAGTTTTCAACTATAATCCATTCAAATATTTTCTCAGACCCTCTCTTTTTCTCTTCTTCTTCTGGGACCCCTATAATTCAAATGTTGGTACTTTTAATATTTTCCCAGAGGTCTCTGAGACTGTTCTCAATTCTTTTCATTCTTTTTTCTTTATTCTGATCTGTGGTAGTTATTTCCATTATTCTATCTTCTTCCCGGTCACTTTTGCATTGTTTTGCCTCCATTACTCTGCTATTGATTCCTTCTAGAGTATTTTTAATTTCATTTATTGTGTTGTCCATCATTGTTTGTTTGCTCTTTAGTTCTTCTAGCTCCTTGTTAAGCATTTCTTATATTTTCTCCATTCTATTTCCAAGATTTTGGATCATCTTTACTATCATTACTCTGAATTCCTTTTCAGGTGGACTGCCAATTTCCTCTTCATTTGTTTGGTATGGTGGGTTTTACCTTGCTCCGTCATCTGCTGGATAATTCTCTGTCTTCTCATTTTGTTTAAATTATTGTTTGTGTTATCCTTTTTCCAGGCTGCTGGTTTGTAGTTCCTTTTATTTTTGGTGCCTTCCCCCAGTGTGTGAGGTTGTTTCAGTGGCTTCTGTAGGCTTCCTGGGGGCGGGGGGGAACTGGTGCCTGTGTTCTGGCAGGTGGAGCTGGATGTTGCCTCTCTGGTGGGCAGGGCTGTGACTGGTGGTGTGTTTTGGGGTGTCTGTGAACTTAGTATGATTTTAGGCAACCTCTCAGCTAATGTGTAGGGTTGTGTTTGTATCTTGCTAGATGTTTGGCATGGGGCGTCCACGATTGAAGCTTGCTGGACATTGGGTGGAGCTGGGTCTTAGTGTTGAGATAGATATCTCTGGGACAGCTCTCTCCGATTAATATTACATGGGGCTGGGAGGTCTCTGTTGGTCCAATGTACTGGACTCAGGTCTCCAACCTTGGAGGCCTAGGCCCAACACCCGGCTGGAGCACCAAGACCTTGCCAGCTGCATGGCACAGGAGAAAAGGAAGAAAAACAGAAAAAGAAAACGACAGAGCCCCCAAACAAATGGTAAAAGCAACATTGAACAAACATCACACAAAGAAACAAACACGCTCGTAAAAAGAAAAAAGCAAGCAAACAAAAACCAAGAAACAAAAAATGGACAGAACCCCAAGAAAAATGCTAAAAGCAAAACAGACAAAATCACACAAAGAAACATACACACACACACTCACAAGAAGAGAAAAAAAAGAGAGCAACGAAACCAATAAACAATCCCACCAATGAAAACAAGCACTAAAAACTAAACTAAGATAAACATGAAACCAAAAACAAATCAAACGCAGAAAGCAAACCCCAAATCTACATTTGCTCTCAAATCCACCACTTCAATTTTGGGAACATTCGTTGTCTATTCAGGTATTCCACAGATGCAGGGTTTATCAAGGTGATGGCAGGGATTTAATCACCTGAGGCTGCACAGAGAAATTTCCCTTTCTCTTGTTGTTCACACAGCTCCTGGGGTTCAGCTTTGGTTTTGGCCCTGCCTCTGCATGTAGGCCGCCTGATGGCATCTGTTCCCTGCCCAGAGAGGAGGTGGTTAAAGCAGTGGCCGATTAGGGCTCCCTTGTTCACTCAAGCTAGGGAAAGGGAAATGTACAGTAGTGTTAATTGGAACGTGGGGTGAGCCTGTGGTAGCAGAGGCTGGCATGACATTGCAACAGCCTGAGGTGCGCAGTGTGTTCCCCCAGGGAGTTGGCCCTGGATCACGGAACCCTGGCAGTGGCATGCTGCACAGGCTGCCAGGGAGGTATGGGTAGTGACCTGTGCTTGCACACAGGATTCTTGGTTTCAGCTGTGGTAGCGGTAGCAGTCTGTGCTCACCTTTAGGGTCCAAGATGATATCCACATCTCACATCCATCTCTGGAGCTCACTTAGGCAGTGCTCTGCCGTTTGTGGGCACATGGAGCAGGAAGCCCCTCTCCTAACACACCCCAAAACAATGGTCTCTTGCCTCTCTGGCAAGTCCAGACTTTTCCCCAGACTCCCTCCCAACTAGCTGTGGCACACTAGCTCCTTTCAGGCTGTCTTCACACAACCAATCCCAGTCTTCTCCCTGGGGTTTGACATCCGAAGCCCAAGCCTCAGCTCCCAGCCCCCACACGCCCTGGTGGGTGAGCAGACAAGTGTCTCAGGCTGGTGAGTGCTGGTCAGCACTGATCCTCTGTGCAGGAATCTCTCCACTTTGCCCTTTGCACCCCTGTTGCTGCACTCTCCTCTGTGGCTCCAAAGCTTCCCCCGCACCGTCCCTGCCAATGAAGGGGCTTCCTAGTGTGTGGAAACTTTTCTTCCTTCACAGCTCCCTCTCAGAGGCGCAGGTCCATCCCTATTCTTTTGTCTGTTATTTTTTTTTTCTTTTTCCCTACCCAGGTATATTGGGATTTTCTCGCCTTTTGGGAAGTCTGAGGTCTTCTGCCAGCATTCAGTAGGTGTTCTGTAGGCGTTGTTCCACATGTAGATGTATTTGTGGGGAAGGTGATCTCCACATTTACTACTCTGACATCTTGAAGGTCTCTTTTAGTGTATAATTTTTATATATTTTTTATTTTTCGGTACTGATTTTTCTATTTTTTTTCTAAGAAGCATAAAGCTGAATTTGCATCCTTTAATTATGTTTAATCCTACCTTCCTTTATATTCATATTTATGTTTCTGTAGTCATTCATTATCTGAGTGTTCCAGACCATTCATTATTTCAAATTTTAATAAGATATAAAAAGAAATACACATTGAACTAAAGAACATACCACAATTATCAGAAAAAAATACAAATATGCCAATGATTACACATGCGATTAATAAAACCTCAAAACGATTTTGATAAATTAGTTATGTTCTTTTATGTGACTCATTACTCAGATACTCAAAATAAATGAAGATTAATTAATATATTTATTTACTACATATATAATGCTCACAACTTTTCTTTCTTATAGTTAGAAAAATGCAGAATTATCTGCATTTGGTCTATTTCTCTTCTGATTAAATAAAGACTGCATACAGGCTTTTGCTTTCTTCTTGATGAAATAATACATCTTTTAATTATATACTGAAACATTTTAATTCCCTGATGGCAAAATCTAAGCAGCTTCTGAACTAACATCTTAAATTTCTTCTTAAGAGGAAACAACTAATGTTTAGGTGTTCAATGACTTTTCATTAATAAGGACACATTGACATTATGAAACCAAATTAGAAGAGATAAAATGATTAAAACAGACTTTTAAAATTTTGAGAATTTCCTCTTAACTAAAAAGCATGATTCTTATGAGTTTTCTTGCCCAATGTTCTTTTAGCTCAGTATTGCTTTTTTTTTTTTTTTTTTTCTGAAAGTGACATCACTTTCCCTATTCCTCAGTGAAACTCTAAGTTTAAGAGAGTAGTTCTCTACATGTTGGCAGGCGCTCTGGCTAAGTGTGTAAGCATTTCCCAAAACAAATCCCTGCTGATAAAAGGGTAAAGGCAAAACAGATGAATACTAATGGATTCTGGCCAAGTTGGCTTTCCAGCTTCTGTCTCAGTTAATATTTCTGTCTTTATTCAGGACACTAAAATTACACTTTGACAGGATCTGATCTCTACTTATCCCCTGTGCAATAAAGTCCAAGGTAATAAATCAAATATTTTCTTGTTCATAGAGTGTGAACTTAATTTCATAGATTACTGTTTTCTGCTTGCTGAAATAATTTGATTAGTATACCCAGAGATGCCATAGGGTTTTCCTTTATTAAAAGAAAAAAAAAAAAAACCTCTACAGATATGTTTTGATAGAAGACTACTTATGTGTCCTATAGTCCAGTAGGATTTACACTGGTGTTAATTTTGTTGATTTTTTAACACTGTCTCCCTATAATTTATAATTTCAGTGCCATGGCCTGATAGTTCTTATAGTACCATCCGCCTCTCTCACCTGAATAACTGTTACATCTCCCACAGACCATATATATATGCTTTAACACAGCTCTCTGACTCTGTCGCATCTCTAGATTTGGAGATATGACTTCACATCGTATCATATCCTAAGGTTACATTAGAGCATGAATTCTGATTAGAGGAGACATCACCACCATGGGGACAAGAATTGGTTTTATGCATGAAAATAATCTGACTCATTTATGTATAAGCACAGATATTCATACAGCACATATCAGATCTGTGGTATTAAATTTTCTTAGGGTTGATTAGGTTAAAATCTAAAACTTTCCCTTAGAGGATGATAATAAAAAAAAAAATGAGGTTAAGAAACATTGATTTAGCATAAGGACCACTCATGTACAACACTGTTTTTTATGTTTTCTCAGATTGACAGGCTCAATGACTTGTCAGTCATCTAGAAGGTGATTTTAGTCACATATTTACTGCTATGTGGCTCTAATATAGCCCCACCATTTTGTAATTCCTTACTTTGCTCTAAAACTTTATCAAAACTGAATTTGATGCAACTAGTATTCTTCTCAG
This sequence comes from Aethalodelphis obliquidens, assembly GCF_003676395.1. Lineage (NCBI taxonomy): Eukaryota > Metazoa > Chordata > Mammalia > Artiodactyla > Delphinidae > Aethalodelphis > Aethalodelphis obliquidens. The sequence goes on from NW_020837946.1 coordinate 41,251,070, forward strand.
GCTTAAGTATGATGCATGCCTAACTGTATATTAATTAATCAGTTTTATTTTCTCTTAACAATTAACTGCATTCACAGAAAATATAAGAATAATCACTTAGTCATAGAGGCTGGGAAGCTGGAGAAAATTACATGGAAAGAAATATCGAGCCAGAGGGCTAGGAGAGGCAAGAAAGGAAGGTGAATCGTAGTGGCCAGAAAGCACTATGACAATTTAAATATTTGGAGGCAAAATAAAGAAAAAAATTCAGGCACTTAAGGATTCAGAAGAAGAAGTTCATGGGGCTAAGACAAAATCTTCTTACTATGAAGTATTTTTAGGGACCAAAAATATTAAAAATGTTAATAAGTTCTTAAAATATTACTAATCCATCTATTGTTTGCATTAACATCATTGGTCCAAGTAGTAGAATGGTTCTTGTAATAAAAATTCTGGGACAAAATAGGCCAAAGGAGTTTTGACACTGAACTATACATCTTCAGTTTATCTAAATTGGGAATGTTGGAAAGACCTTTGATTTCATATTGAGTTCCTTTCTGAAGACAGTCAAGAAGCACAGGGAACAGGGAGTACTAGCGATGCTTAGGCAGCTGTGCATTTAAGAGCTAGCTAGTCCCAGGTGGAGCATAGTATCATGGATCATGAAGCAATCACTCTTTTTTCAATAAATTGCTCTTGTACAGCGTTGCTCTTAAATTATCCCATTGGTAAAACAAGTCTTATATACTGAGGGGAAAGGCCATGTGACAATTTCCAATAGCACAACCTGAGACTCATTTTTGACATATAATTTATTTCTTCCTGACATGATATTTGGATGATTTCCAGAGACCACGCAACACGTGCATTTAATGTAGAAAAGACAGCTGCCAGGATATCCATTTTCATTGTCCCTCCAGAACAAAAAAAATAGATAAATAATCATCCATCATTTTATTATGTAAAGGATGGAAACATATGTGTACTTTCAGAAAAAAATCAAGAGGAATTCATGTTATCTGTTGTCTCCTTTTATTTACTGTTGCTCCTGCTAAAACCTTCCCTAAATTATGGCTTTAAAGGTGTTATGATACTACTCCTTTCCTTCCCTACCCTACTCTATTCTGGTAGGAGTTCTGGAGTGCATTTTCTAAATCTTAATCCTCCTCAAAAACTTGTGGTAGATCCCATTTCATACAGTGTTAATCAAAGGTCTTCCCGGATACTCACCTTTCTTGGTATGATTTGTATCTGTCTAGCTTCACCTGGCACTTCTTCCTTATATGAACATTTTGCTCCAAGTAAATAATTTACTGTTTTTGAGCATATCACAGATTTTACTATTTTCATACTTCTGTTCATTCTGTTCATATTCATTTATCTACCTTCTCAGATGTCTCCTCTATATTATCTTGTCTCTGACCCACCATTCCCAGCCTCATACTATCAGCTAAAAGTTCTTCTTTACTTTACTCCCCTTAGGTAAAATGCCATTTGACATATAGCAAGTAATTTATAACTATTGGTTTTATCCCTTCTCCAATCCTAATTTTAGGACTTCCTTAAATCTACCTCTTATTGTGCTTTGATTTATTCATTACTTGCTTACTCGTTAACCATTTCAGAGTAAATGCTACGACTTTCTTTTAACATTGTATTGTACAATGCCTAACAAGGAATATGGTATATAGGGAGAGTTAGACAAATTTGGTAAATTGAATTGAATTGGCAAGTTACTGGATAAATGTGTTAGGTCTAAATGCTACTTTTCACCTGCACTTCTCTTCCTTTGGATGGCAATGAAGTGACAAGGTCAGTCATATATTGATAAACTTTAGGATCATTGTTGTTTCAAGAATGTGAAAAATATAGCTGTTAGGAAATCATATTTTCTTCATGGACTCTTTTGTAGTTTTTATAAAGTCTTTTCCAACATGATCCTAGCCAAAAATGGTATGCACACTCACATTATTATATTTCACATAAAATATTGGACATGTTCCAATTTCAAAACCTCAACCTCTATGCTGGTATATTAAATTTGGGTGACGATTTCAAGTCTAATTGTAACTGTACTACATGTTCATTCAACTGGTTATTAAGTATATGTCTTGAATCAAGTACTTTGCTGAAAATTGAAGTGATGATGATGAATAAAAAGTGATCTGTGGGATCACTTCCCTGTGGGGTCTCACAATCTAAGCTACAGAGGCAGAGCTTACATATGAGCAATTAGAATACATTGGGGTGGGGTCTAAATGGAGGACTTCATTGGAGTGTTAGTAACAGAAAAGCTTCTGTTTGAAGGGCTCAAGAAAGTAGGAGATCTAAAGAATAAGTTGCACGGGATCTTGGAAAAATAGAAAAACCCAGTTTGGCAGTCCAAGGAGTAAAGATGTTTCAGTTAGATTTAGGCCAAAACAGCAGAATGAAGACCATGAGTTTTTTATTCTCACCTCCTTTCATGGGCACACCAAAATTACAATGATTTGCAGAGCACCTATAGATGAAAAAGAGCAAGACCTACCAAAAAAGACATACCAAAAAAGATCTTCTACAACTGAAGATATAAAGAAGAAACCACATGAGATGGGTAGGAGACACTGAGTCATGCTATAGTCAAGATCCATACCCCTTGGTCTATCCACAAATGGTAGAATAATTACAATTTCAGAGTTTCTCCCCAAACAGTGAGGGATCTGAGCCCTACACAGGCCTAGGGGTCCTGTGCCAGAAATACAAGCCCCTAGAGCATTTGGCTTTGAAGGCCAGCAGGGCTTAATTTCAGGAGACCCAGAGGACTATGGGAAATAGGACTCCACTTCTAAAAGGTGCACACAAAACCTCACAGGTTCTGGGACCCAGGGCAAAAGCAGTAATTTGAAAGGTACCTGGGTGATTCCTATCAGCTGATCTTGGAGAATCTACTGAAGAGGCAGGAGGCAATTAGAGCTCACCCTCCATAGACATAGAAACTGGCAGCAGCCATCTGGGGGAACTCGTTCTAGCATGTGGACACTGATGCTGGCAAGCACCATTTTGGAATCCACCCTCTAGCTTATTAGCCTCAGGACCCAGCCCCACCCATGCCCACCAGCTTCTTGGCATCAGTACTAGGACTACCCAGGCCAAGCAACTAACTGGCTGGAGACACAGCCCCAACCACCGGCAGACAGGCTGCCTTAAGATCTGCTGAGCCCACAGCAACCCCTAGACATGGCTCTACCCACCAGAGGGTTTAGGCCCAGGCCCCAAAACTGGTGCACAGGCACTATACATGGGGTACAAAGCCAGAGCCCCCAGGACCCAGGTCCATCCAACAGTGGACAAGCACCAGCTCCAGAATCCCCAACCCCTCCCAACCTGCTCTAGCCTCAGGGTCAGACTCACCCACCAGTGGAAGGACACCAGCCTCAGGAAAACTGCAGCCTTGCAGCCTACAGACCCAGCTGACTCACCAGCAGGCTACCACCAGCCATGGGACAAGCTGGGCCTCAGCCCTACCCATCAGAAGGCTGACACAAGCTTCAGGACCTCACAACCAGCTATGTCAGGAACCAGCTATGTCACCAACAGTCTCACACTAGCTCTGGGACCCCTGGGCCCTGCAGCAAGAGCTCAGGATCTAGCTCTACCTGCCAGTGGGCTGGCACTAGCCGCAGGACCTAGTTTCACTGACCAGTAGGTGGGTACCAGCCTGGGATCTCCTGATCCAGACTCCAGCCAGCAGTAAGCAAACAGTAGCCAACCTAATGGTAACCATAAACCAAAAATCTATGTTAGATACACACACAAAAGACAGAAAGGAATCCAAACATGACACTAAAGATACTCATCAAATCACAAGGGAAGAGAACAAAAGAAGAAAGAAAAAAGATATACAAAACAACCCTAAAACAACTGAAAACATGTCAATAAGTAAATACCTATCAATAATTCTTTAAATGTAAATGTACTAAATGCTCCAATCAAAAGACATAAAAACACAGAATGGCTGAATGGATAAAAAACAAGAGCTGTAAACATGCTGCCTACAAGAGTCTCACTTCAAGTACAAAGACACACACAGACTGAAATGCAGGGGATGGAAAAAGGTATCCCATACAAATGGAAATCAAAAGAAAGCAGGAGTAGCAATACTTTATCAGTCAAAATAAATTTTTAAAAATAACTACTATAAGAGACAAAGGACATTACACAATGATCAAGAGATTAATCCATGATGATGTAGCACTGTAAATATATAGGCACACAAAATAGGACCACCTAAATACATAAAGAAAATATTAACAGACATAAAGGAAAAAAATTGACAGAAACACAATAATAGCAGGAGACTTTAGTACCCCACTTACATCAATGGACAGATTATCCAGACAAAGAATCAATAAGGGAACACTGGCCTTAAATGTTACATTATATCATATGGCCTTAGCAGATATATAAAGAACATACCATCCAAAAGCAGCAGAATACACATCCTTTTCAAGTGCATATGGAACAGTCTCCAGAACAGATCACATGCTAGGCCACAAAACAAGCCTCAGTAAATTTAAGAAAACTGAAATCATATCAAGTACCTTTTTTGAACCACAACACTATGAGACTAGAAATCAGGTAATCGAAAAAAAACTGCAGAAAAACAAACATGTGGAGGCTAAACAATATGCTACCAAACAACCAGTGGTTCACTGAAGAAATCAAAAAAGAAATTTAAAAATACCTGGAAACAAATGACAATAAAGACATGATGATACAAAATCTATGGAATTCAGCAACAGCAGTTCTAAGAGGGAAGATTATAGAGATACAAGCTTACCTCAGGAAATAGGAAAAATCTCAAATAAACAACCTAAACTTACACTTAGAGGAATTACAAAAAGAGGAACAAACAAAATCCAAACTTAGTAGAAAAAAATAAATCATAAAAATCAGATCTGAAATAAATGAAATAGAGACCTACAAGAAATGGCAAAGATCAATGAAACTAAGGGTTGGCTCTTTGAAAAGAAAAACAAAATTGACAAAGCTTTAGCCAGACTCATCAAGAAATACAGAGGTCCAAAATCAGTAATATCAGAAATGAAAAAGAAGAAGTTACAAGTGACACCACAGAAATATAAAGAATCATAAGAGAATACTACAAACAGCTAGATGCCAATAAAATGGGCAATCTAGAAGTAATGGACAAATTCCTAGAAGTATACAAACTCCCAAGACTGTACCAGGAATAAATAGAAAATATGAACAGACCAATAGCCAGCACTGAAATTGAATCAGTAATTTTAAAACTCCCAAAAAACAAAGTCCAGGACCAGATGGCTTCACAGGTGAATTCTAGCAAACATTTAAAGAAGAGATAATGCCTAACCTTCTCAAACTATTCCAAAACGCTGAAGAGGAAGGAACATTTCTAAACTCATTCTATGAGGCCAGCGTCATCCTGATATCAAACCCAGAAAAAGATATCACACAAAAAAGCAAATTATTGGCCACTATCACTAATGAACATAGATGTAAAAATCCCCAACAAAACATTGGCAAACTGAATCCAACTATATGTTAAAAGAATTACACAGCATGATCAAGTGAGATTTACCCAAGGGATGCAAGGATGGTTCAATATCCAAAAATCAATCAATGTGATAGACCACATTAACAAACTGAAGAATTAAAAACCATATGATCATCTCCATAGGTGCAGAAAAAGCTATTGATAAATTTCAACATCCATTTATGACAAAACTCCAGAAAGTGGTCATAGAGGGAACATACCTCAGCATAATAAAAGCCGTATATGAAAGCACACAGCTAACCTCATACTCAAAGGTGAAAAGGTGAAAGCATTTCCTCTAAGGTCAGGAGCAAGACAAGGATGTCCACCCCTGCCACTTTTACTCAGTATACTATTGGAAGTCCTTGATGCAGCAATCAGAGAAGAAAAAGAAATAAAAGAAACCCAAATTGGAAAGGAGGAAGTAAAACTGTCATTGTTTATAGATGACACTATACTGTACATAGAAAAGCCTAAAGATGCTACCAGAAAATTTCTAGAGCTTATCAAGAGCTTGGTAGAGTTGCAGGATACAAAATTAATATACAGAAACCTGTTGCATTTCTATGCACTAACAAAAAACTATAAGAAACAGAAATTAAGGAAATAATCCCATTTACCATCACATCAAAAAGAATAAAATACCTAGGAATAAACCTACATAAGGAGGTAAAATACCTGTACTTGGAAAACTATAGAATACTGATAAAAGAAATTTTAGAGGACACAAAGAGATGGAAAGATATACCTTGTTCATGGATTGGAAGAATTAATATTGTTAAAATAACCATAATAGCCAAGGCAATCCCCATCCTGATACCAACAGCATTTTTCACAGAACTAGAACAAATAATTTTAAAATTAGTATGGGAACACAAAATATCCCAAATAGCCAAAACAATCTTAAGAAGAACAGAGCTGGAAGTATCATGTATCATGTGCCCTGATTTCAGACTATACTACAAAGCTACAGTCATCAAAACAGTATGGTACTGGCACAAAAACAGACACATAGAGCAAAGGAAAAGAATAGAGAGCTCAGAGATAAACTCATGCATTTATGGTCAATTAATCTATGACAAAGGAAGCAATAGAAAAACAAAGACAGTCTCTTCATTATGTGGTGCTCGGAAAACTGGACAACTACATGTAAAAGAATGAAATTAGAACATTTTCTCTCACCATATACAAAAGTAAACTCAGAATGGATTAAAGACCTAAATGTAAGACCAGAAACCATAAAAGTCCTAGAAGAAAACACAGGCAGAACGTTCTTTGATATAGATCGCAACAATATTTGGGGGGATCTGTTTCCTAAGGCAAAGAAAACAAAAGCAAAAAAATAAAAAACACAAAAAACAAATGGAACCTAGTTAAACTTAAAAGCTTTTGCACAACAAAGGAAACCATCAACAGAATGAAAACTTAACCTACTGAATGGGAAAAAATATTTGCAAATTATATGACCGATAAGGGGTTAATATATATAAAGAATATACAACTTAATATCAAAAAACTAAACAACCCACTTAAATAATGGGCAGAAGAACTGAATAAACATTTTTCCAAACAAGACATAGAGATAGTTAGGAGGCACAAGAAAAGATGCTCAACACTGTTAATCATCAAAGAAACTCAAATCAAAACCACAGTGAGGGGCTTCCCTGGTGGCGCAGTGGTTGAGAGTCCACCTGCTGATGCAGGGGACACAGGTTTGTGCCCCGGTCCGGGAAGATCCCACATGCCGCAGAGCGGCTGGGCCCGTGAGCCATGGCCACTGAGCCTGCGGCGTCCGGAGCCTGTGCTCCGCAATGGGAGAGGCCACAACAGTGAGAGGTCTGCGTACCACAAAAACAAACAAACAAAACCACAGTGAGATGTCACCTCACAGCTGTCAGAATGTCTGTCATCAAAAAAACCACAAACAAATGTTGGCAAGAATTTGGAGAAAAGGGAAACCTTGTACATTGTCAGTGGAAATATAAATTGGTACAGCTACTTTGGAAAACATTATGGTGATTCCTCAAAAAAAACTAAAAATAGAACCACCATATGATCCGGCAATTCCAGCCGTGTATATATCTGAAGAAAATGAAAACACTAATTCAAAAAGATACATGCACCCCAGTGTTCATAGAAGCATTATTTACAATAGCCAAGATGTAGAAGCAATCTGTGTCCATCAACAGAGAAATGGATAAAGAAGATGTAGTGTGCATACATACCATAGAATACTACTCAACCATGAAAAATAATGAAATTTTGCCATTTGTAACAACATGGATGGACCTGGAAGTTATAATGCTTAGTGAAATAAGTTAGACAGAGAAAGACAAATACTGTATGTTATAACTTATGTGTGGAATCTAAAAAAGCAAATAAACTATTGAATATAACAAAAAAGAAACAGATTCACAGATATAGAGAAAAAACTAGTGGTTATCAGTAGAGAGAGGAAAGGAGGAGGAGTAAGATAGGGGTAGAGGATTAAGGGGTGCAAACTATTACTTATAAAATAAATGAGCTACAAGGATACAGTGTAGAGAACAGGGAATATATCCGATATTTTATAATAACTATAAATCACTATATTGTACACCTAAAACTAATATAATATTTTAAATCAATTATATCTCAATTAAAATATTTTAAAAAAACAAAAAGAAACAAAAAATTAAAACCACTACAATCCAAAAACAAAAGAGGTTTCAGTCAGAAATATCAGAATATACAAAGGTATAATTACAGTCGTGATCCTCTAAATATGTTTCAACTACATGTAAAATAATCCTGAATCCAGATGGCTTTAAAAGTAAAAGTATTTTTTTATCTTACTTGAGAGCTCAGTGATATGACAGGTCTCAAATTTCTTGATTTATCAGCCCCTGATTTAGCAGTTCCTGTTATCAGGGACCACACTTTTTTCTATTGCTCTGATATTCTATCCATCATGATGGTTTCAAGTAAGACTAGTTTACTGTGTGGTCAAAAAATATTTATCAGAAGTGTTCAATTAAAAAAAATTTATTTAGTATAAGTTCTATTTACTTATGATTACTTTTTTCTTTTAAGGTTGATTTTGACTCTGCATTCACTATGCATGTTTCCCCTTTGGTCACTTTCCCCTAGTTTGAGGCCTCTACAAACTCCTGATCCAGTAGCTAGAGGGGTGGATGGGTGAGTGCCAGTAGCAATTAAGGTCAAGGGAACTGAAAATCCAAAGGACTCTGATCCTTCTCCAGGTGTGAAACCAACGACTACACCAGTGTGCTACTCACACAACAGTGTTGTGGTACACTGTACACATCTGCACACTCCTAGGACACACTTTTAAGGGTGATAGCACAACTTGTACTGAATACCCACTGATTCCCAGTATATTATCATATAATTCAATCTTTGTTGTTAAAACACTTACAACTTGAAATACAATGTATTTCTTCTCATAGTTTTGAGCTAAAAGATATGGTTTCACAGAAGAGTTCTACCAAAAAAGTCTATCTCCCCAGGAGGTACACACACTTTTATTTGTAATTTTTTCCTCTTCATTTACAGTTTCTGGGCTGGTAAAGTAGCAAATTGAGACGAAAGAATTCTTTTGAACTGTTTTCTATGATCTCTTACTCTTATTTACTCACTTCAACATAAAAATTAATTTATAATTGGACTCTGAATGTCTGGTTTATATTTTCAATACATTATTATTATATTAAAATGAGAAAAATATACCTGTCTTTACGTGGCATTTAAAATGAATTAATCAGTTTATTTTCTGCTCAGGGACTGCATACGTTATTCAAGTAACCACATTTATCATTCAAAATATTACTGTTCCTGATTTCTCTTCACAATCAATTGACTTCTGTCTTTGTGGCACTTACCTCCTTGTATTGTTTGAGAGCTTTTACTGGTTTAAATAATGTTATTTATACAAATTGATTAAGTAGAAATTTAGACTTCAAAATAAAATATAAACAAAATCATCTGGAAAGTAAGAAGGCTGTTGTATCAGTTTTGCCAAATAAAATATACATATTGGTAGATATTCAAATGTGAATTGCTGACTTGGATATCTGAAAAATAAAAATGAAGTCACTATTCATCTTAAAATGTAAACAAATGATAATGCCAATACAATCATAAACAATTTAAACTTAAGCTACATACTACTGCTGAGTGTAGCGTAGATGGATAGTAATTTCACAAACACACATAAATGAAGGTTATTAAGATCTAGGTCCCCATGAAGGTGCTCTAAACAATATGGCCCTTTGCCATACAATCCCAGTCCAAGTCTATTTATATTACTCCAAACACAACAGTACTACAGAAGGGGAAAGTCCCAAGCCAGAACTCAGAATCCTTGTATGGCTTTGTTAAATATCCTCTCTGCTTGTCAGATTTTTTATCGTTATAGTAAATGTGTAGGATATATAGCCTCTGGAGTTTTTGTTGTTGTTGTTGTTGTTTTTTAACTCTAAGACTCCAGGAATCTGTTTAAGTCTTATCTGAGATGTATATAAAAACTTTAGACTTGTTTTGTCCTGGGGCGGTGGGACAAATAGTCTTCTTTGTAGTTCCTAGAGCTAAAAATGTCTCACCCATCCAGTTTACAATGGTGTCAAAAAAATCTCATCTTTAGTCTATAGTACTTAATTTAGGTTTTAAGTCTGCTCTTAAAGAACAAATTTCACTGAGAGATCATCTTAAGCTGTCACCTTTTACTTTAACATTATGATGTAACATATTTTCAGATTTCCTTCAAACCAAATGTCTAAATTCCAAGGACCATGGCCACCACAATAACAACTACAAGAGAGATTCAGAGACAGAGATGCAGAGAGAGAGATTTTGGCATTTTGATGGGGACAATAAAGACTTCAGGTCATATTAGTAATATATTAGTAATATTATTAGTAATATTTGATATGAATTAATACGTAAATTCTTTTCTAACAAATCTGTTTAAAGTGGCAATCAGTGGCATGAAGCACATGATATATTCCATAATCATAGGAAATATAGTCACAGCATGTTATAAAATTTTAGCACTTCTAATACATGAGGTCCTTGAGCAGGCAGATCAGCCTACTGAGGTTGATTGGGAGAAGAACATTTGAAGGACAGAAACATTCTTCCAGTTTTCAAATCTAGATATTCCTGACAAACTAAAACATACCAAACAATAATGTTCAGAAAGAATGACATATCATCATGTATACATATTTTCCCCTTATTGGAGATATTTGAGGAGTATGCAGTCAGTCAGGACTCCTTGTGTGCACATGAAAGAAATAAATTGAATCAAGACATTGAAAACGGGCAATTTGTGAAGCAGGTGGGACTGGCCTTCAAGATAAATAGAAACAATGACACAAATGCCATCACTCCTTTGCTTTCATACTCTCAAAACTGTCAGCATAATTCGCTCTGAGCAACTTGTCCAAAGATTGGACATCTGGCCCTAGACATCTTTAGTCTCACCTCTTTGAAGTTACATGACTCCTCTGTAACCACAAAGAAACTATTCTGATTAGCTGGCTTCAATCATGAACATATCCTTGGAACAAGGGCTGTGTCGAAGGGAATGTAACACTATGATTGGCACCATTGTTAATTGTTCATGTGGCCAGGGGATGGAGTGATATGCTTCCCACCATCATCTATAAGCATATGTTTAAATAAAGATATTTATCAAAAGATGTATTTGAGGAAGACAAAATGAGAAATATCCTTTATAAATAGGGAGACCTCATCCTGAGGACTGGACAGTAATGAAGAAAACAAACTATTACCAAATCACTAACTCCCAACCATTTATATAGTAATAAGTTGCTATATTTTGGAAGTTCTAATTAATGACTGATGCTGAAGAAATCATGCATTAATCTTTAAAATAATCAAAATGCATTTATTCATGTTAACTATTTTTCTACAAATATTCTAAATTATATTTTTCATGTGGATTGCCACCTTCTTATTCTATACTTTAATTTTTTAAAATTGTTCATTGCTTCATGTGTTTCTTTTATCCCATCTAAATTAAAAAGACCTGGCTTAGAATCAGATGATCTGAACTTTGAATCACAGCTTTGTAATTTAAACAATTTGCTTCATCTTTCTACTCACTAATTTTTCATCTTCCTTCCCACGATATTTTTCACCTCCAAAGGTGGCTGATATTGATTAATCAAGTCAAAGAGCAGAATTGAGATGCTCAGACCTGGCTGACAGACATCACTAACTTAACTATATGATATTTTCAAGGCTTTTATACATATTTTTAAATTACACTCAGAAGGGTGTTAATCAATGTATCCTCGTCTTACATAAGCAGGTCTGTTTTTTTTAAAATCATACTGTGAGATATACATTTGCATGAAAATATATTCCATTGAAAGCACGTTATAAAACAAGAGGGTAGAGTTCTTCTCCTGGGAAGATGGACTAGACATGCTTTTCCTTAGTCCTCTCACTAAGTAAACTAAAAACCCTGAATATGATGTATAAAACAAACATGAGAAGACTGTGAAAAGTGGAGAGAAGAAAGCAGATTGGCTAGGGACCTCAAGAACCAAGGAACAACCCAATGGTGGTTCTCCTAAGGTTTTTTGTTTTGTTTTGCCTTTCTTCTTTTTTCCAGCTTTATTGAGATAATATTGACATTAGCGTATGTAAGTTTAAAATGTGCAATGTATATATTGCAAAATGATTACTACAAGATCAGTTAACACCTAACACCTCCATCCCCTCTTATGTTATTTTTCACCTCAATTTTCAGAGCAGCACTATTTACAATAGCCAAGACATGGAAGTAACATAAATGTCCATCAACAGATGAATGGATAAGGAAGATTTGGTATATATATACAATGGAATATTACTCAGCCATGAAAAGAATAAAATAATGTCATTTGCAGCAATGTGGATGGAACTAGAGATATCATACTAAGTGAAGTAAATCGGACAGAGAAAATCAAATATATGGTATCGATTATACATGGAATCTGAAAAAAACAATACAAATGAACTTGTTTCCAAACCAGAAATAGACTCACAGATATAGAAAACAAACTTATGGTTACCAAAAGGGATAGCTGGGGTGGGGGGGGGGGGAAGGGGAGGGATAAATTAAGAGTTTGGGATTAACATATACACACATTGATATTTCTGTGAAAAATGTCATTGGAATTTTGATAGGAATTGCATTGAATCTATAGATGTTTTTGGGTAGTATGGACATTTTAACAGTATTAATTCCTCCAATTATGAACATGCCTTTCCATTTATTTGTGTTTGCTTCAGCTTTTTTCACCTCATTGGTTAAAGTAATTCCTAAGGCTTTTTGGTTGGTTTGTTTTCCTGATGCTATTGCAACTGGATTGTTTTTATTTCTTTTTTTGATAGTTTGTTCTTACTGCATAGAAATACAACTGATTTTCATATTTTGAATTTTTATCCTCAACAGATTAGTATTAACCCCTGTACTATCATAACTTTTTAATCTACCTATATAAAATGCTATATAATTACTTTAATTTGCATAAGTGATTATAAGACAGGATTTCTTGTCATCTTATGCAAATATAGAAGGACCCAGTAGATCAGAAGTTCTTAAAGTTGTCTAATCTTAGCTTATCAACTGTGGGGAAGCAAATTATACAAGAAATTTTAAATGAAACAGAAATTTAAAGCCAAGAAGCAACTGAATAACCAAGTTTTATTCTATATCAGAAGCAAATTATTGTTATGTAATTTTCACATGTATTCTTCAGTTATTTCAGTTAATAGGAAAATATCAGGAAAAACAGCATGTTTAACTCAATTATTAAAATCATTTTGAATTTATAAAGTACAGTAGCTTTTGCAATATAGAAATTGTCAATTTCTTTTTTACTACTACTCTATCACTACTATTGTTCATCAGGTCTAGACTCCGAGTCACACAATTACCCCTGCTTTCCCTGATGAATAATTTATGAAGATTAATAGAGAAAGAGTAGTGAAAAACATAAGAAAACAACAGCCCATAAATGCAGTCTAAATACACCTTGGTTCCACATGAAATGTTTTAAGACAACACAACACAGGGACATTTTAAGACAACAAACTTGTAAGTAAGTATAAGCAATGTACGACCATTAATTTGAAATTATGGTGAAAATAAGTAGATCCAATTATTACTAATATCTTATTTAATTAGATCAAGAAGTTGCATAGGTATGCCAGAGTTTCAGAAGTACAGAATGGTATTATCATAAAATTCCACACACCTATAGAAATTAAGTAGGAGTATCAGGAGACATCAGATAATATTGAGTTAAAAGTGTTTATTCACAAAGATTTGACTCCTGTGTTTTATTCTATAAAAGATCATCCAGAGATATATAAGTATGGAGAGTTTTAAAGTAAAATATTAATATCCTCTTCTCCAGAACTTTACTAATAGAATTTCATAGGGTGACTATAAGTCATTCTTGTTTGTCAATACCATTCCCTTTAAGACTCTATATTACATGATCTTTGTTCAATTGTTTTGAGTACTTGAAAGGTTTATTATTTTAATTATATTTTTCAGTTTGACTTTCCCCATTACTCCAATTTCCAGAAAATAAAATTTAAATGTAAAAATATGCATTTTTTTCAAAATTATAATTATATGCCTATGATTTAAAATTGTAATTTCTTTTATTTGTGCTCTACTTGATAATCAAGACTTCATAAAGTTGAAACAAAAAGTCTTGTGCTACATTGTCATTTGGGAATACCAATTAGTTCATAGCCTGATTATAGTTATCCCTTTCTTCTTTTTAAGGAGAATAATTTTTTTCAGTTCTTTGCCCTTAGGCAGGATCTAAAGGAACTGACATGAGTATACACACATTTTATTAAGAAGGCCTCAGAAACATTCTACATCACATGAACATATGCAGGTGAATGATGTTGTCCTATTACATTAGTAACCATGTGCATGCTGGAGAATTTTGTTAACCAATGGTATTAGCCCTATGTACTTACTGAACAAATATGTTTTGTACTCAATGAGACTGTCATGCTTAAAAATCATAATAAAAACCAGGCTTTGAGAACATTCTAATACTAATCCCAGGGTTGGTCAAATAACCTAAGGCAGAAAATAACTCAGGATGGTGAATAATATTCTTTCTAATAACACTTTAAAATATTTTAGCAAAAAATTTATATATCTATTCATCTATCACAATTTACTATATCCTACTTATTTACTGATATTCATAGCTACATTTCATTTATTTTCAGGGAAAGTAGTCACATACATGCAATGGAGAGTGGTCCCAGGGAGCTGAAGTCAAATTAAAAATCATATGGAAATCACCTTTTTAAATTGCAATACCTATCCAAAAAATGAACTAGATGGAGCATGCTTGTAATTTACAGCACGTGATTGGCAAAACTGTTAATGATAGCACTTCAGGAGTGGATGAAGATCGAAAACAGCTGCTTCTTGGGATAGCCTCCTGAGAAGTGTGATTCAGCCATTTTAAGCAAAGTGCTTCTTCTCACTGGATTTCTTAAGGGAAAGCTAAATTTTCTGCAGAATAATTATGATAAACTAAGAACATTTTGCTCTGTCCCTAGTGGATATACTAAATGAAAGATCATTTTAATTCCCTTAGTTATAAAGGAAAAATAAATTATCTTTGAAAGTAAATACATTTTTTTCCTGAATATGCTGCCAAAATATGGTGAATATAGTTTCATGCTTCCCCCCCCCACCCCCCGCCGGGAATAAAACACTTTTAGAGACTTGGCTAAGCTGTTACAATGTTAGTAGAGGGAGAAAAAAAAAAAACTCACCCAAATTCAGAAGTAAACACTGACAATGAGAGAATTTTAAACAATTAACAAAATATCTTTGTTAACATATTATCATCAATATACACTTTGATATTTTTCACAGTTCTGAGAATTTGAGGTTCTTTGAGTTATAATCTCATTATCTTGTCCAATTAATAAAAAAATTTCTAACACATCTTATAAACTATGACATTAGAGTTAACAAATAGAGTAAACATGATTGAGCACTGAGAATCACTGTGGGTATTTGGAGTTCATGAGTCAATAAAAGACAAGTCCAAATTAATCTAATAAAATTTTTTAAAAAGTGCTTTCAAAGAATATCCACTTAAACATTCAGAGGAGTGTTCTGATCAAAAGACTGCTGTTTTAATGGTTGATGACTGTAGATTATAGTACTATTAAAAATCACAAGAAATATCATTAACCTGAGTATTCGAGGGTAGGTTTGGAACCTAGAAAATAACTTTAAAAGACCCCTTGATTCCCACTAATTCTCAAATTGCTAACAATGTCCACATTTCTCTTGTTTATTATGATTTAAAGTACTGTGTTTCTAGAAGGTTTTTATTATTATTATTATTGCTGTTTAACATAACTATGCTACAAGGCTTAACACATTGAGCTACTAGTGTGTGTTGGGAGATAAAGGTAATTGGACAATAGGAGAATGGGAGATAAGCAGATATGTTCTCTTGGTGGGGACAGGGTAAATTTAGGGATGAGAGTTTTGGACTATTGTGTATCTCTAAGTAGAATGATCCAGATAGGTCATTTCAATGAAGAGGACTGGTGAATCAATGGCTCAAAATCACCAGAAAAAGTTTCCCTGTTAGGGTACTATAAAGAAAAATGAGGCTTATGATTAGAAGTACATGAAATTTAACTTGATTAATGTAGCTTTTTTTTTTTGGCAGAATTTTCGTTTGTGGAAATATTCTGATTGCATTTTCTTCTCAAATGAATGCTTCTGTAGCCAGGCTGCTACATTTGCTACCCAAACTCTCAGAATACATACCAGTCGTTTTCTTTGTGTGTGTGTGTTTTTTTTTTTCCTGGAACCGTCATCCTCCTTAACCTTTTATTACAGGGGGCGGTTCATAAACCAGCTTCATTTTTCTAGATAACTTTCTTTTGGATATTTTGTGAGCTGTCTTGGTACAAACTGACCCCTCTCTCAAAAATCCTTTAAAATTTTACTGAATATGGTAAATATTTTTGTTTCTTTTACCTCCTTAACCAACAAATGCACCATAGTTAAATTGAGTCCCCAGTTAAATGATAAGCTCCTTTAGAGTATGTTTTAAAGCTAGCAATAAAATATTTCTTTTGGTTTATAAATTATGAAGACACAAATATTACTAAATTAGCTGTACATTCTATTAAAAATTAGATCTTTTTCTTTTTTGTTTTTCTCAGAAATTTGATATCTTTTTGAAATAATGAGTATTTTATATAATTATCCATTAGCATGTTCAGATGCTCCATGGGACTTCCTATTTTTGGGAAACAATCAATAAAATTATAAGTAAATAGCTTTAAAAATATGCTTTTTATGCTTAATACTTTGGAGAATTAAAGTTTCATCATACATATTTTAAGTGTATAATCTCTAAATCCATTTGTTACTTAAAATTAATTTTATACTCAAAATAACTTCCTTTGAATTTACATTTGTACACAAAAGTAGATGTACAATATTTTTCTATCTATGGTATGAATATCACAAGGAAAAATGCAGACATTATAGAAGTTTTATAAATAATGTAAACATTCTTGAAAAATAATATCAAAAATATACTTAATGTACACACACATACACACACACACAGAATCTGAGGGAAGCATAATCAGTGGATGAATCAATCATGCCTAAGTATATCTTATTAGTATGTCCTGCCAGAGCCTAAATTCTTTATTAAAGGAATACTTCCAGACAATTACATCATTCTATGAATATGTGCCTTGGTTATGTAAGCATCAAAATGCTACATCTAAAATCCAATTAAATTGCCTAAGTGTCCCCCCAAATTATTTTACTGCAAATTGAGAATGACCAAAATGTGTTTATAAAATGGTTTACACATATTTCTATTGTTAGAGAAAAGTAGACTTTAGATCCCTTGAGTATATATCCTACTTCAAATTGATTATTCCACTGCTTAAAGATACTTCTAATATATAACTTGTCACATCAGTATACATCATAAGTTCTAAGAAATGTACTGAATATAAGATAGAAAAAGAAAAATGCATTTTGAATGTTATTCACTTCCATTTAACTCTATTTCTAAAATTTTCTTCTACATGAGAAACTATTTCTAAATTAAATATTCTATATTAGCTTCACTATTTAGTAAACTGTGATTAATTTATTTACAGAGAGGTTGGATCTGGTTAGTACAAGTTCATGATTTTTGGTAAATTCAGTAGGTTGTAGAAGAAGGAATCTTTCTGTTGTTAATAATGAAGGTCACAAATCTACTATCACAGTCCTTCAGCAAAGAAAGAAAAAGGATTTAGACCTTTTGCAGCTGTCTGAAAATTGCATAAATGGCTTTAATATTAATGTGTTTCTCTTACTTTTAGTATTCCTCAGAGAACCTAATACCAGAGGTCAGTTCCACAGCTTCTGTAATAAAACATAGTCTTGTTAAATGTTGTGTAAAACTATGTCTTTTGCCTTTCCTCCTTTACTGCAACCAGAATGCAAATTGCAGCATACATACTTACTAAAACATAAAGAAATTTACTAAGATAGGGCAATCAGGCATGTGTAGTGTCCACTATATTATTTATGAAACCTAGCACTTAAAATTTTATAACAAATTAAAAGTATAATAAATACAACATATTATATGCCTAAACAGAGTCCATATATTCAAACTGAAATGGTGAATTAAGAAAAATTTCAACATAATGCAAACTAAGAGAAGGTGTATGCTAAAATTCTTACTCATGAATATTTCATGAAATGCTTGAATCATGAAAACAATTACCTCAGTTTTTCATTCTGCATGTGTGATCTATGGTTTGGTGTGCCTAGTAAATTCTAAAAATAATAAAATATAGAGATAAATAGATAGACAGATATAGATACATAAAATGCCAAGCATTCATTTAGCTGCTCAAAAATATTTCTTGATCACCATCATATACCTGTGAGTATCATGAAAGGTATTGAACTTAGGGGTATAATATTTTTTTCAATTACATTATTAACTTTTATACTTCCCAGGCCATTTCTCAAGATTGTGCTATCATGAGTAACTAGTTATTGTGTAGCAAGTAGGTTATTATAATGTTTTTAAGTCTAATTAAAGTTTTTAAGAAAATATTTCAGACCAAAGAGAATCTCCTTACATTAATAAGGAGTCTCAATCTGCAAGAAAGATAGAGGAGTATAAAATCTTTTTTAAATTATAGGAATAGGAACTTTTTGATTAATATTTTTAAGATAGAAATCTTTAACAGCTCAATTGCTAGTGTTTCAGGAAGTACATTTCAGCTAATATAGATCAGAATGCTTAGTTGATTTTATTTTTCACTATTCATCCAGACATTTAAGGTTATAAGAACATGTTATATTCTTTATTTTTTTTAATGCTGGAAAATACTTATGTCAACATGCACAGCCCCTGCAGACTGTACACTCATGTGCTTTGCATACTGAAAGAATGTATACCATGCAAATATGTACACAGAGTAACAAGGGCTGAGAGCTATATGGAATTCATAATAAATTCCAAATTATATTGCTGTGTAGCAATTTGACAAAACTGATTTGAACAAGTTTACAGTATGAACCTCCATGCCATCTCCGTATTTCTGACAATTATTTAAACTTTAATATACACATAGTGACCACCTGAGAAAGGGGACAGGATTTGGAAGATTAAAGGGTAAAATATATCTCCATTAGATGTTCTAGCCAGTGTTTGAGTGCACTTTCATTCATAAAAATAGAGAAGGTAGGCCAGTTCTTCAGCTGCACTTATGAAACCTTTAAATAGATTCTGAAAACTGTTGATTGCTGTAACAATGACAACAGTTCTCCAGGGAGTACATTAGGGAAGGGAGAACAGAAAATCAACCATTTATTCCTCAAAACTGGTAAGGGGTAGGTTGTCTAGGAGGAATGAAAGAATAAAAGTAGGTATGCATTGACAAATGAGCTTCTATTTAGGTGAGAGCAAGGGAACGCATTTAGATAAAAAGTAATCCAAACTTTATACATAGGATGATCAACTTTACACTACCTTTTAGAATCCATAAAAGAGATTTGAAAGTCATGGTATTCATCTTCAGTGGACATTATGCTGCTGTGATTAAAAGGTTAATGGAATATTTCATGAAAAATGTCAAGGTCCCAAACAAAATATTAACTTATTTTGAGAAGAAGCTGGGATACAGTTCATATTCTCCAAAGAAATAAATAGTTAAAGATATAAATAAAGAGAAAAAAATATTCAGGAGGAGAAATTAACAGAAATCAAAACCAAAGAAATGAAGGAAAAATAATAGAATACATTAAAATTTTTAACCTGGGAGAAGCTAGAACAAGTATTCTTGTAATCTGTAAAATCATGAAAGCCTTGGGTGGAATTCAGAGGTCCTTGGAATGATAGAACAATATCATATTGAAGCTTAAAAAATTATGGACAAACAAAAGCAAAGATAATTTTAATATACAGTAAAATACTAGGAATCAAAATACATTTAAGAATGTAAATCCAAAATGTACTTTTTTAGTTTATGTGGGTGATAAATGATGAGCTTCAGAAGAAAACAGATGCTTGTAGTCGAACACATCCATTAGCATGGTAAGAGCTGGGAGGATGCACTGGATAGACAATGGGCCTTACTAAATTAAGTAATTTGTATATACATATATAAAAGTTATCTAAACATCAATAATCTTGAGAATTTGACCACAGATACTAATTTATGGACATTCTAAAAATTAGTGCTCAAAAGATTTATTCTAAATAAATAAATAAATTAGTGCTCAAATAAATAAATAAATAAATAAATAAATAAATAAATAAATAAATTAGTGCTCAAAATAAATAAATTAGTGCTCAAAAGATTTATTCTAAATCACCATTCTTTTTTTTTTTTTTTTTTTTTTTTTTTTTTTTTTTGCAGTACACGGGCCTCTCACTGTTGTGGCCTCTCCCGTTGCGGAGCACAGGCTCCGGACGCGCAGGCTCAGCGGCCATGGCTCACGGGCCCAGCCGCTCCAGGGCACGAACCCGTGTCCCCTGCATTGGCAGGCGGACTCCCAACCACCGCGCCACCAGGGAAGCCCCTAGATGGCTCTTTCATAGAAGCTTGAAATCTGATTCTAAAATTCATATAACCATTCAAAGGACCCACAGGTCAAAGAAACATTGTAAAACAACTATGTTTGTAGACTTACTATAAAGTTACATTAAATAGGACAATGTGGTGCTAGTTTCAAAATAGAAATATGGAACATAATAGAGCATTCAGAAAGAGACCCATATACATATGGGTAGCTGAATTTTAACAAAGGTGCAAAACAATTAAGTGGAAAAAGGATAGTCTTTTCAACAAGTGGTGCCAAAACAACTGGATACCATATGCAAATAATATAAGATATTTGATCCACAACTTGCATCATATAAACCATTAACTCAAAATAAACCATAAATTTAAATGGGAAAACCTAAAATTGCGATGTCTGGAATAAAATATAATACAAAACCATTGTGAACCCTAGTTATGCAAAAATTTCCTAGATACACACTAAAAATATGGTCCTTGAGAGAAAATAATTGATAAATTGTACTTCAATGAAAGTAAGAATACCTACACTTAAAAAGAAACTGTTAAACAAATGAAAACACAAGACTTGGTAAAATATTTGCAAATCAAAAAACTAAAGTCTACAAATACATAAAGCACTCTCGAGATGCAATAATACACAGCAAACCCAATTAAAAATGAGCAAAAGATTTCAAAAGTCCACCAGAGTAGATATATGAATGGCAAACACACACATGAAATGATGCTACACATTGTTAGTCACTAGAGAAATATAAATTAAAACTACAATAGGATATCACTGCACACCTGTTAAAATGGCTAAAGCTTAAAACACAAAAAAAATAACAACAATAAGAGAAAACAAACAATTGACTATTTCAAATGCTGACTAGGATGTGGGGGATTAGAGCTTTCATACACTGCTTGTGGCAATATAAACTGAGACAATCACTTTGTAAAAACAGTTTTGCAGTTTCTCAAAGATAAACATACACTTACTATATGATCCAGCCATTCTACTCCTAGGTATTTCCCCAAGTGAAATAAAGGATAATTCCATACAAAGACTTGAACACAGTTGTTTACGGCAGCTATATTTGGAATAACCAAAATATCTGTGCAATGAAATACTACTTATCAACATAAAAAAGCATATACTATTTATATGACTTATCAACATATACAACTTTCAAAATAACTATGCTGAGTGAAAGAGTCAAGACCAAAAACAGTACATTCTGTATGATTCTTTGTAAAATTTTAGAAAATGTAAGCTGACATTGACAGAAAGATCAGTGATTACCGTGGGAGGGTAAGAAAGAAGACTGGATAAGGCTGGATGGAGGCATTACAAACAGGCACAAAAAAATTTGTGTGGGGGGGTAATGGATAGGTTCATTATCTTGATTGTTGTAATGATTTTACAGGGGTATAACTATGTCAATACATATAAATTGAACACTTTAAGTATGTTCAGTTTATGTATTTCAATTATACCATAATATAGCTGTTTAAAATAAAAGTATTGACCCTAGGAGAAATCAAATCTGAGTACTGAAGTAAGGTAATCATTTAGATTTTTCCTGATTTGACAAATAAGAAAACAAAAAAGTTAATAATAAAGGTAATACCATGCTGCCCTGTTTAAGAACAAGGATTTACAGCTATGCAGACTTTGATTTCAATCATAGTTCTTTACTTATTCATCTGTTTGGGAACCTAATCTTTTTCTCTAAACCCTACTTTCTCAATTAATAAAACTGGATTATGGAAAGAGATTTCCTGATTGCTACTGGGAATAGAACCAGCCATTTAACTGGGACCTGCACAATTTATGAAATTTGAATGGATAGTGTATTAGTAAAAAATGATTGTATTCCTAAAAGACATGTATGTTCTGGCTTATCAAGAATAAAGATATTAAGAAATAGGAGAGAGAGAGTCAAAGGTACAAAACTTCCAGTTGCAAAATGAGTGAGTTATGGGTATGAAGTGTACAGTGTGGAGAACATAGTTAATAACTATGTAATATTTTTGTATGGTGACATATCATAACTAGACTTATCACGGTTATCAGTTTGAAATGTATAGAGGTATCAAATCACTACGTTGTGTAACAGAAACTAACATAGTGTTGAGAATCAACTATACCTCAAAAACAAATAAACAAACTCATAGAACAAGAATCAGATGCGGTTACCAGAGACGGGGGTGGGGTGGGGGGAAGGTGAAGGTATATGAGGAATTGGAAGAAAGCAGTCAAAAGGTACAAACTTCCAGTTATAAGGTAAATACGTACTAGGGATGTAAAATACAACATGATAAATATAGTTAACACTGCTGTATGTTATATGAAAGTTGTTAAGAGAGTAAATGTTGAGTTCTCATCACGACACATTTTTTTTTCCTGTTTCTTTAATTGTGTACCTATATGAAATGATGATTCACTAAACTTATTGTGATAATCACTTCATGAGTATGTAAATCAAATCATTATGCTGTATACCTAAATTTATACAGTTCTGTATGTCAATTATATCTCAATAAAACTGGAAGAAAAATATTGACATAAACTAAACTGCATGCATTTAAAAGTATAGTAGGTTTCTACATATGTAAAAACCTTAGGACCATATGTATCGTCTGAAGTTTCCTCATGCCCTCTACAATCCCTCCCTCCCATAAGCCGCCTCTATTCCTAGGCAATCATTGATATACTTCTGTCATAAGAAATCTGTTTGGATTTTCTAGAATTCTGCATAAATTGAATCAAAAGGAGCCACTAAACAAACAAACAAAAAAGAAAGAAGACTTTAGAGCAGTGAACTATTTTAACAGAGATAGCCAAAGCTTCAGATGGCTGACTATAAACAACCAAGTTCATTAAATGAAAAGCACCAATAATCCAAAATTACAAAATTTAAAGTAGTTACCTGAGGAGGAAATAAGGGCAAAGTAAATATCAAAAACATTTAAAATAAAATCAACAATTACTCTCAATTTTAAAATTTGGTTATATATCTGTTAATTTTAAGCTATTTTTAAAACGATTTGCCTATCAGAAGATCTTCAGTGTTCCAAACTTTGTACAGGATACTGGTAATGCTACAATAAACAAGACAAATTGTTCATATTTCAGAAATAATACTTATATAGATCAATATTGACAAAACTCCAACCCCAGTACAAAAATACTGCATAAACTACACCAAATAAAAATAAAAATAAAGATAGATATTCTTGAATCCCACCCATGAAGCTTCTAATTCAGCAGGCCTGGAGTTACCTTGGCATATACCTTGGAAAAATCTCTAGAAGTACGTGAAGAGTTTTGGATATATTAATTTGAAATAAACAATATTTCTTCCGGAAAACATTATAAGTTTTAACATCAGCTTCATAGGAAACAACTCAAAAATTGTATGAAATACACATAATCAGATATATTAGTGAAAGTTATGTACCATAACCACACCAGGACTGAGTTTAAAAATAAAACCTGTCATACTCTTGGCTTATTAACCCACAGAATTAACTTAAAAGGCAAAAGACAAAAGGTAGAGCTTCCATAGATCTAAGAGGTTTGAAGATTTTTTACAAACCACTGCTTTGAGCTGGAAACATATATGTGTTTGCATATGAAAGAAAATTGAAGTTTATAGTATATGTCATTTGTTGCTTTTGTCCTCTTTCTTTATGGATAGTCCTTAAACATTGTTTTTCTTCAAATTGAGATCCTGGTAATTAGTCCTCTTTAAGCCCATGGTAGTGTCTGGGTGAGTGTTTATATCATGTGCTAAAACTTGCCCTCTTTCATATTTGCAACTGTAGGACTACAGATGAAGGCCTGATTAGATGTATGGATGAGCCATTCTTTCACAATCCACACGCCCACATGTCTTTTAGATTAAAGCCTGTACATGCTATTGCATTCTCTCAGCATTTCATATACTAAATGAGCTCCTATAAGTGTTATTTGTATATAAGCATTAACAGAAGGGAGAAATAAATGTGGACTAAAGAATTCAAAGAAAGCCTTCAAGAATAATGCAAATTATACATGTATTTTAAAAACTTCCATACCCTAATTTTAAGTAATACTATAGTTCACTCTTTCTGAAATAGATTTATTTTTATATTCAGTGATAAGCATGTTATTTTATTTGAAAATGTAATAAAAATAAAGTTTACATTATCATCTAAGTAACAATTCCAATAAAACTGATAGTGAACCCCACACTTTCTCCCCCAATACACACAGGAGATCTGGTAGCCAACTAATTTTATTTTCCAACTGAAATTCTTAATTTTTGTTGGAATTTATTTGCTTTGTGTTGAATATGTCAGAAATATAAACATTAAAAATTAGATCAAATCTACTTCAGCAATACATTAGAACTTCCTTTCAGGAACACTTTTGATATTTGTACTAAATTAAACAAAGATTTATAATCAATAAATCTCTGTCCTTTTAGATCTCAGCTGTATTATAATATTTGTTATCTTATTTCAAAAATTCAGTAAATATGAAAAAGGAATTGTGTTTAAGGCAGTTTAGAATTCTGAAGATGATTCTCATGCATGATTAAAGCTATAAATTTTAAGAATGTAATGAAAAATGTATCTGTCTTCTGTCATAGGCATTAGATATTATTGATATAATATTTGAAAGGTTCTGCATTCCAGAAAATGGGGGGGAACAGATATGACTCACTAATTTAGCAACATAGTACCACTAATTTATTTAATACTGGATTTATACAAAGCAAATTTAGATATATGAGAATATTAAAATGACAAAGTATGTGAAAGAGAATTTTTTTAAGCAAAGTTGTTATTGATATGTAAAGTTGTTATTAAGGTAGCCTGTATTCAGACTGGGCAAGAGGAAGGAAGCAAATTTTGAGGACTTACTTCTTCTTCAATGCTTCCTGCCATCGCCTTTTCATTCAAAATAAACTTTTTTGTTTATCTCTCATTAACTGGAATTCTGAATAACACTTTGTTTAAAAAAAAAACTTCTTTAAAAAGTTTAAAATCTACTATGTTTTGAGATAGACATATAAGAAGGTATAACTAATATAATTACATAGATGAATAACCTGAAGCCAACAAAGTTAGGTAATGTGCAAATAGTCACAATTATTTAATGGAAAAATTATCTACGAAACATAGATCACTAACTTCAGTCCTAGTGCTTGTCTAACTCTATCAGTTTTTAGAACCATGTACAAACTGAAAATATGATGATAAAGAGGCAGAACTCCAGTCAGAAACCTGGGTTTGAATCCAGACTTTGCCATTTCCTTGCTCTGTGACCCCCGTGATCCTGCTTTCTCTCTGCAAAGCAGGATATTTAGAGGGCTTACTTCTTAGGGGTACCGGAAATTTTAAATAAACCTATGTATGTGAAGTCACTCAAGAGGTGCTCAGGGCCCAGCCTAGCTCTGCTGGTTGCCTTGGAGTGGTTCAAATGGATGATGTCAGAGGTACCTGAACTGCAGTACAGCTATATCATAAGTCTCAGAAAAACCGATACCAGACCATAAATTCATTTTATTTCTCTCTGAGCACCCAGTATACTTCTATGTATACAGTATGTTCACAATAAAACACCTTTTGGGCTTCCCTGGTGGCGCAGTGGTTGAGAGTCCGCCTGCCAATGCGGGGGACACGGGTTCGTGCCCCTGTCCGGGAAGATCCCACATGCCGCGGAGAGGCTGCCCGTGAGCCATGGCCGCTGAGCCAGCGCGTCCGGAGCCTGTGCTCCGCAACGGGAGAGGCCACAACAGTGAGAGGCCCGCGTACCGCAAAACAACAACAACAACAACAACAACAAATAAACACCTTTTAATAATGGACTGATATAATATGAAGAATAATATGGAATAGAAAGAGCAGAGAAAAAAAGCCTTTCTCAATATATGCCCAAATTACTCCTTTAAACCTAAATTATATGAGGCTAAGGGAGAATCATTTTTGTCTGTGAAGGATCCTTGTCTGAATACTCAGAAAGTAAGTGAATTCATAGAATCCTTGTCACCATTTAATTTCATGTGTTCTGTGGAATACTACTCTTAGGTGAAGCTCTTCAAAAAGTGAGTCCCATGCAAAATGGGTTTAGGAAATAGTACAACATCTGTCACCCTCTTGGAGCTTTGCCCTGCACAATGCACATTTAGATCTCTCAGAAATCCTGCCTAAATAGTTTACAGAGGCAAACTATTATATATAGGATGGATAAACAACAAGGTCATACTGTATAGCACAGGGAACTATATTCAACATTCTGTGACAAACCATAATGGAAGAGAATATGAAAAATAACATATACATGTATAACTGAGTCACTTTGCTGTACAGAAGAAGTTAACACAACACTGTAAATCAACTACACTTCAGTAAAATTAAAGCGAACAAAAATGTTTAAATTGGTTTAACGAAGTGTTTCATTTTTTAAAAAAACTAGAGTTCTCTTTCAGAGATTTCTTGTTAATTTGTAACAAAACTAGTATCTCATGAAACACACATTAGAACATACTCAAGCCATGGGCAGTATTATAATACCCATGTCAATGTTAAAATAAATGTATATTTTCCACAGGTACTCATTCCTTTCATACAGGTAAGAAGAAATATTTAGGATTCATTCAAATTAGGAGCCATTCTATTGACTACTCCATGATTTCATAGACTCAAATTGATACTTTTTTTACTGCTTTTAATTTTGAAATGTCATGCATTTGTCAGTATTTGATAGTATATCAAGATTTTCTTCAAACCTCACCATGGGTTACATAAGTCTCAAATGAACCCTGTAGGGTACAAAAATGTGCCTATCCACATCGGGATTGAAATTACAGATGAAAATTTATTACTCCTTTTATCTAACTTCTTTGGTCTCAGACTTTTTCTTCAGTAAAAATTTGTTTGTGTGATAAGGAGTCTGCCCTAAATACATAAAAGTAAAATTACTCTCAAACTCATTAGACAACTGGCCTATAGCATAATGAATCTCAGAATTAACCCTTATTTTTGAAATCTAAATGGTTTAACTTATTGCTACACCAGTTCTTTATTTCATGGACTATAAAATTCACGAAATATTGAGTTTCATGGGCTATGAAATAAAAGCCTATAAAAATTGTCTTAGAATGTGTAATTATCTGCTAGATCTGGCATTTTTACAAAACCTATAATAAAATACATTGAGAGTTTTCTGTTAGAATCACTTGATATCTAAAAACAGAGGAAGCTAATTGGAAAATAGATAAGGCCATCATAATATGCGAATAAAACAATAAAACAAAGGCCATCATAATATGTGACAATAACAAAATCACATCCTTCTAAAAATATTCAATACAATTAGGTTTTCTTAAACCACTTTAATACCTGCTGAAAAATCCCAGGAAATGAATGAACAGGTTTAATTACAGAAAATAAAACAAAATCACTACCACCAAAGGTCTAAATCTGATCCTTGATAGTTTTAGTTATTTTACTTCCTCCTCAAAATGGACTGAGAAATTACTTAGAGTATTTAAATGTATCTCCCAGTGAGCTACAAGATGACTTGCTCTCCCTCGCTCTGGCTCTCTGTTTCTCTCTCTCTCTCTCTCTCTCTCTCTCTCTACTGGATAGTTGATTTACAATTACAATAACCTCAAATGGGAAAAAGTCGTTTCATGAGATCCTGACTTATTTCTTGCCATCTAGACAATCTAATTTCAGTTTTTATTACCAAACAATAGTAATAAATTGGACTAAACTAGTGGTGAAGTTCTTAGGTAGTGCCTTAATGCCTGCAGATTCTCAATATTTTCTTCCTTATATCCCATTCATGTATATTCTAACAATGCCCTCTGTCCTGATTTTCAACTGGATATTTCCCTGATGACATACTAGCTAAAAGTTTACCTTCTTTTATCTCTTACTATAAAACTTTCTTTCAGCATTTATCTTCATTTTCTCTTTCAAAAATTCTTAAAATCTGGTTGTGATTTAAAATACTTTATTCTAAATGTTAAAATTTATATTTTTCATCAACAGAGTGATCTGAATTATTCAGATATCTTGATATTTGTTTGTATGTGAATATACATAGTAAAAGCATTCATAAATGAGTTTTATTTCACTCTGCATTGCTTTCTTGCCAATCATCTATTTCCTGTTTTATCACGATTCCTGCAATAGGACAACAGGTTGTTGTCCTATAATATGTTTTCCACTTCATGCATAATAGAACTGCTGATAATTTTGCTGGACACATAGCAATGATAAAGACTGCAATTCCCAGCCACCCTTAGAATTTTATATAGTTCCATGACTAATTCTTACCAAGTGTTCCATGTTAGGTTCCATGAAGCTGTCTTCAAGAACAGCTTTTATCTGTGCTTTGCCCCTTTTCTTCTTTTTTCCATTTGTTAAGTCAAGCAGTTAAGCAGTTCCTAAGCAGCAGCATAGCTCCTAGGCTAACTTGCCACACTCATTGGTAGACTCCAATGCGTCCAAATGGATTTAGACAGTTGGGCTCTACTCAGGCCACAGCAGGCAATATAAGCTCATTCTCATACCACTGCCCCTTGCCCTACCTTCAAGTCTCTGAGGGTGCAGAGTACACCCAGACAAATGCTATGCACTCAGCTCTGTTTCACAGCTGAGGAACACTCAGTTAGTAGAAACTCCTAAGTTTGTAAAGGAATTGTTGGCAAACCTTTCCAATGTTCACCCATTAGGAAGACATTACCTGATTGTCCTGAATGTAAGCAAATCTTCCTTGCAAAAGGAAGGTATACTTTTCTATCCTGGGGTGTCTCTGGGGAGGAGAGATATTTTCAAAGAGGAGACATGTCTATAAAGCTCTGTGGAGGGAGTGACTATTTTATCTTTCCAGGGATGCCTGCTTTTACAACCACTCTTAAATTGGCTTCTAGCCTCAGAACATGTGCAAAAAGAAATGCCAGACCAAGGAGAATTATCACCCAATACCATCTTCCTCTCAAATATGGATGTGATGACACCATGAAGATGAGGTTTATATTAGATGCCTGGTGAAATGGTATGATAAAATGAGGCTAGGCCCCTGAGAATCTCATAAAACTGAGCTACCATATCAGTCCGGGCTACTTATCTCCTAACTGTTAACTGAGAACACAATTTTTGCTCTGTTGAAGTCATTTTTACTTTGAGTTTCTTTTATTTAAAGTGGAACTTATTCCTCACTGATGAAATTGTTTTTTGTCCCTTCTTTAAAAATATGTCAAAATAACATAATCTAATATCAGTGAATTTGCAAAGTATAGACAAATACAAAAAAGAAGGAAAAACTTACCATAACTCATATATTTAGAAATAACACTATTGAAAATTCAATCTAATCAGTACTTCAGATGACATTATAATGGCATATTTACTCATAAATATTTGCCTACATTTCTTATTATTTTATGAACAGAGTTGTTGAAATCAAATAACTATGTTAAAAGATTTTTAAGACTCAAATCAAAACGTCAAAATTTTCCTGTTGAAGTGAATTTCATACACGTTTACTAAGAGTGAATAAGAGTAATTTCTTCAACATATTTTGTTTGAATTTGTTTTATTAGATTACTAGTGAATTTGAACATCATTATATGCTTAGTAACTGTTTGTATTTTTGTTGAACATTGAGTTGATATCTTAGTTTTTTGTCAATGCATATCTTGAGATGTGTGGCTGAGTCCATTCGCTTTTTCTTTTGCAGTTAGTTGGGTTCTTGTCATGCATCTCTGCCCAATGGAATGAAGGCAGAACTGACTTAAGTAACTCCCAGGCTTGAACTATAATTAGTTTTCCATAATCTTCCCCCTTCCAAATAGATTATACTTTTGAATACTACATTTTTTAACTAATACACTACTGAAATCTCATATCCTCATACTTCATCAGATTATGGGCATAAATCACTGTCTAGATTTCATTCTCAAAAAAAGGAATGTCTCTAACTCCTACCTAGCAAAAATTGTTTGTCATCCAAAAATATCACTGTTCATTATATCAGGGCACTCCATCTATGCTCATGAGTAATGTACTCTAGTCTACTCATAAATGCCTGCAGCCCATGAAGTCACAGAAAGAAACACCTGAATGCCAATGATGTCAATGCTGCAAAAGTCTTAGGTGATAATGTAACTCTGAGCAGATTCCTATTTCTCTGGATTTCAAAAGCACAAAAACTTTGAGATCACACTGTAATCCATCTTAACCCCACCATTCAAGGATCCTTCTATGTCATTCTGCTTGATTCTCTTATCACCATAAATCTTTTGTGCTTTGCTATTATATCATTCTTCAGCTTTCTGATTACACATTTTTCTTCTCATGGGACAAAAATATGTGTTGGGGTCAGTGTGGGGAACTAATCCCATTATGATCTCTTCTATTGCCTCCTGCAATAATAATTATACTTATAATAATATATAACCATAATAATAATTTGATAGTACTTATATAACCTACTAATAACTATTGTTTTTAAATTATGCTTAATAATTTATTATTCATAATAATTAATGCATTTCAAACTTTATTATTTTTTAGCTGTTTTTCCTCTGATGCTTTAAGCTATCTGTCTTATATCCAGTTATTTTTTTCCCTCCTCTAAGTCTAATTTGATTTTGAAGTTATATTCTGTTTTTCACTCTGAAGATGCTGACAGTTTCTGGTGGGAGCTAAGAATGAGGTTGTCATTTCAGAATGAACCAAAATAATTTATAGGATCATTTTTACAAATGTTTAGAAGATTCAGCTATTTTGCTTTAAAAAGAAGAACACAAGTACAGGGAAGTATTATTAATCTATCTATCACTGCAAATGAGTATAGATAGGATAGGCTGATCATGTAAATTTGAATAATGGTAACACTCTGCTTCCAGGGGGCACTCATTAGGCATGACAAACAGGAGTCCTACTGGGATACTGAAGTTGTATGATACTAAGGTAATCTACTAAAACTGAAATACAGATATTATTGTTTCCAACTAGAACAGTTTTTATAACAGGTTGCATAAGAAATACAATGTAAGGATTAAAGAAATTGTATTTGTAAAGCATTTCAAACTCAGTTGAAAGATATAACTTTATAAATGCCAACTGCGTTATTTTCATAACATTTTATTATTTTGCAATTAGAACAGTGCTTATGTACAAGAGTTACTTTTCGAAAGATAATTTATATAACTAATACTTGTGAATATCCATCCAATTTCAGTTGATCAAAAAATTTTCTAAAGTCAACACCAGTGTCACAATTACCTGGCTTAAAAACAATTAAGAATTAAACTGTTTATATGATGATTATGTTTTGAAACAGAAAACTAGCATGTCCATTATTTCACAAGCTTAATTCTCCTGGTGATTAAAAATCTACTTGTAGAAAATGAGGTACTTAGTAACTTTCTTAACTCTTGAAGTGATAGTAATCTCATTTTACACCAGAGATTGAGTTAGTACCTTGGGGACAGAATCTATTAGATACTATTGTGGCATTCAGCTTAACACACCTCTACCAATCACTATCGTATATGTTTAGAAGAGATCATTAATGCATGCAGAAATCATTAATTTCACAGATTGCTTTGCCCAATAATTGCAGTTGTTAAATTATGCCAATGTAATCTTGAGCATTTTGCTTGTTATTTGGTTAGTATACAAGTTTCATTTTAAAACCTAGCTAATAACCATCTGTCTTCTGAAAGGATGTAAAATAAAACTAATGTGTGTTTCTAAAATGGCATATAAACTGACTCTTGAGCTATTATAATTTATTCATTTTCACTTTTGCAATAAGGCTGAATCATTCTTAAAATCTACCTATAAATTAACAGTACTATATATAGACACAGGTTTGAGTTTTCATGATATTTCAGCAACACTGAAGTCAACTTCTATGCGTTTAAGAGTAATCAAATAGGTGGGCTTACCATAGTCTTTGTGTTTGGTGTCTGACACTTGCATAATGTTTATCTAAGGAGATATCTCACTTTTTTAAAAAATTTGAGTGTCTTGTGGTGCATCATCTGACATTATTCATGTTTCTAGGTCATGCATATCTAATATATCATATAAACGTCAAACATAATAATTGGGCTTCCCTGGTGGCACAGTGGTTGAGAATCTGCCTGCCAATGCAGGGGACATGGGTTCGAGCCCTGGTCTGGGAAGATCCCACATGCCGCGGAGCGACTAGTCCCGTGAGCCACAATTACTGAGCCTGCGCATCTGGAGCTTGTGCTCCGCAACAAGAGAGGCTGCGACAGTGAGAGCCCCACGCACCACGATGAGGAGTGGCCCCCACTTGCCACAACTAGAGAAAGCCCTCGCACAGAAACGAAGACCCAACACAGCCATAAATAAATAAAATTAAATTTAAAAAACATTATAATTATGCGAGAAAAGAATTTTCACGTTTTTCCAGTTATTTTTCTAAGTCTGAACATGTTTTCATGTTCCTGCACAAGAATGAAGGAGGAAGTTAAATCATCTTACCATTTAAAAGCAAGCAGGTTAATAGGGTTCTTTATAAATAAAAATAGTATGAATAATTTGGAAAAAAAGATTGTGGTCATTAGACTTTAAATCTGAAATATTAAAAATAAAACAATGTAAGGAACAAAGAAAAGGAGACAGAATAATTGCACTGGATGGGGCCTGTGAAGCCAAGATTTAGCACTTAAGATAGGACTCCGGGCTTCCCTGGTGGCACAGTGGTTGAGAGTCCGCCTGCCGATGCAGGGGACGCAGGTTCGTGCCCCGGTCCAGGAGGATCCCACATGCCGTGGAGTGGCTGGGCCCGTGAGCCATGGCCGCTGAGCCTGCGTGTCTGGAGCCTGTGCCCCGCAACGGGAGAGGCCACAGCAGTGAGAGGCCCGCGTACCGCAAAAAAAAAAAAAAAAAAAAGATAGGACTCCACTTTAAAACAACTCAACTCAACAGATTTACTTCCAACATGAGAGTATGAAGAACTCCTCTGACCTGCTTCCCAGTGAAACTGAGGAAAACTATACATAGATATCTTAAAGCCTCTATAAATGGTCCTAAGGGGGTAATAACAAATAAAGAAACATCTGTAAGTCTACAAAAATTCGGTTAGAAAGGTGAGAGTCTGTGATATTTGAACCAATAATTTTCCCTCCCTTTCTCCTCCCAGATCAGCATGGCAGAGACTTCATTCTGAGCTGCTAAAGTCAAGAAAACTAGGATCCCTTCCTCAGAAGCCAGATGTAGGGCTTTCGTCTGGGAAGAAAAGGATGCCGGTATTTCTCATCCTGTCCCCAGTTCCCTATTGCTAAAGCAAAGCTTCAGAAACTGTGGTAGAGAGGTAGAGAATTTCTTCTTATCCCGAACCCCCATTTGTGAAACGGAGGGTCTACTTTGGGTATGGCACCGTTGAGAACACTGATCACTATTGTCCTAGCTTCTGAGACAGTAATTTCATGCCAGGAGAGGCAAGTCAAAAGGACTCCAGGCTGCTGCCCACCCCAACAAATGTTCAGCCCCTAGCATAGAGGTGCCATTCACAGAGAAGCTTGGTATTGTCCTTATGCTTGGCTCCAAAGCCCAAGCTCAGAGATTTTCCCAGGTATATATAAGGAGAAAGGGATCATAAAAGTGAAAGCTCTTGATCTCTTCCCACACGAACTGAGTTCATTTGCAACAGAGAGTGAAAAATTTCAAGACTAAAGTCACTCTCAAGAGCAGTGGAAGTTGTGGTGAAAGAAATTTAAGAGGAGATCCCAAACAGACTAAACTGAAGGCCAGCTGGTTTCCAGCTATTCCTATAAACTTGGAATAAGACATCTGAAAGGAATCTCCTTAGGGTCAAAACAAAAATAAAACAGTAAACTCAACTATTCCTTGAAAGGAGCCAGAATTTGATTAGATTTGTTTGTAGAATTTATTGGATTAATTTATGCTCCAAGGAATTATTGAAAACAATAGCGTAATCAGCTAGTGCAGTTTAACAGCTGCATATGGTCAGGTAAGAGAGTTCTACCTAAATCACTGTCATCCTTGGGTGGCTAGTATACTTTTGTGAGTAAAAACATTCAAGGCTGAACACTATGTGTGTGTCTGTGTGTGTGTGTCTACACATTGAGGGGGCAGGGGATAGACTTCACTAAATATTCCACTAAATCAGTCTCTAAACATATAAATAAGCAAATGACAATAACAAGCCCAAAGGGAGGAGGGAGCAAGTAACCAAAATTGCTCCAAAATTGGCACAATATATTATCTAAAATGTCCAGTTTCCAACAAAAAATTATAAGGCATACAAAGAGAGAAAAATAAGGTACATAGAGCAGGATTAAAGCACATTAAAAAAAAAAGAAACTCCTGTAAGAGAACCAAATGTTAGATTTATCAGAAGATTTTAAAGTAGCCATTATAAACATGTTTACAGAACTAAAGAAATCATGATTTAAAAACTGATAATATAGTGACAGTGTCACATCACACAGAGAATATCAATAGAGAGCATAAACAGGAACCAAATGGAAATTATGGAGTTGAAAAGTGTATCAACTGAAATAAAACATTTACTAGAGTGGCTCGATAGTAGATTTGAAATGGCAGAAGAAAGAATATCTATCTATCTATCTATATATATATATATATACAGGCATATAAAACATTGAAATATAATTTATTTGTAATAGACTTGTTAACAATAGTAGAAAGGGGGTGAATGGAAGCAAGGATATAACTACAGATAAAAATGCAGTAATTATATATTCTTGGGTTTAAAAAAACTAGTGGATGTAATATGTACAATTATAATACCACAAAAAGGAAAAAAGGGAATAGAGTTATATAGGAGTAACATTTCTATATATCACTGGAATTAAGCTATTATAAATCAGAAGCTGATTCAGATAAGTTCAGATGTATATGGTAAACCCTAAAGCATTACTTAGAATATTACATATATGGGACTTCCTGGTGGCACAGTGGTTAATAATCCACCTGCCAATGCAGGGGACAGGGGTTCAATCCCTGGTCCGGTCCCTGGCCTGGGAAGATCCCACATGCCACGGAGCAACTAAGCCCACGCGCCACAACTACTAAGCCTGTGCTGTAGAGCCTGTGCGTCACAACTACTGAGCCCATGCGCCACAACTACTGAAGCCCACATGCCTAGAGCCCATGCTCTGCTACAAGAGAAGCCACCGCAATGAGAAGCCCGCGCACCACAATGAAGAGTAGCCCCCGCTCGCCGCAACTAGAGAAAGCCTGCGTGCAGCAATGAAGACCCAATGCAGCCTATATATATATATATATATATATATATATATATAAAACATATGTAGTGAAAACAATTATTAAATAAATTGAAGTACTACATTAGAATATATTTACTTAATGTGAAAGAAAGAAAAGAAGAAATAGAGGAACAAAAAAATCATGAAAGTTATAGAAACTTTAAAAAGTGAAATGGAAGACATAAATCCAAGTATATCAATAACAACACTAAAAGGAATGGATTAAATAGTCCAACCAAATGCAAATATTGTCAGACTAGGCAAAATATATGATCCAACTATATATTATTTACAGGATGAATTTCTACCAAGCATTTTAAGAACTAATACCAAATCTTTACAAAGTTTTCTAAAAAACAGTGAGAAAACACTTCCCAACTCATTCTGTGAAGCCACCATTGCCCCAATACCAAAACCAAAGACATCACAAGAAAATGCGAATGGAAATAACAGTGTGCTAGTTCCAACTGGAGAGAATCAAAAAGTCAGATAATAAGTATTAGGATATGAAGAAACTGGAACACTTAAAAACTGCTGGTGGGAATATAACATGGTACAGCCACTTTGGAATAGTCTGGCAGTTTATCAGACCATTAAACATAAAGTTACCATATGAACAAGTCATTTCCCTATTAGGTATATATACACAAGAGAAATGAAAACATGCCCTCACAAAAACTTTTATGCAAATGTCCATAGCAGCATTATTCATACTAGCCAAAAGTAGAGACAAACCAGTGTTCATCAACTGAAAAATAGATTAGCAAAATGTGATATATCCATTCAATGGGTTACAATAACTTCTTATTTGGGGAAGCCTCAGGAAGCAGTCTCTGTCTAGTACATTTTTTTCTCTTTCAGGAAGGTAGAATGAAGAGAAACAAGAAGGAACAAGCAAACAAAAACCTCTTCAAGCCTCTGATTGGAACTAGCATAGTTATTTCCATTCACATTCCAATAGTTAAGTGGCCAAACCCCAAATCAACACATCAGGGATGTCTTCCTTACCTAAACTACCCATAGGCATTGCAATATCATGTGGCAAAAGGTGTGGATATATAACTCCATTAAAGGGAAGGAAAGAAGAATTGTGAACAAGAATCCAATTTGACATATTGAATAAAACAGATTATGCCTGTAACTCCAGGCCATCTCTTAGATCTTTTTCCTAAAATTCAATTTTTTCTCCTCTCATAGGCTTTAATGTAAATACGGAGGTAACCCAGCTTCAAACATGCAGTGTAGGATGATCCACTCAGAAATGTTAGAGCTGTAGGATAAAAGGAACCTGGATCACAGCATTATCTCTTCAAAGCAGAGCTAAACTGTGAGCCTAATCTTCTGTTATTGAGAGATCATTTACTGCTATATTAGTAAATCCTCTCTATATTTTGCAATATCTTACGGTACACTAAACTTAATTAATACAATTAGTATAATCTTAAAGTAGCTGATCTTATTGGAAGAGTGACAGGATTAAGTTGTGTGACATCAGGCTTGTAGTAAAAAGGCAGAATATATCTTATATAACTGAATATTCAGTAAATACAGTTATATTTTTTCACCCTGAGTGTGTAACAGTGAAAATTAAATCTGCTATACTTTACAAATATAACGAACAACGTCAAAGTCAAAGATTAGGGTGTAAGAAGGGAGATCTAAACAGTCCTTAGAGTCAAGAAAAGTCTCTGTGAAGAAATGATATTTAAAATGAAACCTAAAGGCAGAATGGTAATTATCTAGATAAAGAGGTTGAGGGTGAAAAGTGTTTCAAACACAGAGAAAACAAGTTGCTTAATGACCCAGAAACAAGAAATAACATTGCATATTGAAGAAATGAAATGCATCCTAATGGCTGGAGTTTAAACGATAAGCAGAGAGGATGGAAAGAGGAGGTCAGATCTTAGAGGCTCACATTAAAGATAGGGAATTATAACAAATTGCAAGCTGATTGTGATTTTTTTAAACTTAAAATACTATTCAGAATACAGAAAATTAGAGTTTGCTCTTTAAGAAGAATAATTCAGTTTGGGGAAAGTTGGGATTGTCATTTCTTTAAGACATTTAAATGGGAATTTTCAAAGAGTGCACAATCTGGATCCAAGGACTCAGTCAAGATTTGAGCAGGTCATGTCTGTTTTGTAGTCATTGGTATACAGATGATAAGAATAAAAGCACAGTTAATCACTTTTCATGTATTCTGTACTTGTAAATTCACCTACTCACTACAATGTGTTTGTAACTCCCAAATCAATACACACTGGTGCTTTCCTGGACATGGGCGTGGCAAGAAAAAATTGACTGTCTTGACTCTCAAGTTCCTAGCTGAGGTGGCACAAGGCGATATTCTGCCTTCTTGTTTCAGCTCTGATACTGTAAACAAGTGTACTTTTCATGGTCCATTCAGTGAAATATTTTTCACATTTCTGTGTTTTCTGATGGTGATTTCATTGCTTAAAATTCCCCCAAGCATAGTGCTGAAGTTCTGTTTAGTGTTCCTACTGGCTAAGATATCTGCAATGTGCCTTAGAAAGAAAATACGTGTTAGGTTAAGATCTGTTCAGGCAGGAGTTACAGTGCTGCTGGCCATGAATTCAATATTAATGAAACAACAATATATCTTAAACAAGGTATCTTTAAACAGAAATACCTATGGAACAAGGTTATGTATTGCTCAATTGACAAAAAATATTGTGGCCAGAGGCTTAGAATATAATCCTGTATTTCCCCTCATGGCAATGATTCAGTATTTGCTAATTCAGAGTTGGCAGCAACTTTATACTAGTACCTAGTTACTGTGAGTAAAGTGAATGAATTGTAAATAAAATGGAGAGTTTCTTTTATTTGTACGCATATCCTTTAAGTCCTAGAAATTTAAAGACAATGTTTCATGAGCAGGATTTTACATATATGTTTTACTGAGGTCAGACTTATGGCATATCTTTCCATTGACTTTCAGTACATTTGATTTTAGGTTCTTACACATCATTCTCCCTCCAATAACCTTTAATCATTTGTATCTGTTATTTTTAAATTAGTAAAAAGAAAACTGTATAATTAATTGCATGGGAAATATGCAATTCAATTGCATAAAGCATTTTGAGAGCAACTGGCAAAAGTAGACATTCAAATTTCAATAAAGTGTATTTATCACACATAATTAGGACATTTATTCATTATTTGATATGTGAAAATGTTCTTTATTTTAGAGTAAAATTGTATTCATTGAAATTTCAAGGAAACTGAAGAAGAAACACTGGCTGTCCTGATTTGTCTCATAATTAATACACTAATTCATTGTGAAGTACAGCTTTATTGTCCATTATTTTAAACTAGTGTGACTTCATATATTAAAATACAAAGAAAATGGGCTAATATTTGGAACAAAATATTTCTATGATTTTTTGAAGATTAGTATTATATAGATATAAGCTTATAAAATTAATTATGGAAAAAAGTTACTTTTCTTTTAGAATAGAAATATTAATTGGTGTAAAATGTTACCTAAAAATTTAAATTAAGGGATCAAAGAAAACCAAGACTCAAAGATGGCACCTTACCTGAAAGGCTCTAAAATTTCCTCTATTTTACTTTTAACAGGTGTGGAAAACACACGTAAATGTTTTGATTCTGGTTTAGTAACTAAGCTTTAATTCAATGTTTTTACTTTTATTTTAATTCTTTTTTTTAAATTTTAACTTTTACCTTAGGTGTATTTGCACACAATATGGTCAATGAGATAGATGAGACCCACTATGGAAAAAAGCAGTGTCTTGTTCCTCTATCCCATCTCCCTCTTCCAGAAGAAACTACTTTCATTTCTTTTAACTGAAAAATTCGATATTTACCTCCATGTATTTAAATAATATACTTAAATTCTCAAATCTTGATTTTTCAGATTTAACTATTAACTTTGACTTCCCCTTACAGAAAAATGGAGATTTAGCTGTCTTCTTCTCCCTTTTTCTCCACTTTATTGATGGCATCCACTTCCTATACTAATCCTCACTCTACAAATAGATAGAGTTGTTACCAAATTCATCATAACTCCTTATGTGGAAAAGGAAGTACACTTATGTCACTCACTCCACTCCCTATGAGACCTGTGTAGAAGAGGCTGCTATGCCACTCGTTAGAGAAGAATGCCTTTTGAAATCACTTTATAGAGAGCAAAATAATGTTTGGAAGAAAAGCATAATAATAATAGAATTATTCTGTATGCAATATGTCTTCAAAGGTGGCATTTTGATTTAAACAGGTTGCTTTTTTTTTGCATTGTTCTTTTTTTTTGTATTTTTTAATTGAAGGACAGTTGATTTACAATGTTTCAGTTGTACAGCAAAGTGATTCCATTTATATATGTGTGTGTGTGTACATATATATATATATATATATATA
Source organism: Aethalodelphis obliquidens (assembly GCF_003676395.1). Lineage (NCBI taxonomy): Eukaryota > Metazoa > Chordata > Mammalia > Artiodactyla > Delphinidae > Aethalodelphis > Aethalodelphis obliquidens. Next base: position 41,291,432 of record NW_020837946.1, read on the forward strand.
TGTACATATACATGTATTCTTTTTCAGATTCTTTTCCATTATAACATTATAACTATGTTCAGTTATTTCCATTATAACATTATAACTATGTTCAGTATAAGATACTGAACATAGTTCCCTGTGCCATACAGGAGGCCTTGTTGTTTATCTGTTTTATATATAACAGTGTGTACCTGTTAATCACAAATTCCTAATGTATCCCTTCCCACCTTTCTCCTTTGGTAAACATAAGTTTGTTTTCTAAGTTTGTGAGTCTGTTTTGTAAATAAGTTCATTTGTATCATTTTTTTTTAGATTCCACATGGCATTATCTCATTCTTTTTAATGACTGAGCAATATTCCATTATACACACACACACACACACACATATGTGTATATATATATACACACATACACACATACCACATCTTCTTTACCCATTCATCTCTCAATGGACAGTTAGGTTGCTTCCAAGTCTTCACTATTGTAAATAGTGCTGCTATAAACATTAAGGTGCTATATCTTTTTGAATTAGAGTTTTCATCTTTTCCAGATATATGCCCAGAAGTGGGATTTCTAGATCATATGGTAACTCTATTTTTAATTTTTTAAGAACATCCGTACTGTTCTCCATAGTGGCTGCACCAATTTACATTCCCATCAACAGTGTAGGAGGGTTCCCCTTTCTCCATACCCTGTCCAGCACTTATTATTTGTAGATTTTTTCATGATAGCCATTCTGACCTGTGTGAATGTAATAATTAGCATTGATGAGCACCTTTTCATGCGCCTATTGGCCATCTGTATGTCTTCTTTAGAGACATCTCTGTTTAGATCTTCAATACATTTTTTGAATTTTCTTTTTTTCTTTTTTGCGGTACACGGGCCTTTCACTGTTGTGGCCTCTCCCGTTGCGGAGCACAGGCTCCAGACACACAGGCCCAGCGGCCATGGCTCACAGGCCCAGCCGCTCCATGGCATGTGGGATCTTCCCAGACCGGGGCACGAACCCATGTCCCCTGCATCGGCAGGCGGACTCTCAACCACTGCGCCACCAGGGAAGCCCTGAATTTTCTTTTTACTTGAGCTGTATGAGCTGTTCCTGTATTTCGGAAATTAATCCCTTGTCAATCACATTGTTTACAAATATTTTCTCCCATTCTATAGGTTGTCTTTTTATTTTGTTTGTAGTTTCCTTTGTTGTGCAAAAGCTTTCAAATTAATTAGGTCGCATTTGTTTATTTTTGCTTTTGATTTCATTATTCTAGGAGATGAATCCAAAAAAACATTGCTGTGATTTATGTCAAAGAGTTTTCTGCCTATGTTTTCCTCTAGGAGTTTTATAGTGTCTGGTCTTACATTTATGTCTTTAATCCATTTTGAGTTTATTTTTGCGTACGGTGTTAGATAATGTTCTAATTTCATTTTTTACATGTAGCTGTCCCGTTTTCCCAGCACCACTTATTGAAAAGAATTTTTCTCCATTGTATATTCTTGCTTCCTTTGTCATAGATTAATTGACCATAAATGAGTTTATTTCTGGGCTTTCTATCCTGTTCTATTGATCTACATAATCTGTTTTTGTGCCAGTACCATACTGTGTTGATGACTATAGCTTTATAGTATAGTCTGAAGTCAGGGAGCTTAATTCTTCCAGCTCTGTTCTTTCTCAAGATTGTTTTGGCAATTAGGGTCTTTTGTGTTTCCATACAAATTTAAAAATTTTTGTTTTAGTCCTGTGAAAACTGCCACTCGTAATTTGATAGGGATTGCACTGAATCTGTAGATTGCCTTGCGTATTATGGTCGTTTTAACAATATTGATCCTTCCTAACCAAGAACACAGTATAACTTTCCATCTATTTGCATAGTCTTCAATTTCTTTCATCAACATCTTATAGCTTTCAGAGTATAGGTCTTTTGCCTCCTTAGGTAGGTTTATTCCTAGGTATTTTATTCTTTTTGATGTGATGGTAAATGGGATCATTTCTTTAATTTCTCTTTCTGATACTTCACTTTTAGTGTGCAGAAACACAAACAGATTTCTGTGTATTAAGTTTGTACCCTGCAATTTTGCCAAATTTATTGATGAGATCTAGTAGCTTTCTGGTGGCATCTTTAGTATCTTCTATGTATAGTATCATGTCATCTGCAAACAGTGGACAGTTTTGATTTTTCCTTTCCAATTTTGATTCCTTTTATTTCTTTTTCTTCTCTGATTGCTGTGGCTAGAACTTCCAAAAGCTATGTTGAATAAAAGTGGTGAGACTGGACAACCTTGTCTTGTTCCTGATCATAGAGGGAATGCTTTCAGCATTCAGTATAATGTTAGCTATAAGTTTGTCATATATGGGCTTTATTATGTTGAGGTATGTTCTCTCTATGCTCACTCTCTGGAGAGTTTTTTTTTTTTTTTTTTTTTTTTTTTTTGCAGTACGTGGGCCTCTCACTGTTGTGGCCTCTCCCATTGTGGAGCACAGGCTCTGGACGCGCAGGCTCAGCGGCCACGGCTCATGGGCCCAGCCGCTCCATGGCACGTGGGATCTTCCCGGACCAGGGCACGAACCCGCGTTCCCTGCATCGGCAGGTGGACTCTCAACCACTGCACCACCAGGGAAGCCCTCTGGAGAGTTTTTATCATAAATGGATGTTGAATTTTATTGAAAGCTTTTTCTGCCTTTATTGAGATGATCATATGGTTTTTATTCTTCAATTTGTTAATGTGGTGTATCACACTGTTTTATTTGCATATATTGAAAAATCCTTGCATCCCTGGGATAAAAGAGACTTGATCATGGTGTATGATTGTTTTAAAGTATTGTCAGAGTCACTCTGCTAGTATTTTGTTGAGGATTTTTGCATCTATATTCATCAGTGATATTGGCCTGTAATTTTCTTTTTTGTGATATATCTCTGGTTTTTGTATCGGTGATGGTGGCCTCATAGAATGAGTTTGGAAGTGTTCTTTCCTCTGCAATTGTTTGGAATAGTTTCAGAGGATATGCTGTTAACTCTTCTTTAAATGTTTCATAGAATTCACTTGTGAAGCCTTCTGGTCTTGGACTTTTGCTATGTTGGGAGTTTTTAAATTACTGATCAGTTTCATTACTGGTAACTGGTCTGTTCATATTTTCTATTTCTTTCTAATTCAGTCTTGGAAGATTGTACCTTTTTAAGAATTTGTCCATTTCTTCTAGGTTGTCCATTTTATTGGCATATAATTCCTCATAGTAGTCTCTTACAATCCTGTGATTTCTGTGGTATCAGTTCTAACATCTTTTTCATTTCTGATTGTATTAATTTAGGCCCTTTCCCTTTTTTTCTTGATGACTCTGGCTAAAGGTTTATCAATTTTGTTTGTCATTTCAAAGAGCCAGCTTTTGGTTTCATTGATCTTTTCTATTGTTTTTTAGTCTCTATTTCATTTATTTCTGCTCTGATCTTTGTGATTTCTTTCTTTTTAGTTGTTTAAACAGGTTGCTTTTTTAAAACGTAAGCTAAGTTATACTTAGGACAGGAACAGAGCTTTTGTCAAGATGAGAGATCTCTTGATCTTACCATAGCCAGTGTATAAATTAGGCACTAGGTAAATATTTTACATGCCCATGAATAAAATAAAGAATGCACTAGTGAAATTAGTGTTAATTCAATATGTAGTCTTTAAAAGTGGTATATTTGATATTGATCAAACAGTATTGCTATTCATTAACCAATTTTTATAAAATTTTAAGTTTGTTTGATTAGCTACATGTTTTTTAAATTGTGTTCCTATTTTTCATCTACCCGTAAGATTCATCAGTCCAAGATTTCATCATAAATTCATCAGTTCATCAATTCCTCAGTTATGCAGTCTTATAACTCAGGTATTGTTTAGTATTCTCTTTTAGATTCAGTTTATTTAATGTAGTTTGTGAATGTGTTTGCACTTATATATATTACAAACAAACTTTTGCTTTTTAAGTTTGAAAACAAAATGTTCATTAACAGCTTTAAGAAAGAAAATAAATCTACACATGTATTTCACCCATATGATTGACTAGTCATAGATGTTGGAATTCTCTGTCTTACCCCCAAACATTTTGGTTTAGCTTAAGATGTAAGTATAAAATTTGTTATTTTTATTATTGTTTATTAAATAGTTTTGTGTGTATTTTAAAAGGCTAGAATTTTTTATAAGGCCATTCTTCAGTGTGTCTCAATTAGTAATTATCCTTAAAATGACAGCTCTGTTGGTATGAATCCCTTGATGTGAAAGACTAATATGCCAGACATCTCACACTCTTCACAATCAAAAGTCTGTATTTCAGATGTCAGGTTAGCAACTTTCTGTACAACCTCCGCTATGATGTCTGGCACAGACTACCAAGTCCCCGTATAGTGTAGTCATACAGCTAGAAGTTCTCTCCACCTTTTTAAAAAATATCCCTAATTTATTTTGAAATAATCCCTCTATCTGTGATAATGCCAGCTGAAACGAAGTTGTGATTCAGTTTTTATTATTATTCTTTTAACTTTCTTAACATTTACTCTATGAAAGTACAGTTTCAAACTATTTCCTAAAGTGTTTCCTTTAATTCATTATTCATAGGCTTAGCTTTCAAGTGAGCACTCTGCTTTAGGTAAATGTAAATAAGTAAAGCAAAATATAAGAAAATGTCAGCTAGCAGACAATTGAAGAACCATTGCATTCTGTAAAGACATGCCAATCTACAGGCTATTTTGAGAACATGTAATCCAGATGAATACATGATAAAAGTTTTTTGACTTATTTCACTTTGTTTTCTTTACTGCAGTAGCAATAATTATGTGCTTGTCACAAGCATTGCATTTATTTCCTTCTTTGTGCTATCTTGGCAAACTTGAGGCTGAATTTCATAAATAAAAATCCACCTGGCAAATGCGGGGCTGTCTTTTCTTAAAGTAGTTAAAAAGAAGGATGCAATCCCCACATCCTCTCTTAACTCAAATAGTTAGGTGCATTATCAGGGATCTATATACCCATCAGAGGCTAGAATATGTGAGTCACTGGCATACAAAAGAACAGGAGAATATTAATTATTTTAAATGAACTAAAAGATGGAGCCATTAAAACTTCAAGAAGTGGTCAAATATTATTAATTCATATGGCATTAATTATATTACTATGATCATACCAGATTCCTTTTTGTATTATTAGACATGAGGTACAAGACTATAAAGTTTTCAGCAAATTGCCTTATGAAGAAGTCTGCCACTGCTCTAATGAAGTAAGTTAATCAGCAAAGAGGATACCTATAGCTGAGTTCAGAATTTATTTGCCACTGTATTTCAGGAAAAAATATATGTATCCTGCTATGTATCAAGTTCTACTGCTAGGTATAAAAGAAAAAACAGAAATATTAATCCAGATAATACAAAAAAAGGGTTTGTTTATTTCTCTTCTACCAGTTCTATACAGAAAAGCCATTGTTTAGTTTCAAATAAGTAGCTGTTTTATGCCATGTTGGTGTGCTGGTGTTATAGGATTAAAAAAAAAAAAAAATTAAAGATAAGGTGACCATATGTGCATGGGTTTATCCAAAAATGGGCAGAAGACCTAAACAGACATTTCTCCAAAGAAGGTATACAGACTGCCAACAAACACATGAAAGAATGCTCAACTTCATTAATCATTAGAGAAATGCAAATCAAAACTACAATGAGATATCATCTCACACCAGTCAGAATGGCCATCATCAAAAAATCTAGAAACAATAAATGCTGGAGAGGGTGTGGAGAAAAGAGAACCCTCTTGCACTGTTGGTGGGAATGTAAGTTGATACAGCCACTGTGGAGAACAGTATGGAGGTTCCTTAAAAAACTAAAAATAGAACTACCATATGACCCAGCAATCCCACTACTGGGCAGGTACCCTGAGAAAACCATAATTCAAAAAGAGTCATGTACCAAAATGTTCATTGCAGCTCTATTTACAATAGCCCGGAGATGGAAACAACCTAAGTGTCCATCATCAGATGAATGGATAAAGAAGATATGGCACATATATACAATGGAATATTACTCAGCCATAAAAAGAAACAAAATTGAGCTATTTGTAATGAGGTGGATGGACCTAGAGTCTGTCATACAGAGTGAAGTAAGTCAGAAAGAGAAAGACAAATGCCGTATGCTAACACATATATTTGGAATTTAAGGAAAAAAAATGTCATGAAGAACCTAGGGGTAAGACAGGAATAAAGACACAGACCTACTAGAGAACGGACTTGAGGATATGGGGAGGGTGAAGGGTAAGCTATGACAAAGCGAGAGAGAGGCATGGACATATATACACTACCAAACGTAAGGTAGATAGCTAGTGGGAAGCAGCCACATAGCACAGGGAGATCAGCTCAGTGCTTTGTGATCGCCTGGAGGGGTGGGATAGGCAGGGTGGGAGGGAGAGAGATGCAAGAGGGAAGAGATATGGGAACATATGTATATATATAACTGATTCATTTTGTTGTAAAGCAGAAACTAACACACCATTGTAAAGCAATTATACTCCAATAAAGAGAAAAAAAATAAATAAAATAAAATAAATTTTTAAAACTGAACATATATTGTATTACCCAATAGTGGTCACTGCCTGTCATTTTCTGAGAGAATTTCCTTTTAATTATATAGTCCCATTCAACCATTGGGTAAATATTTGACATTAGAAAAATATCTCAAATGTCAATTTCTAAAGCTTTCCCACTGGTATAAAGCACACCAATATTGGTCACAGTAGAATGGATAAGTTGTTATTTTGTCTGCTACTGAAAGATTTTTCTCTAAATATTGGTATTTAAGAAAAGCGAGATTGGTTTTCACTTCAAACACCTTAAGTCAAACATCTGTAGGCAACATGAGGGAGAATGAACTGGAACAACCTCTTACAATCTGCTTTGATTTGCTTTGACTAATGCTAATGCTAACAATTTACCTAATTTATGAAGTAACAGATGTCCAGAGCAAGTAGGTGAGCTGTGTGAGATTTTCCATGTGATTTGGTTATGGTTGTTTCCATTATGGGATGAGGATTCTTCCTTTATTCTTTCAGAATGTATGTACAAAATGCCAAAACTTTTGAAAAGCAAAAGGTTGGAAAATATGCACACACATATATACACACACATATAATGAGTGATCCAAATGTTTTGTGTGATATTTGGCAATGGTGTTTCATGTAATATTTCTGTTTCTAAATATTAAAGTAAATGGAAATATCCGGATATGTGTTGTCAGTAAAACTGCTCATATTTTTCTTTTTATATGTCATTTTTTATGCTAAATAAATACTGCCTGTTCTTTTTACCTATAAAATTTTACTCTATGGTCAGAACTGAACTTGCTTTCTTCCCTTTTCAGTTTTTCTTTCTTTTTTTCTTTTCATTATTTAGGCATTTTATTCAATAAAATTAGTAACACAGAGTCATTATAGTAAACGTAAAGCATGGTGAATAGGAAACTAAAATTAAATTGTCAACTTCTAATCTAAGAATCGCCTTTACTAAGAATGAAAATGCAAGCAGAGAAGCAGCCAAACCTCAAGAGCGATTAGAGATAGGATGGTTAATACCTCGGTGTACTTTCAAGCTTTTTCTCAGTCTCTTGTTCCAGTTCTCTCTGAATATCATTGCCCTTCTTCTCATCTCCTTCCCACATGTAGTCTCAACCACATGGTACTAAAAGGTCTATTACAATAACTAAAATACAATGAGTGCAAATCACGTGTTAAACTGTGTTCTTAATGTTTCACATGTACTTGAATCCTAACAATAAGCCTATGAGGTAAATATTAATGTGATCTGGATTTTGAGCAGCAGCATATTGTGGAAGTTAGAAATAGATTGCTTTGGCTCAAATTCCATCCCTGCTGCTTACTAGCTGTGTTATCTTATGCAGTTACACTGCATCTTGGTACCTGGCTTTCCTCTTCTGTAAAGGAGGTAATACTTCTTGCAAGTGTTATGAATGTTACATAAGATTTTGCCAAATATAAACATTTTAGATGCAGGAAACGAAAACACAGCCAATGCCTGTCTGAGCCAGGATTAGAATTCAAGCAGGTTTACATAGAGATTGTAACCTCTACCTTATACTGCTGTTCTGATCAAGGGCTGTACCCCCAACAGCCATGGACTCCAGTGTATGCACGAAAAAATTATTTGAGTTCTGGGGAAAATATTAGAACTTCTATTTATTTAGATTTCATCTAAAACTAGCACAGCTATTAAGCAGTACTAATATTTAACACATGGCTTGCCACCACTACCCTTATTGGCTCCAGATGACTGGCCATTATGTATCACAATTCACAGGAATCCTTAAGTATAAGTTCCACAATGTGAAGCATCCTCACTCCTCCATTTGCTCCAGGAGTATTGCAAGATTTTCATATGTATATGCCTAGGGAAGTGTGTTTAAGGATAATTTTTCCTAATTTTAAGTAAAATAATTCTAACAAAATGGTCATGCAGCTTAAAAAATTCTTCAATAAAACCACAGAGTGAATATTACAGTAAATATGCCAACATGAGGATACAAAAATGGATCAATTTACTATTTATCTTTACCCTAGTATATGCTCTTCAACAGCTACATTACAGTGGCAAAGAACACTAACAATCTGAATTGCAGCACCTAGAATCTTGCAAATATTTTTGGAATAGGCATTTGGAATATGGATGATCCACTAGTATGAATGAAAGCACTACATTATTTACAAGGACTATTTCAATAACAAAGCTAAAGCTAACTCTAGGATGCCATTAACATAGCTGAAATCCTAAAATCAAGATCTTTAACTATAGTAGACTCTTTACAGAAATTTAATAATGAAACAGGAGTAAAAATAAAAATTCTATCATGTAGAGGTACATTGAATGTTTCAAGGCAAAATACTTACAAGAGCAGTTAAACATAAAGATACCACTCATTTTCATTTTATTTTATAAAAGGTGTTTCAAATTTTTGGGTTTTTTCCTTTGATTCATTGATGAAAAGTGATTTTCAGAAAACTACTATCCAGAAAATATAACATATTTAAAAACATGAGCCTAAACTGTTCATTAAAAATAAAAGGGAAGTTCTGACAATGTTTCAGAAAAATAACAATTTGTTAAAAGAAACTCATGCAAAGGAAAGTGCATTTTAAAAACAGATTACCTATAGAAAATTATTTTGCCTACTATTCTGAGATCTGTAATTTTAAGACTGTCTTTATTAATCCTATGAAGGATTTCATAGATGGATTTTCTTCCATCCTTATTTGTTGTTTGTCTATCTCACTCTAAATGTAGTTTGAGAGCTAAGAGAGATTGTGTAAAGTCACTTTTCTTAACCCTTGATTATTTTTTCATAGATAATAATATTGGTCATTTATTCTAGTGCCCTATAACTTTTCCCTTAAATTCTCTTCAGCTTTTCAACCAGCTTCCTTTTGTCTTTTTCTCTCATTTTAACGTTTTGTTCTATGTTGTTAATCATTTTCAGAAATTTTATAAATCACATATAACATATTCTTTTCAAAATTACCTGTTTTCTATAGAAAAAGTGTCAAAGTAGGACTAATCTCTGAATCTTCAGTGCAATGCTTATCTCCTTTTATACTACAAAATATTTGAAGTAAACCCATAGGGTTATCTGTGAATGTCAATATTGGGGGACACAATAACATATTCTTGAGTAAAAACATTCTCCCCCAAAAGATATTGTATTCTCCTTTTCATTCCCTATTGTCTTGGAAATTAATCCACAAGGTTGTTCGATAGGTAGAAACACGGGGCAAATTTTGCTGCAGAGCCATTAAGTTTCATATAAGGCTCTGCTGAATAGTGGAATCTATTTTCCCTGCTACTGGCCCTTTCTAATGTGAAAATAATTTATTCCTGGATAATTTGAAGAAGTTTATTCTTCCATTAACATAATTAGTGAATAAAATATTTAATACATACAATAAATTTGCCACATTTTATAACTTTCTCTTCCTGACATTCTAAACAGATCTTCCTACCTATTCATGATTCCTACGTCCATCAGAAATATTGTTTTCTGTATATGTATATAATATTATATATATATATGTTTATATATGTGTGTATATATGTATATATATATAATATTCATTTGTATTGACCTAGGCCTGTACACAATAATTTAAGGTCTATATCACTTAGCCATAATATAGTAGGTAACAGAAAGCATCAAGGGTGCATACAGTGACTCTGCCATTTAGTAAAATGAAGCATGGTGAATTTTGGGCTTGGTCCTACTAACTTAGCTACCCTCACAATCAGAAGACTAAACAAAAAGAAAGGGTGCAGAGAGAGAAGGGCCCAAGTGGGGAGGTAATTTGGCCTGGTTTCTGTAATCTGGGTAGGCTAAGCCAGTGATATCTGATGAACAGAAGAGATGCCTTCCCCAGTTTCTAGGATCAAATACAATGAATTAGCTTTAAAGCACTATATGTAAAACACTGTCATAGGAATACCTTATTGCAGAAGTACAAAAAAATCAAAATAAGATAATTAAATAGGTAAACTATGCAAAACTAAAAAGTTATGCAAATTAAATATGTAAAATATAAAGATATACTTATGCTAAAATCGTCAACTCAATATTTGTATTACTTAGATTTCTCATTTGAAGATTTGCTGTCCATGTCAAACTTTGGTATTCTTCTCCTTTCTTTATTTTCCTGTTCAAAGGTATTCTGGCAAAAATCCCAATGTGTGATCCAAAGATAATCCCAGCTGTCACATCAGAAGAAGAAAGCTTGGGTATATAAAACTTTAAGAAGGAAACACCCTTCTGTTCCACTCCATAATTTTTTTAGAAACTGACATCTAATGTGTTAACAAAATTCCATGAGCAAGAAAAGGCTATCCCAAGAGAACCTCCAGAATATAGATGACAATGATAAAGATACTATAAGTACACTGCAGAGTATATTGTCAGCATTAATTCCAAATTTTAGAACTCTGAGGTATTTATATATTCTGTGTTTTTTTGCTACTTCAGTAATTTTACCTCAGACTTATATTCACTACATTAGATTTCATCTTTCAAAACACATTTCATTTAAAGGTGAACAGAGAAACAAAACACATCAGCTTATGACATAGTGACAGCATATTTACATTAATGGGGAAATGCATATGGTCTTAAAAATTTTTACCAGAAACAATTTAAAATACAATACCTGAAAAACTTATTTTTATATTTACCTATCATCAGGGTTTCAAATTTACTCGTAGAAGAAATTTGAGTAGAAAAAACAAGGTATAAACAATGTAACATGGTGTGTTTAATTTTACAACATTATCTAGTGGAAAATATAGAATTGCTAAATGTTAATGACTTAACAACTGTATGTATATGTGTGTGTATATATATGACATAAAATATTTCTCCAACTTTCTCATTTGTTGTTTGACTTTGTGTTACTGACTTTTAAGGCATGGACTTATTTTAAGCTTATGGATACTTTTTTTGCTTGCAATGCCTTCCCTCACTAAAACATTATAACTGAAGTCTCTCAACTTTTCTTCTTCCATTTTAATGACTGTATTAAATTTAAAATTTTGATCAGTCAAGAATTAATTTTAGAATAAATAATGAGATAGGTGCCATGCTTCATCTCCTATTTATTTAAATCTCCTTTCAGTAACATTTAAAACATTTCTTTATACATATTGAACATTTCTCGTTGCACTTACTTGTTACATATTCATTCCAATAATAAATGGGATGTTTTCCACCACATTATTTTTAATTTGATTCTTTTTTTTTTTTTTTTTTCTTTTGTGGTACGCGGGCCTCTCACTGCTGTGGCCTCTCCCTTTCTGGACCACAGGCTCCGGACGCGCAGGCTCAGCCGCCACAGCTCACAGGCCCAGCCGCTCCCCGGCATGTGGGATCCTCCCAGACCGGGGCATGAACCCGTGTCCCCTGCATCGGCAGGCGGACTCTCAACCACTGCGCCACCAAGGAAGCCCCTAATTTGATTCTTTAGGAAGAGTATTGCTTGGGTGTTCCACCAAAAAGAGTATAACACTACTAATACTAATTTAAATACCCCATGGGTTTTGTTATTAAGCATAATACTGGCTGTTGAGTAAAGATAGAGATAGGTAGATACATAAGTAAATAAGTTCACAGAAAGACAGAGACCTAGTATACATACATACACACACACACATACACAAGAGAGAAAGAGAGAAAAGGAGAATATCATATGATATTTTGACATTTTATATATTTGTGTGCTCAGTGTAATATTTACCCTAAACTATGATTGGATTCCTAGTAGGGGCACTGCATGAATATGGTCCATTATTTTTTAATATACTGTTGGATTATACTCATGAATACTAGATTTTTATGCTCTATCATAACTCATATTTGCCTTAACTTCTGTTTGTGTCTTATTTGTGTGTGTCTATGATTAATTGAGTGGTCTTTTTGCATCATAGAATGTATTGGAATTCTTTCTTTTTTCTCTATTGACATTATTAATAAAACACTGAACCTACTTCTTCCTAAAAATTATTGTAGAATTCACTTCGAAATTATATTTTTCACACCCAGCAGCAATGGATGAATATTCATGTTTCTCCATATCATTACCAGAATTTGGTATTTTCAATTTTTCTGATTTTAGTACTTTTGTGTCATGATATCTTGTTATTGTTTTAATTTACAACTTCCTAATGATAAATAGTGTTGAGAATCTTTTCACATGCTTGTTTCACATCTGTATATATTTTTTGGTGAAGTGTTTAAATAGCTTGCTCATTTAAAAAAATTATGCTGCTTGTCTTCCTATTATTGAGTTTTAAGAGTTCTTTGTATATTTTGGATATAAGTTCCTTATTATATATGTGTTTTGCAAATATTTTCTTGAAGATGGTGGCTTGTCTCTTTTCCTTCTTAAAAGTGTTTTATACAGAAATTTTTCTTAATTTTAATATAGTCCAAATTTCCATTATTTTCTTTCATTGATCATACTTTTGGTGTTATATATAAACTCATACCCAAACCCAAGGTCACCTAGTTGTTTGTTGTTGTTTTTAATTAAAGAATTTTTTTAAGTGCAGTTAAAGTTCACAGTAAAATTGAGAGGAAGGTAAAGAGAATTCCCACATACCCTCTGCCTTCACATATGCATAGCCTCCCCCATTATCAATATCACTCACCAAAATGGTACATTTTTCACCAAGGATGAACCTACATTGACACATCATAATCACCCAAGTCCATAGTTTATGCTATAGTTCATTCTTGGTATTGTACATTCAATGGGTTTGGACAAATATATAAAGACATATATTCATGATTATAATAACACGGAGTATTTTCACCACCCTAAAAGACCTCTGGGCTCAACCTATTCATCTCTCCCCTTCCAATTTAAATAAAACTTATGTACTGAACTTATAATTAAGCTTTGTTTAGTAAACCTATATATTGCAATCTTGTTATAATCATTTATTAGTTCTAAGAGGTTTTTAGTGAATTCTTTTTTTTTTTTTTTTTTGCGGTACGCAGGCCTCTCACTGTTGTGGCCTCTCCCATTGCGGAGCACAGGCTCTGGACGCTCAGGCTCAGTGGCCATGGCTCATGGGCCCAGCCGCTACGCAGCATGTGGGATCTTTCCGGACCGGGGCACAAACCCATGTCCACTGCATTGGCAGGCGGACTCTCAACCACTGCGCCACCAGGGAAGCCCCTAGTGAATTCTTTGTGATTTCCTACATAGAAAATCATGTCACTATGAACATAGACAAGTTTATTTCTTCTTCCCCAGTCTCTATATGTTTTAGTTTTTGTTTCTTGTCTTATTGAATTAGCGACTTCAAGAATGACTTTCAGTTCATACTGAATAGGGATTGTAAGAGGGACTTGTCTTATTCCCAATGTTAAAGAGAAAGCATAGTTTCTCACCATTAAGTATGATGTTAGCTGTAGATTTTTTGTAGATCTATTAAGTTGAGAAATTTCTCACCTATTCCTAGTTTGCTAAGAGTTTTACTTGAATACATGTTTGTCAAGTATTTTTTCTTTTCCTATTGATATAATTAAGAGATGTTTTATCTCTATCCTGTTGATGTGATAGAATACATTAATTGAGTTTCAAATGCTGAAGCACTCATATATTTGGAATAAATCACACTTCGTTGTGGTGTATAATTATTTTATATTTATTTATTCCACTAATACTTTGTTTAAAAAGTTTGCATCTATGTTTGTGAGAGATATTTATATATAGTTGTCCTTTATTTTAATGTCTTTATTTGGTCTTGTTATTAGCATAATCCTGGACTCACAGAATGAGTTAGGAAGCATTCCCTCTGCTTTTATTTCCTGGAAGAGATTGCATAGATTTGGAATCATTTCTTTCTTAAATAGTATGTAGAATTCAGTAGTAAAACCATCTTTGCGGGGCTTCCCCGGTGGTGCAGTGGTTGAAAGTCTGCCTGCCGATGCAGGGGACTCAGGTTCGTGCCCCAATCTGGGAAGATCCCACATGCTGCAGAGCGGCTGGGCCCGTGACCCATGGCTGCTGAACCTGCACGTCCGGAGCCTGTGTTCCACAACAGGAGAGGCCACAACAGTGAGAGGCCCACGTACTGAAAAAAAAAAAAAAAAAAAAAACCCGTCTTTGCTAGTGCATCCTTTTTTGGTTGATTATTGGTCTAAATTCTTTAATAGCTATAGATTTATTCAGATTATCTATTTCTCCATGTGTGAGTTTTGTAGAAAAAAAGTATCTTTTAAGGAATTTCTCCATTTCCTCTAGGTTATCAAATCTGTAGGCATAAAATGGTTCATAACATTCCTTTATCACCTTTTTAATGTCTGTGAGATCAGTACTGATTATCCCTCTTTCATTTCTAGTATTAGTAACTTGCATCTACTCTTTTTTTCATGCTTACCCTAGCTAGAGGTTTACCAATTTTATTGATATTTCCACAGAACAAGTTTGTGGTTTCATTGGTTTTCTTTATTAATTTCCAGGAATTGGGTATTTCCTGTTATAAGCCACCTGAAATACTCATAAAACAGTATAGTATTATTTGAAAATGGACTTAGTTTAGTTGTAAATGTATACTGCAAACTATAGGGCAACAACTAGATTAAAATATAAGTTTAATTGATATGGTAAAAAATGAGAGAAAACGGAATCATATAAAATTCTCAGTTAAAACCTGAGAAGGCAGAAAAAGAAGAGGAAAAATAGAAACAAGGAAGAATTGCAAGGAGTAGGAAATAGTTACAAATAGAGT
Source organism: Aethalodelphis obliquidens (assembly GCF_003676395.1). Lineage (NCBI taxonomy): Eukaryota > Metazoa > Chordata > Mammalia > Artiodactyla > Delphinidae > Aethalodelphis > Aethalodelphis obliquidens. The sequence goes on from NW_020837946.1 coordinate 41,306,701, forward strand.
AGACATTAATCCAACTGCATCTATGATCAGTTAAAATATAAACGGTCTAAATATACCAATTAAAATACAGAGACTGTCAGAACTGATAAAAAAAAAAATGACCCAACTACATATTGTCTAAAAAAGGACGACTTTAAACACAATGAAACTGATAGATTAAAAGTAAGGGGATGGAGAAAAATATACCATGATAACACTAACAAAAAACAGAACAAAAAATAACCTCAGGTAGCTATATTAATTTCATAGAAAGACTACAGAGCAAGAGCAATTATCAGGGATAAAAAGGAGCATTACATAATCGTATGGGGGTCAATACTCCAAAGAGACATATCTTTAATCTGCAAACACCTAACAACAGAGAGTCAAAATATGAAATATAAAAGGCAAAAACTGATATTTATATTAGTTGGAGATTTCAACACCTCTCTATCAGTAATTGACATATCCCACAGGCAAAAAAACCAGTAAGGACATAGTTGAGCTGCACAGCACCTCAATTAACTTGAGCTAATTGGCATTTATAGGATACTTCATCCAACAATAGCAGAATACACATTATTTTTAAGTTCACGTGGAACATTCATGAAGACAGGCCATGATCTGGGCCATAAAGAGCACCTAAAATTTTTAAAAAGTATATATCATACAAAGCATGCTCTAAGACCACAGTGGTATTAAACTAGAGATTAATAACAGAAAGATAGCTAGAAAATCCCAAAATATTGGGAAATTAAACAATGCAGTTCTAAACAGCATGTGGGTCAAAGAGGAAGTCACAAGAGAAATGAAAAAATATTTTGAGCTACATGAAAATTAAAAAGAAAACAAACTTTGTGAGATGCAGTAAAAGCAGTGTTTACAGGGATTGAATGTATATATTAGAAAAAAAGGAAGATCTAAAATCAGTAATCTAAACCCCCACTTTAGGAAACTAGAGAAAAAAGCAATATAAACCTAAAGCAAACAGTGTAAAAGAAATAATTAAAATTAGAGTAGAAATACTATTTTTATACATTTTATATTTTCACAATAATTTATTTCTGTGCTTTTTGTTTATTAATATATTTTAACCTAAACAGTCTTTCTGACCATTGATTTAATTTTATAGATATGAATTATTTAATTGTTATTCAATATTTTTAGTTTTAATTTGATCTATTGCCAAGAATCATCTAGAATTTTAAAACCAAGTTAGAACAGATTTTTGAGATTGTAATTACTTTCTTACTTTGTTATACCAGTTAATGCAAATTGATACAATTTGTAATCAGTGTTATTTGTATAGATTTCCTTTGTAGCTATTACAGTTTCATGCTTTAGGAAAATTCTAGGAACACTTGTTGTATTTTTTTCAGATATATCAGATTTCCTTGTTACTGTATTAATGGGGGGTGGGGGGAGCAGGACTGCGTCTCCTGGTCCTGCACTGGCCTCAGTAATGTGACCTTCTCAGTGACACCTCCTTCACGAAAGCAAAAATGTGCCTCGTATATTTAAAGTGTCCTGGGGAGAGAAACAGATCCTTCCATACCTCCGGTGGGGGCTGACTTCTGATCTGAATCAGTGCCAATACTGTATCTACGAATGCTTCTTACCCTTCCCCCCCCGCAAAATACCTTTTATTTCTACTCCTCCTTCAGAAGAAGTGGATTTTTGCCAGAGTCATTGAGGGCAAGGGGGTTCCAGCCTCTTATCCAAAGGCTCAAAGCTTTCTTATTAGAGAAAGGTCAAGCAAATAGGTGGTGTTTTTATCTACTCACTACTATTCCTATTTGTATAATGTCTACATTTTAATGATTCATAACATTCATAATCTTTTGCCAAATCAGAACTACAGCAGTTGTTTATTCTAAGATCCACAACTCTCTAACAGTTACTGTAGATCAGGAATTCATGACTATCTTGGTTGGATAATTCGACTCCAGGTTTCTTAAGAGGTTGCACTCATGTCAGCCAGGATGCAGTCCTTTGAAGGCTTCCCTGGAGCTGGACGATCTCCTTCCAAGGTAACTCATTCACATGTTTTGCCAAGTTGGTGCTAAATGTTGGTTTATTCTCCTGGGCCTCTAGACAGGGCTACTTGAGTTTTCCTCACCACCTGATGACTGGTTTCCCTGAAACTGCGTGGTCCAATTTTATCACTGATAACTTACCACGAGTTTCTACATTTATTTCTTGGTTGACTGAAGTTAGTCCAGTTGTAGTTTCATAATGAAGGGCTCAGAGAAACAAAATTCCATGAGTTCTTGCATGTCAGAAATGTTTGGCAATATGGAAAATTTCAGCCACACTTTTTTTCACTCAGTGCTTTATTATTTTTTTTACTTTCTTATTTTCTATTTTCTCATCTCTTATTTGATGTCTGTGACTATGTTCTAACACTGTCTATTCTAATTTGTTACAAAAAGGCCCTCTGTTCTGGGACTTCTTTTTCTTTCCTGAATTCTGCCAGTCCATATGTCATCTCCTCTTGTCTCACCTTATTTTCTCTTAAGTCTTGTAAATTTGATGAATTTTCGTATTCTACATGTAGTAGATTCAATATTGTTCTCCGCAAATTCATGCCCATCCAGAATTTCAGAATTCGACCATAGATGGAAATAACATCTTTACAGATGTTTTTAAGCTGAGGTTATACTGGATTAGGGTGGCTCCTATAAGAGTAATGGGTGTCCTTATAAGAAGGGAACAAATACTGAGATGTACACAGAGAAGAAGGCCATGTGAACATAGAGGTAGACTGGAACAAAAAGACTATAACCTAGGATTGCTGGGACACACCAGAAGCTAGAAAAACATAATGAAGGATTTTTCTCTAAAGTCTTCCAAAGGAGTGTAGCCCTGTCACCACCTATTTCAGATTTCAGTACTCAGTCCTTCTGTGGGTGAATAAATTACTGTTGTTTTTAAGCTACCAAATCTGTGGTAATGTTACTGCAGCCCTAGGAAACTAAAATACTACATGTGATGTATTTTTATTATTTTATGGACTAAATTTTTAGAATAATACTTTTATCTTTCTCTGATATTATTAACCAGCTGCATTTATACTTCTATTTGTTTATCTTGCCTCTTTTTTTTAGAAATCTATTCATTTAAAATGTATTCTGATTTATTTTCAATTCATTAATCACTACTCAATGGAGTAAGAGCCTTCATATTCAAGAATGTTTCCCTGTTTACTTTTTAATTGAATTACAATTTATTTGGGTATAAAATTCCCTTTTATTTTTCTTAGAATATTTTGACTTTTCTCCATTTCTAGCATTCATATTTTTTCATTCCAAGTTTATCTTAGTCCATTTTACTTGTGTTCTTTCTGTTTTAATTACAGCAGAAAATTTTCTTTACCATGAATAGTTGAATGGTTTACCAGTTGAATAAATGGTTTACCAGTTGAATAAATTCACCAATATATACCTTGTTCTCTTTATTCTAGAACATCATGTACTTTTTCACCTACAATTTCAGTTCTTCATTTCAAAAATGTGTTTTTCTTTCCCTAATATATCTGTGAATATACACTATCTTCAACTGATCCTATTCTCTTCTCAGGGCTAGTAATTATGTTTAGCTGGATCTTCTTTACCATTCATAGCTCCCAATGAATTCCACTATAACACAGGTATTGTGTGATGACTTGGCATGTATTGCAGAACAGGTGACTGTGATTAATAGTTTCAATTATGGTTGCTGCTCCTCTTCTTTTTACTCTTGATTCTGTTTGGCCTTTTGAGTAAGAAGAATCATTTATACAAAATAAAATAATCTATTTATATATTTTCCTCTAAATCTATCCTTCATCCTTCTTTTCTAGTTGAAACTAGGTATATAGCTAATCATATATTAGAGATACATAATGCTGTACAGGATTGACAGTCGCTGTCCTTATGAAGATTATGGTCAAGGAGTACTTGATCCAAAGACTCTCATCAATAAGACAGTCAACAAAGTCAAAAATCACAAAAATAAGTACCATTTCTGAAGAGGCAGGAAGATAATTGTGTCACCAAAGCTGAAGTGCATCTTCCTATTTTCTGGTTGTTTACCAAGCCTGTTTACCACTACTCTTTCTTAATTTACTCTTTTAACTTACAACAACCTCCCATTCCTTAATATACATAAGAGTGCCTCTGACCTTTTCAAACTGAAAGAACATTATTTAGTAATTTCATGAAAAGAAAAAAGAAACATTAATCTGAAAGCTTTATTTGATATGGAGAATATTTTGCAGTAGATAGACCATGATGTGAAACTGTACAGATAAGATGTTGTTGTCGTTATTCAGGTGAGAGAAATGACATTTTAAATTAGATTGGCAGTATCCAGGATAAAGAGAAATGAAAGAACCACTGTGTTTGACTGATGAATCCATTCATAAGTCAAAAGCTCTATTATTAGACACAATTTTTAGGCATTATCATTAGTTATTAATATTAGACACAAGATGCCTAATGTTAAGAGCTAATGCAGACAGTCTACATTTTAAAACACTGGAACTTACTGTAAGAATGGCAATGCCTGTTTTGGAATTTCACTCTTAGTATTCTTGAAACCAGCATAATGTTGCAGAAATCTAGCAAATCAACTGTTGATAAATAGACTTAAGATTTGTTTGTACATCAGCTTAGAACGAACTGGCTCTGTACTGAGCATTTCTTATTCTTATAATAGGAATTCCACTTTCCTTTTATAAATCCCCAGTCTATATATTTCTAGGATTGGCAATCATAGTACCCTATTGCTTGATATAGTGGTGAGCATATGACCAAATAGTGGTTAAGTATGTTTAAACATCTTCCTGCCCACAGGATTTGAACAAAATGGTAGTCACATAATACAGAGACTATTAGAATATTTTACTGGAAAATTTAAACCAGATCCAGAGACTGCTTTCTCTTTGAGTAATCCTTTAAATTTCTTATATTTCTCCAGTCCAGGGTTCTCATTCTTTCAATGCTTAGAGAAAATCTGCCAAAAATGGGAAGAAGGAAGGAGAAAAAAGTCATAGAGTGAAAAATGTGGCAATGTGATGACAAACAAGATGCTATGCCGATGGCTTTGAAGATGGAAGAAGGTGCATGATCCAAGGAATGCATTTGGAGAAAATTAAAAATGGCAATAAAATGGATTATCCTCTAGAGCCTCCAGAGGGAGGTAGTCCTCCTGACACCTTGACTGTAGCTGAGTGAAACTGATTTCAGAGTTCTAGTCTCCAGAACTGTAAGATAGGTAGATAGATAGATAGACAGATAGATAGATAGATAGATAGTCAGACAGACAGGGTAGATAGAACACTTATTTAGTTTTAATGAAAAAGTTATGCTAAATTTTAATGATGAATTAGAATGTTTCACGTAACTTTCTATACTTTTGAAACTTTTGTTTTATAATGACATAAGGATTTTCTATTCCTTGAATTTTGCTCTATGTCTTTGGAATTTTATTGAATGAGGTTAAATTTTCAATTATTCTACCAATATTAACTATTTTGAATATAATTTGATGAGTGTTACAATTATGCACCTCTACAGGTGTGATTCTGATTTTCTTCATTATATAGAATATGAATATCTTGTGAAATTCCAACTAGAAGAGCCAACTGGTCAGCATTCCTGACTAGAATTCTGGAGAATTGAATTCATTTTTGAATGAAAGCAATAAAATGATTCCTTATGAGTTTGTATATATAAATTCTGAAGTGCAACTTCATACAGCAGAAACAGATGAAGAGGTCAGGTTGTTATAAGCTAATGAGAAATAAATTGCTATAATCAGTGACCTAACATTGCCTGAAGGATTTCTCTCTACAGTAATAGATTCAGCTGGCAAAGGGTCTTAATGTTGCTGTTTGAAAGTCCTGTTTGGCATTTGTAATATTATTCTAAAGTCTGATTACATCGTGGACAAGTTAGTCCATTACAAAGCACTTGCCTGAAGTGATTTGATTTTAATGTTTCATAAGTAGCCAGTTGTATGGCACTAGAAGTATAATTGCCTTACTCCTTACTATTAGGATGACTTCTTTTCATTCTCTTATAAATCAGTTTTTGCTCTGGTCTTTTGGGCAATACCATATCATATGATTTGTTTTGTTATTGTTTTTTGATTTTTAATTTCCTGCTCTTTGTTTTTTGCTTTGAAAAAAATGTTTATCACTTAGAAATCTATTAATTTAAACTTACTTTTGACAGTTATTTATTGAAGATTTATTTCAAAACTTAAACACTGTTACCTAGGATCAATAGGGTATTTTCTATTTGTTGATTTTTTTTTTAGTCACTCATTTTAAATATTTTCTTTGCACCTAAGGGTTAAAAACTAACAGTTCCTTTATAGATTAAAATTAAAAACAAATAAAAAGTTAAATGAGGAGGTCATTACAGCAGTCATAGGAAACTGATTTCACTGTAATATAACCAGTACTGTTTACATCACATATTTCCATTTTTCTTCCTTTTAGACACAGGGTAAGAATGCAGTTCCTGGTCTTCTTGAATGGGTCATATGACTATATCTGTTCAACCAACAGGAAATTTGTTGACGTAACTCACTCTTGCATTCTACTGCCCTGATGTGCTTCAGATAGCAATTGCTCTGTCAGCCTGAGTCCATGGGAAACAGCCGTAGAGAAGAATCTCTAAATGATCTGCAGTCAACAAGTAGCCTAACTGAGAATCAAACATTTATTGTTATAAGCCACAAAGATCTTGGCTTATTTATTACTACAGAATAACCTAGATTATTCTACCTAGTAGATCCATTATAGATAGATAGATAGATAGGTAGATAAAAAAAATTATTTTAATCATGTAAACTGATAGGATTAATCTTTTTCCAGGTACCTAATTGAAATTCAGTCTACTTATGTTTTGCTCTTTGTCTTCTAAGTGCAAACTTGAAATAAGTGTTATTTCACATGACATAACTCTAACTTTTCCCATTATAATGAATCTTTTCTTATAGCTCATTATGTATATGGAAACATAATAGGATACACTGTATAAAAAGAAAACCATCAGGAAACTCATAAATCCAAAATCAGGAGGACGTACAGGGTCATATACGAGTTGTCTAAAAAAAATCTTCCTTCAAAACCAGGGAGCTGCACTGATAAAATTTTAGTAACTTCTTCTACTGATACTATTGTAAGGGCTTCTATAAATAGTTCTTAAAAATTCCACAAAGATAATTTTCAAGCTCATTTAGGAGTATGAATAGAAATGCATAATTTGAGACATAGAATATACTTTTTAACATTTCATAGATATCCCTTTTACTGATTTGGGCTGCAGTTATATATTTTTCACCCTTGTTAAACTTATAAAAATATTGGTTGAAACATCAATAAAATAAGTAAACTTTAATATATTTTAGTATATTTTTATTTGGATAGCATTTCCACATAAAATTTAAGATAATGTTCAACAAGGAATATAAATAAATGGGGAAAATATTAATTAGAAAATCTTAGTATGTGGAATCTAAAAAGATGAGAGAAATGAACTTATTTACAAAACAGAAACAGACTCACAGACTTCAAAAACAAACTTGTGGCTAACAAAGGGGAAAGGTTGGGGGAGGGATAAATTAGGAGTTTGGGATTAACATATACACACTACTATATATAAAATAGATAATCAACACGAACCTACTGTATAACACAGGGAACTCTACTCAATATTCTGTAATAACCTATATGGGAAAACAATCTGAAAAAAATTGGATATATGCATATGCATAACTGAACCACTCTGGTGTACACTAGAAACGAACATAACATTGTAAATCAACTATACCCCAATACAAAATAAAAATTAAATTAAAAAAAAAAGAAAGCTTGTGTATATTTTGTGTGTTTTCTACCTAGCACAGATGTTTAAAATAATGTAAATAATAATGATTAAAAATTTCTTCCAGGTTCTGATACTGACTTGTGTTCTCCTGGAAGGAGTATAATATAAAATTTTGGAGAATAAAAATTTAAATTAGAAAGAAATGACTTTGATAAAAGAGCCAGAGATTTTATTTTCCTCTTCAGCATAGAGAGTAAGTGAAGAGTGAGGAACAATTTATATCAAATGAGTGCTTATGAAGAATTATGCCATCCTTATAACTTTTATATCTATATAAAATTGATATACTTCTATATAATTATGCCAGTTTTAACTTGATATTAATCTAGGAGGAGAGGCCGTATGGCAGGATACATTCAACATTTGTGTGTGCTGCCACCTGAGTCGATTATCCAACTAGTCATATAAATTCTGGGTAGAAACTACAAGAATCTGTGCACATACACATAAAGATGAATCCTCTTTTATATGAACTGCTTTTAGAATTTATTTTATATGCTTTCAACGCAAGAGGGAGGGGATATGGGGATATATGTGTACATATCACTGATTCACTTTGTTATACAACAGCAACTAACACAACAATGTAAAGCAATTATACTCCAGTAAAGATGTTAAAAAAAAAAGTGGGTTACTCTTTGTCAAAATGTAGAGTCATGAATAACAAAAGATATAAAATTTTCTCTGTCATGTGATAAATGAGATGATTTTATTTTAAAAATTACTTAAAATAACATCAACTGTCCCATTAAACTTGAAAAAAAGAGAAAAATAAAATTGAGAATTTGCCCGGTAACTTCCAACTATTTCTAAAACTCAGCACACTATCATTTCAATTTCCAGTAGCCTCCAATTTATTTTAACTAGATGTAAATCTGTTTTCATATGATTTTAAAAGGCATATCCTAGGAGTCATGAAGAACAAAAAGCAGCTACTGCAGAGGGTCTAGGTAGCCAAACAGGTGCAAGAAGATAAGAGTATGGCCTTAGCCAAAGAGAGAAAGTGCACTCAAATCATCCCTCCAGTGATTATTGAAACCTGCCCAGTGCGATCTTCAAGAGAGCAAGTTGGTGCTAAATGATCTCCCTGGAGGGTTTTTAGTAAAATCAGAAGGAAATATCTGAGCAAATCCAACGGAGGATATGGAATTCTGGGACCCCCATTGTTTATGTCCTAATGGCAATATCTGAAAGAGTTATACAGAGGATTTCTCTTTTAAAGACTGACCACTTGAACAAGCTGCTTCCTATTATTGTGCAGGTTTAATGGCCAGGAGATAGCCTTAATGATAACAAAAACATTCTTTGGCTTTCTTCTCCAGGCCTGACATTATTTTGCAAAACAAACCAAAACCAAAACCAAAACCAAAACCAAGCCAAAACAGACCAAAAACTCCCCTTAAAGTTTTAGGAGATTCCTATTGAATTTGCATTTACAGAATACATGGTCTCAGAACAGCTTTTCCACCACATTGCAATGATCAATGATCTCTCAGGAAATAAATGGGAAAGACTCACTGTGTCAATTACACAATGACATGGAAAATTCCATCATTTAGGGTATGTCACTTGCAATGCAATTCTTCCAGATTTCTATTCAGGGTGTTTTTATAATTAAAAGGGATAGGAGTATAACTTTGGTTTAAATTAGTTACTGTTCCTTCAGCCGAAGATCCCAAAAATAGGGGGAAAATCTATAACTCAAAGAAGAGTAACTAGCCTTAGAGAAGGCTTCTGGTTGCCCTGGCTTGAATCATGTGACAACTACTTGATAAATAAATGAGACGATTCCTTATTGAGCACTCTCAGTGCCCAATAGAACAGAAGGAAGTACCATGTGTTTGAGAGTCTCCTCAGGTATCTTCTTTTCATCTTCTCCCAGAAAGGATAACTGTATTTTGTTGGCATACTGAAGGATAAAGTGTTGAAAAGCATGAAAAATGATGTCTACTAGACTCTTCTTTCTCTTCACTATATTTGCTTTCAGTTTGTGTTTATTTGTTTTAAACAGAAAGTTTAAAAATTACATTTCAATAAATTGTGATGAGGGTAAGAAAGATAACTTTTAAAAAAATGAAAACCATTTATTTCTGTATTTTATTTTAAAGCTATTATTGCATCTAAACATGTTAAGGTTATTAATGTTCATAAATGCTTAAAACCACAATTTTTTTAGAACTTAATAGTAACACAACACAAAGTTATATTTGAAGTCAATGTTAGTAGATAATGCTTTAAATTTTATATACCAAGTTCCAATTTTTCACATTTTCTTTTTTGTCTAAAATGTCCTATATTCTATTAAAAGTTGACCTCTGCAATGAAATTTTTATGAAAATTTTGGTTTGGTTATTTAACCCTGGCTTAATTCCTATTTCTTCTACTGCCTATTACTCTACATTACCATGTTGCTTTTTCCATTTTTTTAATAGACTTTTATTATTTTTCTTATTGTCTAACAGTTTATTTGTGTTAGTAATTTTCTTCACTAAATTCATGGAGGAAAAAACTTCACACAAACTATCTGAACAATTGACTGAATTTTTGTTGCTCATTCTTTAACCTTCTCAAGGTGTAGGCTGAGATGAGTGCTTTATAAACAACAGTAAAGATAGTGAATAATTAAGAAAATCACCTGGTTTATATTGTCTAAAATAAGCTAATATTAAACTATTTTTTAAATTAGAAATTACACAAGATATTCCAATAACATTTATATTTAAGAAATGCTACTTGCTGCCCCTGTTTAAAACACAGAATTTGTATTTTTCACAATCTGGTAGATCCAACTAATTTAACATTGAGCTTTGGGAAAGTTTTAGATTAAACAGCAATACTATTTTTATAGCTGCTCTTATTAGATTTTATTTACTTTTTTCAAACTGAAAGCATTTTAATTATATTTACAAAACCAGTGAGTTTAAAAATAATGGATACTAATTGTCTGAGGCCATAGCTACCTAAAATGGGAAACACATTACCAACAGTTTAGATTATTATCAAAAAAAGACAAGTATATTTATATCAACTCTTCTGTAGCATATTAAGTAAAACAAATCAGAAGAAGTAGCATGTTAGCAGTAACCTCAAAAAAACCCAATTAACAAAAAAATTATCAGGTAAAATAATGTAAACATGTCAAGAAAGCTGATTTTAAAATATAATTCTAGTAACACAAGTGCTTCTTAAAAGAAATGCCAAAACTGATGCAACAACAGTATTTTGTTTTGCAAAGTCAGAGTGACTGCAAAACCAAAATTAAAACTATTCTTCAAAATAAAATATTAGTAATTGCATCATATGCAGTTTTTTAAAAAATGGAATCTGAAGTTTGTGTATATGTGTGTGTACATGCATAGGTATTTTTATATGTGTATGCATACACAAATATATACACAAACACATATCAGACAAGCACTATACAAAGAGGATGAAATGTAGTACCTAATACTTCAATAGATCATGACATTTATATGCTTTATGTCCAATTCTGTCATCTGACAGTTTTTCAAAACCCAAAGAACATGTATTTAATCAGAGAGTCTGAAATGTAAATGAAGTTCTGACAGCCTTAGATCAAAGACAGAAGGACAGAAAATTTCTTCAGTAAGTATCCAAAGAAGAAGTCACAGTTATATAAACAGCTAAAGTATAATATTTCCACATCACAAATTGTGTTAAATTTATCCTTGGCAGGAGAACTCAGAGGTAGCCTTAAGCCAAGGCAGGAAGTTGGTTAAGAGACTTGCATTTGGTTAATACATTTGACATTAGGATGTTCTAGTTAGTACCCATGGCAAATCTCCTTGATAAAGTACAGGCTAAAACATACTAAAATCAAAAGGATTTTGACTTCTTGGGCTCAGGAGACAGAATCCTTAAATGCTTATCTGAATTACTTACTGATTTCTAATTCAGAAGAAACAAGTTAATAATTATATTAGTGAAAAGACCAAATTAAAGATGGTTGACTAGAATTCATTAAAAAAGCAATCAATTTTGAAGTCTGCTTTTGGAACCCTTGTTAAGAGAAGGAAAAGGGGGAAATCCTGATTTAATTCTCTCTCTTTTTCTTTGAACTTAGAGTGTAATATATCATTTCCATTAGGAACCAGAGTAAAAGACATGGTCCTCTTAAGGATATTAATATGAAAATACCCTTCATTTACCCAGTTGAAGAAGAATATTTAAAAATCTGTATATATCCCTGAAAATATAAAAGTTTAGATATGAAATAAAATTGGAATAAAACAATAAACATATCAAAATTTAAAAGTCATATTAATACAGATATTGCATCTTATATGTCCACATACATGGATGCCAGTCACTATTTATAGGTAGGCTCATTTTTGTGGCAGACTGTAAAGAAACCTATTTTAAGATACGGAGGTTTTCTCACATATTGTGATGAAGTTCTCTGAGCTAAATCTCAATTTTTTCCATAGTCAAAATGGTGGAAGTGATATTTCATGTCTGATTGTTACAGGATTGGTACCACTTACTAAAATACTTTTGTGAAATTAATTAACAGAATGAGTCCCAATATCTATTTTGATTTCAGAAAGAAACATGATTTAGTGACAAATAACTCAGTTCTTCCTTTCATATGTAAGTAATAACTAATAGTGTTGTCCAGAAATAGAAAAGTAGATCCCTTTTCAAGTACATGCTAAGTTCCAGGTTTCAAGACAGTCCAATGAGCACAAGCTGCCATCACATTACCCTGTGCCAAACACAGAAGTGAACAAAAATAAGTTTAGCCTAAGTGACTATCCACTCCCAAACCAGGAAAATTATCGGGTGGCCAGACAGTGTGGAATTCCAGTGGAGATGAAAGCAAGCAGGGTAGAGTGAAACAGTCCTGAGAATGACAGTCCAGAGCCTGTGAGAGAAACCATGGCCCAAGATGGGTACAACACAGAGATAGCTTAGCCCCTGGGGTGGTGGGAGCTAAGAGCAGAAGAAGCAAAGAGGACATAGGCAGAGGACCCCTTGGAAAAGCAAAAACAGGTTTGCACATGCTGACTCTCTCCTGAAACAAGACAACTCCCTAAGGAGACCCTGTCTAAGGCACAAGCAGTGCCTATTCGATGGGTAAAGACAAGGAAGACAGCAGCAACTGAGCAATAGTAATATCAAACAAAACAACATGAGGAAAAGAATCTATGCATTTAATGATGGTAAAAAGACAGGCCAACCATAAATACAGACTATAATGATTTTAATACAATTTAACACAACATATTAAAATAACACAATACAATATGATTAAATTTTTGAGAAAAATATCACAAATCCACAACTATAGTGAGATATTAACACAGCTCCCTCTCTCTCAAATAAACAAATCAAGACAAGAAGTAAATAGTGTTTGATCAACTTAATAATAATGATGAACAGGTGCAAGGTAATAGATTAATTGATTCATTCAAAAGTATTTATTGATGTGGCTGGTGCGCTGAGCCTCTGGGGTGATGTGTAGTGACTTCCATAGGGCTGAGTCTGGGGCAGAGCTCCTTGCCCGACTGAAAGGTAGAAGTTCCTTGAAAGAAATAGAACCACATCTGTTTGCTGATGAAGATTTACCTGTGCATGGTTCCTGCAAGACCTCATGCCAATTCAGTAACACACAGTAATGGTATTCTGCATGTTCTTGAGTAAGTTTAAGAGTGTTCCTTTAGGAGACTGGTTCAAGATGGTGGAGTAGAAGGATGTGCACTCACTCCCTCTTGCAAGAGGACCAAAATCACAACTAACTGGTGAACAATCATCGACAGGAAGACACTGGAACTCACCAAAAAGGTACCCCACAACCAAAGACAAAGGAGAAGCCACAATGAGATGGTAGGAGGGGCGCAATCACAATAAAATCAAATCCCATAACTGCTGGGTGGGTGACTCACAAACTGGAAAACACTTATACCACAGCAGTCCACCCACTGGAGTGAAGGTTCTGAGTCCCACATCAGGCTTCCCAACCTGGGAGTCCAGCAATGGGAGGAGGAATTCCTAGAGAATCAGACTTTGAGGGCTAGTGGGATTTGATTGCAGGACTTTGACAGGACTGGGGGGAAAAGAGACTTCACTCTTGGAGGGCACACACAAAGTCGTGTGCACATCGGGACCCAGGGGAAGGAGCAGTTACCCCAGGGAAGACTGAACCAGACCTACCTGCTAGTGTTGGAGGGTGTCCTGCAGAGGCAAGGGGTGGCTGTGGCTCACTGGGAGGACAACGACACTGGCAGCAGAAGTTCTGGGAAGTACTCCTTGGCATGAGCCCTCCCAGAGTCTGCCATTGGCCCCACCAAAGAGCCGGGTAGGCTCCAGTGTTTGGTCACCTCAGGCCAAACAACCAACAGGGAGGGAACCCGGACCCACACATCAGCAGACAAGCAGATTAAAGTTATACTGAGCTCTGCCCACCAGAGCAACACCAAGCTCTACCGACCACCATCCCTCCCATCAGGAAACTTGCACAAGCCTCTTAGAGAGCCTCATCCACCAGAGGGCAGACAGCAGAAGCAAGAAGAACTAAAATCCTGCAGCCTGTGGAACAAAAACTACATTCACAGAAAGAAAGACAAGATGAAAAGGGAGAGGGCTATGTACCAGATGAAGGAACAAGATAAAACCCCAGAAGAACAACTAAATGAAGTGGAGATAGGCAACCTTCCAGAAAAAGAATTCAGAATAATGATAGTGAAGATGATCCAGGACCTCGGAAAAAGAATGGAGGCAAAGATCGAGAAGATGCGAGAAATGTTTAACAAACACCAAGAAGAATTAAAGAAAAAACACGTAGAAGAATTAAAGAACAAACAAACAGAGATGAACAATACAATAACTGAAATGAAAAATACACTGGAAGGAATCAATAGCACAATAAGTGAGGAAGAAGAACGGTTAAGTGACCTGGAAGACAGAATGGTGGAATTCACTGCTGTGGGACAGAACAAAGAAAAAAGAATGAAAAGAAACAAAGGCAGCCTAAGAGACCTCTGGGACAACATTAAACGCAACAACATTCGCATTATAGGGGTCCCAGAAGGAGAAGAGAGAGAGAAAAGACCCAAGAAAATATTTGAAGAGATTATAGTCGAAAACTTCGCTAACATGGGAAAGGAAATAGTCACCCAACTCCAGGAAGTGCAGAGAGTCCCAGGCAGGATAAACCCAAGGAGAAACACACCAAGACACATACTAATCAAATTGACAAAAAGTAAAGACAAAGAAAAATTATTCAAAGAAACAATGCAAAATGACAAATAATATACAAGGGAACTCTCACAAGGTTAACAGCTGATTTCTCGGCAGAAATTCTATAAGCCAGAAGGGAGTGGCATGATAAATTTAAAGTGATGAAATGGAAGAACCTACAAACAAGATGACTCTGCCCTGCAAGGATCTCATTCAGATTCGATGGAGAAATCAAACGCTTTACAGAGAGCAAAAGTTGAGAATTCAGCACCACAAAACCAGCTCTACAACAAATGCTAAGGGAACTTCTCTAAGTGTGAAACACAAGAGAATAAAAGACTTACAGAAACAAACCCATAACAATTAAGAAAATGATACCAGGAACATACATATCAATAATTACCTTAAACGTGAATGGATTAAATGCTCCAACCAAAAGACACAGGCTTACTTAATGGATACAAAAACAAGTCCCATATATATGCCGTCTACAAGAAACCCACTTTAGACCTAGGGACACATACAGACTGAAAGTGAGGGGATAGAAAAAGATATTCCATGCAAATGGAAATCAAAAGAAAGCTGGAGTAGCAATACTCATATCATATAAAGTAGACTTTAAAATAAAGAATGTTACAAGAGACAAGGAAGGACACTACATAATGATCAAGGGATCAATCCAAGAAGATACAACAATTATAAATATATATGCACCCAACAGAGCAGCACCTCAATACACAAGGCAACTGCTAACAGCTATAAAAAAGGAAATCGACAGTAACACAATAATACTGGGGTACTTTAACACCTCACTTACACCAATGGACAGATCATCCAAACAGGAAATTAATAATGAAACACAAGCTTTAAATGACACATAAGACCAGAGAGATTTAATTGATATTTATAGGACATTGCATCCAAAAACAGCAGATTACACTTTCTTCTCAAGTGCACATGGAACATTCTCCAGGATAGATCACATCATATCAAGCATCTTTTCTAACCACAACACTACAAGATTAGAAATCAATTACAGGGAAAAAAATGTAAAAAACACAAACACATGGAGGCTAAACAGCATGTTACTAAATAACCAAGAGATCACTGAAAAAATCAAAGAGGAAATTAAAAAATACCTACAGACAAATGACAATGAAAACACGATGATTCAAAACCTATGGAATGCAGCAAAAGCAGTTCTAAGAGGGAAGTTTATAGCAATACAAGCCTACCTCAAGAAAGAAGAAACATCTCAAATAAACAATCTAACCTTACATCTAAAGGAACTAGAAAAAGAAGAACAAACAAAACCCAAAGTTAGTAGAAGGAAAGAAATCATAAAGATCAGAGCAGAAATAAATGAAATAGAAACAAAGAAAACAATAGCAAAGGTCAATAAAACTAAAAGCTGGTTGTTCGAGAAGATAAACAAAATTGATAAACCATTAGCCAGACCCAACAAGAAAAAGTGGGAGAGGACTCAAATCAATAAAATTAGAAATGAAAAGGAGAAGTTACAACAGACACCACAAAAATACAAAGCATCCTAAGAGACTACTCCAAGCGACTCTCTGCCAATAAAATGGACAACCTGGAAGAAATGGACAAATTCGTAGAAAGGTATAACCTTCAAAGACTGAACCAGGAAGAAATAGAAAATATGAACAGACTGATCACAAATACTGAAATTGAAACTGTGATTAAAAATTATCCAACAAACAAAAGTCCAGGACCAGATGGCTTCACAGGTGAATTCTATCAAACATTTAGAGAAGAGCTAACACCCATCCTTCTCAAACTCTTCCAAAAAACTGCAGAGGAAGGAACACTCCCAAACTCATTCTATGAGGCCACCTTCACCCTGATGCCAAAACCAGACAAAGATACTGGAAAAAATGATAATTACAGACCAATATCACTGATGAACATAGATGCAAAAATCCTCAACAAAATCCTAGCAAACAGAATCAATGGCACATTAAAATGATCATACACCATGATCAAGTGGGATTTATCCCAGGGATGCAAGGATTCTTCAATATATGCAAATCAATCAATGTGATACACCATATTAACAAATTGAATAAAAACCATATGATCATCTCAATAGATGCAGAAAAAGCTTTTGACAAAATTCAACACCCATTTATGATAAAAAACTCTCTATAAAGTGGCCATAGAGGGAACCTACCTCAACATAATAAAGGCCATATACAACAAACACACAGCAAATATCATTCTCAATAGTGAAAAATTGAAAGCATTTCCTCTACGATCAAGAAAAAGATAAGGTTGTCCACTCTCACCACTATTATTCAGCATAGTTTTGGAAGTCCTAGTCATGGCAATCAGAGAAGAAAAGGAAATAGAAGGAATACAAATTGGAAAAGAAGAAGTAAAACTCTCACTGTTTTCAGATGACACGATACTATACATAGGGAATCCTAAAGAGGCCACCAGAAAACTACTAGAGCTAATCAGTGAATTTGGTAAAGTTGCAGGATATAAAATTAATGCACACAAATCTCTTGCATTCCTATACACTAATGATGAAAAATCTGGAAGAGAAATTAAGGAAACACTCCCATCTACCATTGCAAAAAAAAGAATAAAATACCTAGGAATAAACCTACCTAGGGAGATAAAAGACCTGTATGCAGAAATCTATAAGACACTGATGAAAGTAATTAAAGATGATATAAACAGATGGAGAGAAATACCATGTTCTTGGATTGGAATAATCAATATTGTGAAAATGACTATAATACCCAAAGCAATCTACAGGTTCAAATGCAATCCCTATCAAATTACCAATGGAAATTTTTACAGAACTAGAACAAAAAATCTTAAAATTTGTATGGAGACACAAAAGACCATGAATAGCCAAAACAGTCTTGAGGGAAAAAAACAGAACTGGAGGAATCAGACTCCCTGACTTCAGACTATACTGCAAAGCTGCTGTAATCAGGACAGTATGATACTTGCACAAAAACAGAAATATAGATCAATGGAACAGGATAGAAAGTCCAGAGATAAACTCACGCACCTATGGTCAACTAATCTATGACAAAGGATGCAAGGATATACAATGGAGAAAGACAGTCTCTTCAATAAGTGGTGCTGGGAAAACTGGAGAGCTCCATGTAAAAGAATGAAACTAGAACACTGCCTAACACCATACACAAAAATAAAAGCAAAACGGATTAGAGACCTAAATGTAAGACCAGACAGTATAAAACTCTTAGAGGAAAGCATAGGAAGAACACTGACATAAATCACAAGATATTTTTTGATCCACCTCCTAGAGTAATGGAAATAAAAACAAAAATAGAAAAATGGGACTTAATGAAAACTTAAAAGCTTTTGTAAAGCAAAGGAAACTACAAACAAGGCAAAATGACAACCCTCAGAATGGGAGAAAATATTTGCAAATGAATGAACAGATAAAAGATTAATCTTCAAAATATATAAACAGCTCACACAGCTCAATATTAAAAGAACAATCAAACCCAATCCAAAAATGGGCAGAAGACCTAAACAGACATTTCTCCAAAGAAGATATACAGATGGCCAAGAAGCACATGAAAAGCTGCTCAACATCACTAATTATTAGAGAAATGCAAATCAAAACTATAATGAGGTATCACCTCACGCCAGTTAGAATGGGCATCATCAGAAAATCTACAAAAAATAAATGCTGGAGAGGGTGTGGAGAAAAGGGAACCCTCTTGCACTGTTGGTCGGAATGTAAATTGATACAGCCACTATGGAGAACAGTATGGAGGTTCCTTAAAAAACTAAAAATAGAACTACCATATGACCCAGCATCCCACTACTGGGTATATACCCTGAGAAAACCATAATTCAAAAAGACACATGCACCCCAATGTTCATCGCAGCACTATTTACAATAGCCACGTCATGGATGCAACCTAAATGCCCATCAACAGATGAATGGATAAAGAAGATGTGGTACATATATACATGGAATATTGCACAGCCATAAAAAGGAACGAAATTAGGTCGTTTGTAGAGATGTGGATGGATCTAGAGACTGTCATACAGAGTGAAGTAAGTCAGAAAGAGAAAAACATATATCGTATATTAATGCATACATGTGGAACCTAGAAAAATGGTACAGATGAACTGGTTTGCAGGGCAGAAATAGCAACACAGATGTAGAGAACAAACGTATTCACACAAAGGGGGGACAGTGGCGGGGCTGTGGTTGTGGTGTGAATTGGGAGACTGGAATTGATATATATACACTAATATGTATAAAATTGATGACTAATAAGAACCTGCTGTATAAAAAATAAAATAAAATTCAAAAAATAAAAAGTTCTTTCCTTTACAGGGAACATAAGTAACCTATTTACTGTTATGCTTATTCCTAAATACTTTGTGTTTTTTGTGGGGTTTGTTTTTGTTTTGTTTTTGCTACTGAATAGAATTCTTTTCCATTAAATTTTCTAATTTATGCTAAAAAATATTTATTGAGCACCTACTGTATACGAGATAGCATTGTAACACTGTGGAGATAACATAGACCAAGATGAACACCCCACTGGGTGAGGCAGACATTATAAAGCTGTATGTGCAGTAGCATAAGGCTGTGAAGTCAGTTATTCTGGGATCCCTTGTTACAATGTGAAAGTTGGTAACTTACTCTCCTTGAGCTATAATGTACCATACATAAAATAGGATTTGTTATGGTATTGACCTCACAGAGCAATTGTAAAAGTCAAACAGATCAAATAAGATAATATACTTAAAGTTGTTAGAATAAGGATTATCCCATGATGAACAGTTAATAAGCTTATTTGTCAAGTTTTCTTTTCAGCACTTACATATATGTATACATATGCTTTTGTGTGCATAAATATATGTACAGTACTTAATTTTTTATATATAAGGCATAATAAAAGGTACAATATAAAGTTTTGTCAACCAAATGTGTATAACAATGGGGAAATAGCTGTATTCTGACCCCAACGAAATATGATAAATCAACATCATACAAAAGATACTGAAATCTTACCAAATGTTTGAAAATACCATGCACAAAATGAACTGACTTTTAAATAACCTAGGTACTGTGATATAGATATAGAACAACTTTAGTGTGTGTCAAGCAGGGTGGAATGACTGGAGGATGGACAGTCAATGTGGAGGGAAGGGATATCACAGGTAAATAACAATAAGACCATCAGAGGAGAGGCTTTCATGATGAGAAGGAGGATCATGACAATAATAACGGTTAAACATGAATAGGAAACATTTATTGGATGTGAATACTTTATATGAAGTGACCCATTTAATTATCAAAAATTTTAATAAGTTAGGTAATATTATTATCTCCATGTTACTGATGAGGAAATTAAGGCACATACAGATTATCTAAGAGGCTCAGAGGCACAGTGAGCTTAGGTAACATGCTCAGAGGCAACACATCATGCAAAATGGCAGGGTTAAGATAAGATATCACCTCAGGCAGTCTGGCTCTAAAGATCTCACCCTCACTCTTAACCACTGTGATATACAGATACTTATTGTAACACAGAAGTTCTTCTATTATGTACATTCACAACACTTGCTTTAGAAGCAGAAACTGACACTTTGCTCAGCTTTCATCATGTTAGGTACTGTTACAGTCCAAGAAAAAAATAAACATTTCCACATTAAGATAAATAAATAATAATAAGGTCATCTAGTCTGGTTCTTTTCCCCAGAATAATAAATCCTTGACCTTGTCTCACAGAATTGGACCTCTTAGGAATAACAACTTTATTCCTGATTTTGTTATATCTCTGTTTATGTATATTTATGAATATAATAAACATCTGTGAAAAGTGCTCTTTTCCTGCTATGAAGAGAGTGATGAAAATCTGGTTAAGTTTGGCATTTTTTTTCATTTTTCTTTTAATATGGCTATTTAAAAAATATTTTTAATTTAGAAAGCCAATTCTTTTGAACTTTAACTCATCTGTACTCTTTGTTGATGATGTTTGTTTGCTTCAATGTTTTCTGATTGAGTCTTTTTTTTGTCTTTGCCTTCCTTTGGCTGTGTGTGTGTGTGTGTGTGTGTGTGTGTGTAGGGGTGGTGGTAAGAGAAATAGATAATGGGATAAGAAGGTTTAGGGCTCCTTTTTGGCAAGAAACATTAAGAATAAAATAATATATATCTTATCATTCAATCTTTATGAAAATTCACGATTTTGACATAGATCGAGAGTTTCGCACATATGCTTTGGGCATAAAAATACTTTGCTCATTCAAATGCCATACAGTAAATTGCTTCTCTTTGTGAGATTAAGACAGATGAAGGACACAGAATATTGATAATCCTGTGAGCTAAGAGAACCTGCCTGCTAAATTACTAATCACACTTAGGTGAAGGTTCACAAAAATTAAATTTACCATGCTCTATCATTTACAATCAGTTGCAGATCTGTTTTGTCTTTCTAGTAATCAATGTAAAGGTATAAGGATTTTTTTTGTCAACTCCTTTACTTCAGAGTCTGTCTTTAAACATTTGTATATAACATTTAACCCTAAGAATTGTGTTAACTTTAACTGTATGGAAACATGTTTATGGAAGATAAAGCTGCTCAGCAAGAATTCCAGTTCTCCCCTTTCTTGACACATGAGGCATTTGCAAGAGTCTTTCTCTGTTAAAGTGAGATGATACGACATGTGTCACCCTGGCTGGGCACAAGCATTTAATTCTGATACGAGTGTGTCTAGCGCCCTCTTTCCTGCTGCAGCCACAGAGGAAGCCTGCACTGATAAGGAAGTGAAAAGGCATCCTCCTGAGGCAGATGGCTAACCAGAATGTCACATGGAATTGCAACTATCTATATATAAGCAATAAATACACTTTTGTTATTTAAACCACTGAGTTCTGAGGTTGTCATAGCAGCTTAACTGTCTATCCTCACTTGTAGAATATTTTATAGAATTTCCTCAAGCTATGAAAATATTTATTGTTAGAAAGAATGTTATTTTAAGAAAAATGCATCCTGTTATTCATTTAACTTGAAGATAACGTCTCTAGTGATTTAAAAAATGTCTTTGTCTCCTATGTTCTCTCAACAAAAACTTTGTTTAAAAACCTCTGAGCAGGGAATTAGGGAAATAGCAGTTCAGAGTAGTGATGATTTATGCTACTACTGGCATCGAAAATAAAGAGATACCACTGGATATATCTGATCTACACACAGTTGTGAAATTTGGTAACTTCTACAAGAAATAAACTGATAGCTATAGACACACACCCATACACACACAGACACAAACATACACAAATATACAAACACTCTAATTTTTTTTTTTTTTTGCAGTACGCGGGCCTCTCACTGTTGTGGCCTCTCCCGTTGTGCAGCACAGGCTCTGGACGCGCAGGCTCAGCGGCCATGGCTCACAGGCCCAGCCGCTCCAAGGCATGTGGGATCTTCCCGGACCGGGGCACGAACCCGTGTCCCCTGCATCGGCAGGCGGACTCTCAACCACTGTGCCACCAGGGAAGCCCCAAACACTCTAATTTTTAATCTAACAATCTACCTAAACATATTTTCCTCCCATACTTTTAACAATATTATTAAGTCTAAAGGAATGGACATTTGTAATAGAAGTGCTAAGTAAAGATTTTTTTGGAAAAAAGAGACTTGCTACAAAGCAGGTTTTTTAACAATATTTGTGTCATGGGCTTCTTTGAGGCCATTTGAAGCCTAAGAACCCTCTTTCAGAATAATGTTTTTAAATGCCTACAGTTAAAATTTTAGGATTACAAATAAAATTATATAGAATTAGATTAGGATTACAATTACATTGAACTAAATTTACCAAGTTTTAAAAACAAATGTGTATTATCATGTGCTTCTTTATTAACACAATAATAACAAGATCTATTGCATGCTTAGAAACACAACAATTTCAAAGTATTGATATCTGTAAAAAGCATTTAAAAATATATATTCCACCTGTATATGATATAAAATCACCTGTGTTTTCTATTGGTGACAAATCAAAAGTATTGCTAATACTACTATGTCTTTTTGTTTATACATATACCTGCCAAATGTACACTTTAGTTGAAGATTAGTGAATATAAAACAAATTTCATGTGTTCCAATTATTTATCTCTGTGTATTAAAACACTCCAAAACTTACTGGCTTCAAAATTATTTTTTATATTTTATCTCTCACAGTTCTATGGTTTACTGGACTCAGCTAAGTAGATTCTCGCTTGTCTCTCTCACTTTATCAGTCTTCTGAATACTACCGAGAGCTCAGTGGGGATAGTTATCTGATTTGCCTATTTCTCAGTTTTGGTTTCTCCCATCATGATGACTGCATTCCAAGAGGGAAACTTCCAAGAACAGCTTCCAATACCTAAGCAAAAGTTGCAATCGTTCTTTTCTCCTAGTGTCAGAAAACTCAAAGTACTTTTAGTTGTACTGTTATGAGGGTTAGTGGACCAATAAAACAGCCTAAAATTAGAGGAGTGAAATCTTGATTATCAGTATCCATGAGGGGAAAATAACTATGAGGAAAAAACAGCAACTTCACCAAACCAGACAAATTAAGATTACAAAAGAGAATGAAACAGTGATGTAAAATAAAGATTAAATTAAACATAATGTAAACTGAAGGAATAAATCACTGTTTGAGTGTGTTACTCCATAAGTAAAGAAGTTGAATTTCCACAATAAAAGACAAAATTGATCATTTGGGGGGAAATTGTGTATTGTTAAGCATTTCTCAAGGACAGACACTTGAAATTATTAGAAAACAAGTTTGAAAATAAATATCTGGGCAATACAGAGAACTAGACAGTTTTAAAGACTTGAGGACATGGAGGTTGAATCTGTGTGCACTGTTGGTGAAATGTAAAATGGTATAACCACCTTGAAAAACACTTTGGCAATTTCTTATAAAGTTAAGCGTATACTTACCATATGAACCACGAATACCACTCCTCAGTGTTTGCAAAAGTGATATGAAAAATTTATGTCAATGCAAAGATTTCTACTCAAATGTTCATATCGGCTTCATTTATATCAGTCAAAAAACTAGATACAATCCAATGTTCATCAAATTATACACGGAAAAGCAAATGTTGTTACATCCATACCATAGAATAGTCAGCAATTAAGAAGGGCAAATTACTGACACATACACCAGCTTTGATGAATCTCAAAAGCATTATGTTCAGCAGAAGAAGGTAGACAAAAAGGTCAGATATTGTATGATACTGAGAAAAGTCAAAACTATAGCAGCAGAGAGTTCATCAGATGTTACCTAGGACTAGAGGTAGAAGAAGAGAATTTACTATAAATGATTATGGAAATGTTCTGTAACATGATTGTGCTATTTTTAAAAATTCAATAGCAGAGTAAAATCAAATCTATTTAACTGTATCCTTTAATACATATTAATATGTACATATACATGAATTATATATATGGAGAATTATATATATATATATACACACATTTCTGTCCTCTCTCCTCACTCACCTGCCCAACTGAAGAATTAGAAATGGAGAAACTTAGCATTTGTTTTCACGGCCTTTCCTCTCCCTTTCCCCTATTGGAAGAAAGATGCCCACAAGGGGACCCATTCTACCTACTAGGAGGAGACAGCATTTGTTCCTGTAGAGGAAAGCCTGCCCAGGCCTTGCACTGCCTAATCCTAGAGTTAGTATTATGGAATCCACTTGCCACAGCTATAAACTACATTCAGTCCCAAATATTAGATGTACCACTAATAACAGTGATATTTAAATATCTACCTGCTTTATTTGTTCTAATTCTCAATTGGGTCAAAATCAGATGAGAGAAGAGGTCTTGGGTAAGGTCTTAGCCACTCTCCAACTCTCCTAACATTTAATATATACATCTGGCATTTAGGATTTTTAAAATCAGAATTTAGGAAGCAAAATATGAAGAGTCTCTTGGCGGTTCAGCGAATGCATGTGTGTGAATATAACTATAACTATATATATGGGTGTATTTATTAAATGAGATTAAACTGAAATAAAAAGGAGCAGAGGGTTAAGGCATCTAAGGTGCTATTGCCAGTTTGCTGAGCAAATATTTAAAGCAATGCACTGTTGACTATTCTTAGAATTTATGTGCTACCTCTAGGCAGGTATTATGCTTATCTGACTCTATTAAATATTTCATGTCCAAAAAAGAAAATTACAATAATAGATGAAAAGGATTAGAAATAAAATACAAGAATATGAAGAGGGAAGTGAAAAAATAACCTATAGACTCTAATGAGTGTTATCACATGGAAGTAACAACTTGTTGAATTCAAAACGCAGTGTAAATAGATATTGAAAATAGATTGATCCTATAGGTTTTACAGAGGCCAACCCAAATGCTCTTCATGGAGTCTTCTGGGATCCAGCTCAAAATAACTTTAATGCTGTTTCCATGACTCCTTGTGCATGACATGGATACCATATAACCTCTATCAGACTACAAACTTAAAGAGGTTATAGTGCATATTTCAATAAAATAAATCATGACCTAATAAAAACATTGATAAATGCAAATAATATAAGTCAATTTTTTCCTAAATGTATTTATGATTGATTTTTTCTAGCTCCTTAAATGAATATTAAGGAGTGCAATAAATTTTAAAAATTTAAGAATCATGATTGGTGAGTACAATAATGTCAAAAAACTTACAAAGCTTAAGTGATAAATGAGTCAATGAGAAGCTGAAGAATGCAAAATGTGTTAAATAGGAACAACCCCATCAATATAGGTAAGGAATCTTATTATTTGGAAATGTTTATGTAATCTGGTAGTTAATAAAGTCTGACACAAATGTGAAATATTTGACAAACTATAAGGGTGCATGTTTACAAAATGTGTGAAAAATGCTAATTATCTTTATTTCTTGATTGGTCCACACTTAAATGTCTAAGTTTTATATAATTTGTAAGTAAAAAGTACATTGTGAAATATAAAAAACCTTAACATTTAATAAAGTTTTGATAAAAACTCTCAATGTTTCATGTATTTTATCGGAATATATAACTCAGCTGTGAAACAGAAATATTTGGAACAATGCTGATGTTAAATGAAGAAAAGTCATTATAAACTTGAGAAGATAGTTTGTGTATGGCCCATGCCACTGTAGCCTCAGAGTGAGGTAAAAATTGTAGAACAGAGGTGAATTAAGACATCTACTACCTGACATTGTGTTTAGAGTTACTTCTGATAACTTTTTATTCTTGATATTAATTTTAATTTTTAAAAATGGGCTCTGAGATCTCAACCACATGATATTGGAACATTAGATAGTTGTTTCTAAATTCCCCAATGAGTTATTACAAAGCGCAAGATAGGATTTAGTTTGGACTTATCACTAGTACTATTTAGTGCTCCATCTTCATATTCCATAACAACATGTAAGTCTAAATAAAATCAAGGATATTATTCTTGAGAATATGAAAAAAAACCTATATTTCTATGAGACAAGTTTTATAATTCTATAAAACATACTTCTGTAAGACATTAACAGACATCCAAAGGGGAGTGCTCTTAAAAGGACTCCTTAAACTTACCTAGTTTGAATATTTGTGCAATTATAAACCAGGAACAAGCTCAAAGTAAATTTTCATTGCCATTTGCTACAATATATGCACTTACAAAAACCAATATCCCATTTCCACTTATTTACATGTTACCAGTAATAAAAACATTCTATTACATAAAACTGGATGAAAGATTGTCCTCCTAAACTGATTGCTCTTTCAAAAGAGCTTAAGAAAGTTGATCAAAGTTGGAGGCTTTTGATTTCATCAATTAATACCACCAACACAAAATTGTTAGTAAGAGATTATATCTAAATATATTTTGTAGCAGACATTATATTTCTATTATGTTTTTTCTATCCAAAAGACAGAAAAAAGAATAAAAAATAAAGATAATATATTGACCTACATTTAATCCTGTGACTACTGATGAAATGAAGCATCTTACTAGACACTCTCTGTTCTACTTTTCCTGTGAAGTTAGAGCACTGATGAGTTGTTCAGTGCCTTTCTCATCACCTTCAATTCACTTGCTTCCCTGTCTTTTGACTGTCCTGTTTGGCAAATCTCCAACTCTCTACTAAGTCAAACAAATGACTCCTCTTAAACTTATGCAGCTGAATAGTACAAAGGAGAAAATTTTATAGCAAGGGTGGTAAATACCAACAAGAATCTATAGTCTATAACAATAGTAATTATTCCCTTTTGCCAGGGAAGTTGTTCCTAACCCTTATGACCCTTTTAATGCCTCCTCACTTGCTTTTCACTTAATTTTTGAAAGGAGGCTTTCCAGATAAAAAAGCCCTAATCTTGTTCTAGCATTTAGAAACCTATCTATAACCATTTTTATTTCTTTCAACTAAAGTCTAGGAAGAGGTTTAGCATCCAATACCCCACCCATGCCCAGGTCTTATTCTTTCTTTTAGTAGACTTTATTTTTTAAAGCAGTTTTAGGTTCACACTGAAAGGAAGGTACAAAGATTTCCCATATACTCCCTGGCCACACAAATGCATAGATTTTCACACTACCAACATCCCCCACCAGGGTAGCACATTTTTTACAATTGATGAAACTACATTGATTGACTCATCATTATCACCCAAATTCCACAGATTACATTATGGTTCACTCTTGGTGTTATACATTCTATGCATTTGGACAAAAGTTTAGTGACATGTACCCATTATTATAGTACCGTACAGAGCAGTTTTACTGCCCTAAAAATTCCCTGTGCTTAGCCTATTTATCTCTTCTTCCTGCCTAAGCTCTCGTAACTATTGATCTTTTTACTGTGTCCATAGTTCTGCCTTTTCCAGAATGTCATATTGTTGGAATCATAAAGTACGTAGCCTTTTCAAATTGGGTTTCTTTTACTTAGTAATATTCACTGAAGGTCCCCCCATGACTTTCATGATTTGATATATCATTTCTTTTTACTGCTGAATAATATTTCATACCACAGTTTATTCATCCATTTACCTACTGAAGACATCTTGGTTGCATCCAACTTTTGACAATATTAATAAAGCTAATATAAACATCCACTTGCAGGTTTTATGTAAACGTAAGTTTTGAACTCCTTTGGGTAAATACCAAGAAATGTGATTGCTGGAACATATGGTAAGAGTATATTTAGTTTTGTAAGAAATTGCCAAATCACTTCCAAAGTGACTGTACCATTTTGCATTTCTGCCAGCAATGAATGAAGAGTTCCTACTGCTCCAAATCCTCTCCAGTATTTGGTGTTGTCAGTGTTCTGGATTTTTGATGTAAATGGTCTGGTTTTATGCCATTCTAATAGGTGTGTAGTAATATCTTGTTGTTTTAATTTGCATTTCCCTGAGGACATATGATGTGAAGCATCTTTTCATGTACTTACTTGCCATCTGTATATCTTCTTCAATGAGGTATCTGCTAAGGTCCTTGGTCCACGTTTAAATTAGGTTGTTTGTTTTTATATTGTTGAGTTTTAAGAGTTTTTTGGTATATTTTGAATAACAGTCTTTTATCAGATATTTATTTTGCAAATGTTCCCTCCCAGTCTGTGGCTTATCCTATTATTGTCTTGATATTGACTTTCACAGAGCAGAAGTTTTTAATTTTAATGAAGTCAAGCTTATCAATTTTTTCTAGCATGTGTATATATGTCTCTTAGCCTGTGTATTCAAGGGTACCTCACCCCTTTGCCTATTGGAAGTAAGCTGCCCTCAGGATCTTGCCTTTGATGTCATATCTAAAAAATCATCACCAAACACAAGGTCAAATAGATTTTTTCCTATGTTATAGGATTTTTATATTTTTGTGTTTACATTCAGGTCTATAATCCATTTTCAGTTACTTTTTGTGAAAGTTAAATAAATAAATCTATTCACAGACTTTTTATGTTTTGCATGTGGATTTCCAGTCATTCCAGTACCATTCATTGAAAATACTATCCTTGCTCTATTGTATCACCTTTTGCTTTTTTGCCAAAGATCACAATATTTATGTGAGTTTATTTCTGGGCTCTCTATTCTGATACATTAATTTATTTGCCTCTTCTTTCCCCTACTCAGGGCTTTTTATTTTACCTACTCAAAACTGCTGTCCTATCTTTGCAATGGACATAGCCTGTGTCTCTATTCTTCCATATCTTCACTGTCCCCATACCTATCTACTCTCTCCTTGCTGCTTATAAGATTGCTCATATTTTTCTTGTCTTAAAAAACAGCCCTGGGCTTCCCTGGTGGTGCAGTGGTTCAGAGTCCGCCTGCGGATGTAGGGGACACGGGTTCGTGCCCCTGTCCGGGAAGATCCCACATGCCGCAGAGTGTCTGGGCCTGTGAGCCATGGCCACTGAGCCTGCGCATCCGGAGCCTGTGCTCTGCAACGGGAGAGGGCCCAACAGTGAGAGGCCTGCGTACAGAAAAAAAAAAAAAAAAAAAAAACCCTTGTCGCTTAACACTAAGCCACACAATAATTTCTTTTCACAGTCTATTTTCTCTCATTCGCCATTCACCATTACAGGCTGCTTCCATGAAACTTGTAATGGCTTCATCACTGCCAGCTTTCATATAGGCACTTCTATGCTTTTGACCCCTACCCATTTTAGCAGTTGACTTATCTAAGTGTTTCTTCATAAAATTTACCTTACCTATATTTATTTTCTATAGGGTCTATCTAAACATTTGTCACTTCTCAATTCCCTTTGCAAAATATGTGCCTCCACCAGCATCTTAAATGTGAGTATTCCTCACAGACCTATTACTGGCCTTTCTTTTCTCTTCCCTCCACTCATTCTTATTCTTACCATGTCATCCATTTCAACTGGATTTATTTGATGATTCCAAACACATATCTACTGGGGAGGAGGTATGTTTATATCCTGATATTTTCTTCTGTGTGAAAAGGTATCTCATTATATTAGCACTTCTGGCTTTTCTCCTCACTCACTTGCCTGACTGGAAAATTTGAAAAGGAGAAACTTAGCATATATACTCAGGGCCCTTCCTCTCTCCTTCCTCTACTGGGAGAGATGCCCACAAGGGGACCCACTCTACATACAAAAAGAGGACTTGCTCTTGTGGAGAAAGGCCTGTCCAGGTCCTGCACTGCTTAATCCTGGAGTTAGTATTATGAAGTCCACCTGCCATAGCTATAAGTGACATACATTCCCAAATATTAGACTTATTAACAAAGATGATGTTTAAATAACTATCTGCTTTAGTCATTGCAATTCTCAAATGGATGAAAATCAGGAGAGCTAAGATCTTGAGCATTCTCTACACCCCTCCTTACAACATTTGATGTAAAAACTTGGCATTAATATAAAGAGGCTCTGGTGGCCACTGCATGTGCTTTTGGACTTGAACATCGTAGGTTTAAAGCATTTTATTTGATTGTTACTGTATGAAGTTAGGCTTCAGGGTGACTAATTCAGCTGCTTTGCTATTTGCTCAAAGATCCTGCTTCTCCTTTCTGTCTTCTATATGTTAACTTCTTCGTTTTTGGTGCCCTTCATGATTATGAGATGGCTGTGCATATCAACAAGGGCTTGTCGCTTAACACTAACACTTCTGAAAGAATAACGGACAGTAAGGTAATGCTTGTGTTAAATGACCTCAGTCATGGGCTCATGACTCAGAGAGACACAATTAATGTAAACTGTTTAGAGGAATCATTCCCAAATGAAATGCTGTGACGGCATTATAGGTGCGATGATCTATTGGGTCTTCCATGCTCAGAGGGGCTGAACAGAGCCTAGTCAGTGGAGCTTCCTACTGAGAGAAGCTTCAGCCATTTACCCTAATGTATCCTGAAATTCTATCTTATTGCATGTGTGTGATGATTAAAAAATAAAATTTGGGAAGTCCTGGATATTTAGAACAATTGAGATTTATCCCTGCTAGAATCAGATTTACCTCCCTCAACCAAAATGACAATGTTTTAAAAAGTAGGTAACTGAATAAAATAAGAGTTGTATAAGGATGTAACTAGGGGTATGGTGAGAATAAGTGCTGAGTAAGCAAAGAGAAGTGTCATCACAGTTTCAGAAATTTTTTCCTACATAAAGTAGGCATATCATTCCATATCACCTAAAGAATAAAATCTATAAATCATTTTTACCTGATGCTGGCTGATTTCCCAACATACAGAATTGCTGAAAGTTCCCTTAAAAGGTCCTGCTCTTTCTTGCTTCTGTGCTATTTATACATTGGTTTGGGTTGTAATCAAGGACTTCCTTCTCCCTAGTTCAGTTGAAAATTTCCTCCTTTCTCATTCATGACTTATATTTGTTGGAACCACTTTTTAAAAGGCCAAGGTTGATCCTTCACTCTTCTCTCACAGTACCCTGTTTATCAGATCACAATCACATTTATATAATCACACTTAATGTTTAGCTTATTTGCCTGTCTTTCTCAATTTTGTGAATTCCTTGAGGACAAGAATAATATCATTTACTCATAACTCTCACCTACCAATCTCAGTTTGATACACATAGTAGGCTGTCATTTTTAGGGCAAAAGATACTTCCTAACTCCTGCTCTGAAAGTAAAACTTAGCTAGGGACCGAGAGCATAAAGACATATAAGAAACAGTCCCTGCACTCCTTGGTGAAAGAAATGATGAATGGATTCATTGGGACTAGTTGATGATTGCTTCTATTTGAAGTACTGGCCTTAGGGTATTGTTGCTGTGGTTTTTGCTATCTTTGAGACAATTTTCAATTCCCTTCTCACTGACTAGATACTCTCCTGTAGTCGACCTTGCAGAAATGTGTACACGTATTAGCTTAGGTAGAAGGAGAGTGAGATTTGAGTGTTAACATTCTAGAGCTTCTAACGCCTTTTATAAATCCTTTCAAAGTGTTAAAATCATAATAAATGAACTGCCAACATTTCAATCACTTCAGCATTATGTGAGAACAGCACAAGGTGATTTTGTGAGTATAAAAACAGAATTGGGTTAAAGGCTGACAATGGGAGTATATATTATGTGATGTGCAAAATCCTTGCAAAAAGGTTTTAATGAGAGATATCCATAGGGATTCTTTTAGAAAGAGAAAGAAAAGATCCATGGGAAATGCTAAGTCTATCTTAAAGGATTTGTGATTGAATCCACAGTTAAAACCAACAACAAAAATAATAACAAACTATTTTCTATAAGATAAAATTTGAGGGGGGCACTAGGACATTTTACCTATCAGTCGTAAATAGTGTGGGATATGATGCATTATATAGATTGCATTGTGATGGTTTTTGCATGTGACCCAATCCTTAAGGATGAAGATTAGTTTCCTATTTATCACTGCGATCATGATAACTAATAAGTTGTTTGGTACATGGGAGGTTTCATTTTATGTTTGTCAAATAAATAGAAATATGAATGAGTTTAAATACTCAGAAATCTAAATTTTTCCAATAAGTATAAAAGTAGCATTTGAAAGACTGCACCAGAATTTCAATTTCTCTATATCAAAATTATAAATCATAATTAGAAGACAGGGAGAACTGAGTATTGGGAATATAAAAGCCAGGCAAAGTAGATGGTACAAGAGGAAAACAAAAAATAAAGTAGAATAAAAATAAATAGAAATAAAAGTAGAAAAAAATAAATAATAAAAATAAAGAGCAAATATGGGGTTAAAACTCTGCTTATATCTCCTTCTTATCCCCAAATTCTGCATTTAAATTGGATGTAAATTTCTGGCTGATTCCTGAACTACATGCATGAATAAACTCCAAAAAGCCAAGCTAAGTCTAGAGAAACAGATCGGAGACCTCTTTGAATTGCAAGGGAGACAGACTTCAAACTGAGTTCAACCAGGTTAAAAGACTACAAAAAATAAAAACAAACAAGTCTTTGGAGAAAGATATCACTCAAAATATCAAACGTAAAACACAAATGTCACTAAAGATAAGAAAAAAAATGGGGAAAATGTCAAACACAACTCAGGGAAAAGTTATATAAGAAACAATTCTGAGATTACCCAGATATTTTAATCAAAAGACAAATATTTTAAAGTATATTATATACAATAACTTGGCTCAAGAATACAAAGGAAGATATGTTTGCAATAACTGAACAAATAGGAATTCTCATAAGAGAAATAGAAATTATCAAAAAAAGACCCAAATTGAAATTCTAGATCTGAAAAGGGAATTAATGTAGTGCAAAATAGATAAGAAGATAATTCATGAACTGAAACATGAAGATAATGAAACAATAAATAGAAAAAAATTAAAAGAACATAGGAGACATGTGGGGTGTAATAAAAATATCTAGCATATGAGTAATTGGATTACCATAAAAAATGAACAGGATGTGAGCAATATATTAAGAGGCAAAAGCCAAATTTTTTTTCAAAGCGGGAAAAATTAAATCACAGATTTAAGGATTATTAGCAATATAAATACAAAGAAGCAACAGGGAATTCAAATAATGCTATAATACAAGGACAATTAAAAAAAATCACAGAAGAAAAATTATCATCACCTTCAAAGGAAAAAAATAAAATTGACAAATGTCTTCTCAACATAAACAATGAAAGCCAGAAATAAAATGGAATTAAAAACTTTAACTGCTCAATGAATATAACTGCCAAACTTTAGTATGTCAAAAATTAAATTAAGTGTAAATAGACTAATGGGGGAGGCTATGCATGTGTAGGAGGGGGAAGGCATATGGGAAACCTCTGAACTTTTCCTTCAATTTTTCTGTGAACTTTATTTAAACTGTTCTAAAAAACTAAAATCTAAATTTTATTTTATTTTTTTTAATTTAATTTATTTTATTTTTTGGCTGCGTTGGGTCTTCATTGCTGTGCGTAGGCTTTCTCTAGTTGCGGCGAGCAGGGGCTACTCTTCATTGCAGTGCACGGGCTTCTCATTGCGGTGGCTTCTCTTGTTGCAAAGCACAGGCTCTAGGCATGTGGTCTTCAGTAGTTGTGGTGCAAGGGCCCAGTAGTTGTGGCTCGCAGGTTCTAGAGTGCAGGATCAGTAGTTGTGGTGCATGGGATTAGTTGCTCCGCGGCATGTGGGATCTTCCCGGACCAGGGCTCGAACCCTTGTCCCCTACATTGGCAGGTGGATTCTTAACCACTACAACACCAGGGAAGCCCCTAAAATCTAAATTTTAAAAAGTAATATTCTAAATACTCTAATTAAGAGACAAATACCATCAGACTAGGACTAGACTATGTATATACAAATAGGATTTTATATATATATATACACACACATATATGTATAAGACCCTATTTATATATATTTATATGTTTAAATATATATATTTATATATTTAAATATATATTTATATATATATAAAATCCTATTTTATATACATATATAAAATCCTATTTAACTATTTAGAAACAAAATGAAAGGTATATACTAGACAGAGGAATAGAATACAAGTCAGAAATCTTGGTTTGATCTCAATGCCTGTAACATTTAAGACTTTCTCAATTTTTCAGTAATAATTTCTTTTCATTAGTAGATCATGATACTTTTGCTTCTTCTCAGCCAATATATAACGTGAAAGCATATTATAATTAGTTGTCTATCTCTCCAGCTCTTTGAAATTAAGGGCTATAACTTTTTAACTTGTTTGAATCACAGTGGGCTCTTAATTTTGGCTATGTTGAATTAAGTTTCTAGTGTTTATTCATTCAACCCATACTTACTGAACACCTACTACAAGTACACCTTTTTAATTGTACTTCACTTTATGGCACTTCACCGATTTTGCATTTTTTACAAATTGAAGGTTTGTGGCAAACTTGCATAAAGCAAGTCTATCATTGCCATTTTTCCAATAGCATTTGCTCATTTTGTGTCTGTGTCATATTTTGGTACTTCTCACAATATTTCCAACTTTTAAATTATTATTATATTTTTTATGGTGATCTGAGATCAGTGATCTTTGATGTTACTATTGTAATTGCTTGGGGGCACCCCAAACCATGCCCATTATTATTAATCAATAAATGTTGTATATATTCTGATTGCTCCACTGACTGGTCACTCCCCATCCCCATCTGTCTCCCTCTCTTTAAGACTCCCTATTCCCTGAGACACAAGAATATTGAAATTAGACCAATTAATAATCCTACAGTGGCCTCCAAGTGTTCAAGTGAAAGGAAGAGTCACACATCTTTCACTTTGAATGAAAAGCTAGAAATGATTAAGCATAGTGAGGAAAGCAAGTCAAAAGTTGAGATAGTCTGGGACTTCCCTGGTGGTCCAGTGATTAAGACTCCATGCTCCCAATGCAGGAGGCCGAGGTTCAATCTCTGGTCAGGGAAGTAGATCCCACATGCCACAACTAAGAGTTCACATGCTGTAACTAAAAGATCCCGCATGTCACAACTAAAGCTCTTTCATGTCTCAGTGAAGATCAAAGATTGCATGTGCCACAACTAAGACCCAGTACAGCCAAATAAATAAATAAATAAACATTTTTTTAAAAAGTCGAGATAGTCTGAAAGCTAGGCCTCTTTCACTAAACAGTTAAGCCAAGTTATAAATGCAAATGAAAAGTTCTTGAAGGAAATTAAAAGTGCTACTCCAGTGAATACATGAATGATAAGAAAGAGAAACAGTCTTATTGCTGATATAAAGAAAGTTTTAGTGGTCTGGGTAGATCAAACTAACCACAACATTCAATTAAGCCAAAGCCTAATCCAGAGCAAGGTCTTAACTCTCTTCAATTCTGTGAAGTCTGAGAGAGTTGAGGACACTGCAGAAAAAAACTCTGAAGCTAGCAGAGGTTGGTTCATGAGATTTAAGGAAAGAAGCCATCTCCATAATATAAAAGTGCAAGGTAAGGTAGCAAGTGCTGATGTAGAAGCTACAATAAGTTATCCAGAAGATCTAGCTAAGGTAATTAATTAAGGTGGCTAAACAACAGATTTTCAGTGTAGATGAAATGGCCTTATATTGGAAAAAGATGACTTTCATAGCTAGAGAGGAGAAGTCAATGCATGGCTTCAAAGATTCAAACTACAGGCTGATTCTTGTTAGGGGCTGGTGACGTTATGTTGAAGCCAATTCTCATCTGCCAATCTGAAAATCCAAGAGCCCTAAATTATGCTAAATTCACTCTGCCTGTGCTCTATAAATGGAACAACAAAGCCAGGATGACAGCACATCTGTTTACAATATAGTTTACTGAGTATTTTAAGCCCACTGTTCAGGTCTACTGCTCAGGAAAAAAAAAAAAAAAGTCCTTTCAAAATATTACTACTCATCAACAAGGCAACTGGTCACCCAAAAGCTCTGATGGAGATGTATAATGAAATTAATGTTGTTTTCATGCCTGCTAATACAACATCCATTCTGCAGCCCATGGATCAAGGAGTAATTTTGTCTTTCAAGTCTTATTATTTAAGGAATACATCTCATAACGCTATAACTGCAATAGATGGGTGATTCCTCTAATGAATATGGCAAAAGTAAATTCAAAACCTTCTGGAAAGGATTTACCATTTTAGATGCTATTAAGAAAATTCCTGATTCATGGGAAGAGGTCAAAATGTGAACATTAGCAGAATTCGGACTAATTTGATTTTAACCTTCATGGATGATTTTGAAGGGTTCAAGACTGCAGTGGAGGAAGTAACTGCAGAGGTGGTGGAAACAGTAAGAGAATGAGAAATAGATGTAGAGCCCAAAGGTGTAACTGAACAGCTGCAATCACATGATAAAACTTCAGTGGATGAGAAGTTACTTCTTATGGCTGAGCAAAGAAAGTAGTTTCTTGAGATGGAATCTCCTCTTGGTGAAGAAATTGTTAAGACTGTTGACAAAGAATTTAAAATATTATATAAACTTAGTTGATAAAGCAGTGGCAGAGTTTGAGATAACTGACTCCAATTTTAAAAGAAGTTTTACTGTGGGCAAAATGCTGTCAAACAGCATTACATGCTACAGAGAAATAATTCATGAAAGTCAATCAATGCAGAAAACTTCACCGTTGTCCTATTTTAAGAAATTGTCACACTTTTGCTACTCATTGTTTGAATTATTGTACAGGTCACTTATATTCTTGTATTTAGTTCTCCCTTTTGGAAAATGACTATAAAAATTACAATTAATAAAATTGTTGAGAATAGTAGATGTGTTATCTTTATTGTTAATTACCTGGATAGTATTCTTTCAAAGTTCTAAAAGGTAATATATGATCATTAGACTAGGCATTCCATGAAAAATAAAAAAGTCTAATTATCAACCTATATGTAAAAAATACATAAGTATTTGTTAAAATTAAATAAACAGACACTGTGCTTCTGGATAGGATCAAGCAGTTCACAACAGGCCGACACATCATTCACAACAGTCCAAAACTTCCACACAGAGCAACTTTAAAAATCCAAATAAATTATTTTAAAATAAATTTTAAAGGTAGAAAGAATTGTGTAAGCAAACCAAATTAAAGGTACTAACATTCCAAAGAGGAAAGAAGCTTTTAGAGGGAAACCTTTATGGGTTTGGCTGGTATTTTCCAGGGGGACTTAAACTACTTCTGGGAATAAATCAGAGGCTAAATATTCAGGACTCCAAGAATACAACATTTGGAAATCAACCAATGAAATTTACCACATAAAAACACACAAGAAAATTAGAAAAATCATATGATGATTTGAGGAAATGCAAAAACATACGATAAAATTAAAAATCCATCAATGAAAAGAATCTCATAAAAACTTTAAATAGAAAGACACTTCATTTACTGACACTGAGTTTCAAAAACAAGAACCTACAGAAACATAACACACAGTGATGAAATATTAGTAATTCCCACCCCTCCCAACCTCACTGCTATTGGGAAGAAGACAAGACAACTGGCTCTTACTGGCTGTACTCAATATTGTATCCTGGGGAACTGGCCAGTGCCAAAAGGAAAAAATAAAATAAAATAAAACAAAATTCACCAATCAACAGGCATAGAGTAATTAGATAGACAAAAGATAAATAAATAAGACCCAACTATATGCTGCCTACAGGAGACTCATTTCAGCTGTAAAGACACACACAGGCTCAAAGTGAAGGGATGGAAGATGGTATTCCAGGCAAGTGGAAATCAAATGAAAGCAGGGTTGGCCATACTTATATTGGTCAAAATAGACTTTAAACCAAAACTGGTAACGAGAGACAAGCTAGGTCATTATATGATGATAAAGGGGTCAATATATCAAGAAGATATAATTGTAAATCTATATGCACCCAACATTGAAGCACCCGAATATATTAAGCAAATACTAACAGATCTGAAGCGAGAAATAGACAATACCATAATGGTAGGGAAACTCACACCCCATTATCAGCAAAGGATAGATAATCCAAACAGAAAATCCACAAAGAAACATTGGGATTGAACCACTCTTTACAGCAAATGGACATAACAGATATATACAGAACATCCTATCCAACAGCAGCAGACTACGCACTCTTTTCCAGTGCATGTGAAACATTCTCCAAGATAGATAATAAGACAGGACACAAAATAAGACAAAACAAATTTAAGAAGACTGAAATCATACCAAAATCTTTTCTGACCACAATGGTATGAAACTAGAAGTCAAAAAGTAAAAAATATTAAAAAAAGGAAGCAGAAAAATCTACGGATACGTGGAAATTAAACAACACATTTCTGAACAACCAATGTTTCAAAGATGAAATTAAAAGGGAAATAAAAAATTATCTTGAAACAAATGAAAATGAAAGCACACATATCATATCCTATGGGATGCTGCAAAAACAGTTTTAAAAGGAGTTTATAGTGATAAATACATATATTAAAAAATTAGAAAGGTCTCAAGTAAACAACCTAACTATACCTGAAGGAACTAGAAAAAAGAAAAAGAAAAAAGAAAAATAAGCCCAAAAGTATCAGAAGGAAGGAAATAATAAAGATTAAAGTGAAAATAAATTAGAGACCAGAAATACAACTATTAAAAAGGATCAACAGGGCTTCCCTGGTGGCGCAGTGGTTGAGAGTCCGCCTGCCGATGCAGGGCACATGAGTTCGTGCCCCAGTCCGGGAAGATCCCATATGCTGCAGAGCGGCTCGGCCCATAAGCCATGGCCGCTGAGCCTGCGTGTCCAGAGCCTGTGCTCCGCAATGGGAGAGGCCACAACAGTGAGAGGCCCGTGTACCAAAAAAAAAAAAGGATCAACAAAACTAAGTTCGAGTTTTTCAGAGAGATAAACAAAAGAGATAAATCTCTAGCTGGACTAAAAAAAGAGAGAAAAGATTCAAATAAATAAAAATAAAAGAGATCTTACAATTGATACAACAAACACACATAGGATAAAAGAGTACTATATGCCAACAAATTACATAGCCTAAACGAAATGAATGAATTCCTAGAAATGCACAATCTTGCCAAGACTTATTCAGGATGAAATGGAAAATATGAACAGACCAATAATAAATAAATAGATTGAATAAGCAACCAAATATCTCACAACACAGAAAAACCCAGGATCAGATGACTTCACTGGTGAATTCTACCAAACACTGAAAGAAAAATTAATACTGAGAGACCTTCAAGATGCTGGAGGGGTAACACATGGAGATCACCTTCCTCCCCACAAATACATAAAATACATTTACATGTGGAATAACTCCTACAGAACACCTACTGAAAGCTGGCAGAAGACCTCAGACTTCCCAAAGGCAAGAAACTCCCCACGTACCTGGGTAGTGCAAAAGAAAAGAGAAAACACAGAGACAAAAGAATAGGGACAGGACCTGCACCTCTGGGAGGGAGCTGTGAAGGAGGAAAAGTTTCCACACACTAGGAAGCCCCTTCACTGGTGGAGACTGGGGGTGACTGGGGGAAGCTTCAGAGCCACGGAGGAGAGCATAGCAATAAGGGTGCAGAGGGCAAAGGGGAGAGATTCCCACACAGAGGATCAGTACCAACCAGCACTCACCAGCCTGAGAGGCTTGTCTGCTCAATTGCCGGGGCGGGTTGGGGCTGGGAGCTGAGGCTCAGGCTTTGGAGATCAGATCCCAGGGAGAGGACAGGGGTTGGCTGTGTGAACACAGCCTGAATGGGGCTAGTATGCCACAGCTAGCCGGGAGGGAGTCTGGGAAAAAGTCTGGACCTGCCTGTGGACCTGCCTAAGAGGCAAGAGACCACTGTTTTGGGATGCACAAGGAGAGGGGATTCAGAGCACCACCTAAATGAGCTCCAGAGACAGGCTGGACCTGTGGCTATCAGCACGGACACTGGAGATGGGCATGAAATATTAAGGCTGCTGCTATAGCCACCAAGAAGCCTGTGTGCAAGCACAGGTCACTATCCATACCTCCCCTCCCAGGATCCTGTGCAGCCTGCCACTGCCAGGGTCCTGTGATCCAGGGACAAGTTCCCCAGGAGAACACATGGCATGCCTCAGGCTGTTGCAATGTCACACCGGCCTCTGCCACCACAGGTTCACCCCAAATTCCATAACCCTCCCTCCCCCTGGCCTGAGTGAGCCAGAGCCCCCTACTCAGCTGCTACTTTAATCCCGTCCTGTCTGAGAGAAGAACAGACTCCCTCAGGCGACCTACAAGCAGAGGCAGGGCCAAATTCAAAGCTGAACCTCAGGAGCTATGCAAACAAAGGACAGAAAGGGAAATTTCTCCCAGCAGCCTCAGGAACAGCATATTAGATCCCCACAATCAACTTGATTTACCCTGCAACTCTGGAATAATGGAATAGACAATGAATCATCCCAAAATTGTGGTGGACTTTCGCAGCAAATGTAGACTTGGGGTTTGCTTTCTGTAACTAATTTGTTTTTGGTTTTATGTTTATCTTACTTTAAAATTTAGAGTTTATTATCATTGGTAGTTTTGTTTATTGATTTTGTTGCTATCTTCCCATATATATATATATATATATATATATATATATATACACATATACATATGTGTATACTTTTCCTTTTTCTCTTTTTGTGAGTGTGTATGTGTATGCTTCTTTGTGTGATTTTGTCTATATAGCTTTGCTTTTACCATTTGTCCTAGGGTTCTGTCTGTCCGTTTTTTTTTGGTTTTTGTGTGTTTTTTTAAGTATAGTATTCAGCATTGGTTATCACTGGTGGATTTGTTTTTTTGTTTGGTTGCTCTCTTCTTACTTTCTTCCTTTTTTTAAATTATTTAAAAATTTTTTTTTAAATTTTTGTATATTTCATTACAAAAACTTTATTTTATCTTATTTTCTTCTTTCTTTCTTTCTTTTTCTCACCCTTTTTTCTGAGCCATGTGGCTGACAGGATCTTGGTACTCCGACCAGGTGTCACGCCCATGCCTCTGAGATGGAACAGCTCAGTTCAGGACAGTGGTCCACCAGACACCTCTGGCTCCACATAATATCAAACGGTGAAAGTTCTCCCAGAGATCTCCATTTCAACACTAAGACCCAGCTACACTCAACGACGTGCAAGCTACAGTGCTGGACGCTCTATGCAAAGCAACTAACAAGACAGGAACACAACCCCACCCATTACCAGAGAGGCTGCCTAAAATCATAATAAGGTCACATACACCCCAAAACACACCACCGGATGTGATCCTGCCCACCAGAAAGACAAGATACAGCCTCACCCACCAGAACACAGACACCAGTCCCCTCCACCAGGAAGCCTACACAAGCCACTGAACCACCTTACCCACTGAGGGCAGACTCCTAAAACAACGGGAACTACAAACCTCCAGCCTGGGTAAAGGAGACCCCAAACATAGTAAGTTAAGGAAAATGGGAAGACAGAGAAATATGCAGAAGATGAAGGAGCAAGGTAAAATCAAACCAGAACAAACAAATGAAGAGGAAATAGGCAGTCTACCTGAAAAATAATTCAAAGTAATGATAGTAAACGTGATCCAAAATCTTGGAAATAGAATGGAGAAAATACAAGAAATGTTTAACAAGGACCTAGAAGAACTAAAGAGCATACAAACAATGATGAACAACACAATAGATGAAATTTAAAATTCGCTAGAAGGAATCAATAGCAGAATAACTGAGGCAGAAGAATGGATAAGTGACCTGGAATATAAAAGAGTGGAAATAACTACCACACAGCACAATAGAGAAAAAAGAATGAAAAGAATTGAGGACAGCCTG
Source organism: Aethalodelphis obliquidens (assembly GCF_003676395.1). Taxonomy (NCBI): domain Eukaryota; kingdom Metazoa; phylum Chordata; class Mammalia; order Artiodactyla; family Delphinidae; genus Aethalodelphis; species Aethalodelphis obliquidens. The sequence continues at coordinate 41,348,925 of NW_020837946.1, forward strand.
AGAGACCTCTGGTCCAACATTATAAAAACCAACATTCGAATTATAGGCGTCCCAGAAGAAGAAGACAAAAAGAAAGGGCCCAAGAAAATATTTGAAGAGATTATAGTCAAAAACTTCCCTAACATGGGAAAGGAAATAGCCACCCAAGTCAAGGAAGCGCAGCGAGTCCCATACAGGATAAATCCAAGAAGAAACATGCTGAGACACACAGTAATCAAACTGGCAAAAATCAAAGACAAAGAAAAAGTATTAAAAGCAGCAAGGGAAAAATGACAAATAACACACAAGGGAACTCCCATAACTTTAAGAGCTGATTTCTCAGAAGAAATTCTACAAGCCAGAATGGAGTGGCATGATATACTTAATGTGATGAAAGGGAACAACCTACAACCAAGATTACATGGTAAGGATCTCATTCAGATTTGATGGAGACATAAAAAGCTTTACAGACAAGCAACAGCTAAGAGAATTCAGCACCACCAAACCAGCTCTACAACAAATGCTAAAGGAACGTCTCTAAGTGGGAAACCCAAAAGAAGAAAAGAACCTACAAAAAGAAATACAAAACAATTAAGAAAATGGTCAAAGGAACATACATATCAATAACTACCTTAAACATGAAAGGAATAAATGCTCCAACCAAAAGACACAGGATTGATGAATGGATACAAAAACAAGACCCATATATATGCTGTCTACAAGAGACCCACTTCAGACCTAGGGACACATACAGACTGAAAGTGAGGGGATGGAAAAAGATATTCCATGCAAATGGAAATCAAACGAAAGCTGGAGTAGCAATTCTCATATCAGACAAAATATACTTTAAAATAAAGAATGTTACAAGAGACAAGGAAGGACACTACATAATAATCACGGGATCAATCCAAGAAGAAGATATAACAATTATAAATATATATGCACCCAACATAGGAGCACCTCAATACATAAGGCAACTGCTAACAGCCATAAAAGAGAAAATCAAGAGTAACACAATAATATTGGGGGACTTTAACACCTCACTTACACCAATGGACAGATCATCCAAAATGAAAATAAATAAGGAAACACAAGCTTTAAATGACACAATAGACCAGATAGATTTAATTGATATTTATAGGACATTCCATCCCAAAACAGCAGATTACACATTCTTCTCAAGTGCACATGGAACGTTCTCCAGGACAGATCACACCCTGGGTCACAAATCAAGCATCAGTAAATTTAAGAAAACTGAAAGCATATCAAGCAACTTTTCTGACCACAACACTATGAGATTAGAAATCAATTACAGGGAAAAAAATGTAAAAGAAAAACCACATGGAGGTTAAACAATACGTTACTAAATAACCAAGAGATCACTGAAGAAATCAAAAAATACCTACAGAAAAATGATAATGAAAACACGACGATCTGAAAACACGATGATCCAAAACCTATGGGACACAGCAAAAGCAGTTCGAAGAGGGAAGTTTATAGCTATAAAAGCCTACCTCAAGAAACAAGAAAAATCTCAAATGAACAATCTAACCTTAGAAGTAGAGAAAGAAGAACAATCAAAACGCAAGGTTAGGAGAAAGAAAGAAACCATAAAGATCAGAGCAAAAATAAATGAAATAGAAACAAAGAAAACAGCAGCAAATATCAATAAAACTAAAAGCTGGTTCTTTGAGCATATAAAAAAAAATTGATAAACCATTAGCCAGACTCATAAAGAAAAAGGAGAGGGCTCAAATAAATAAAATTAGAAATGAAAAAGGAGAAGTTATAAAAGACAACCCAGAAATACAAAGCATCCTAAGAGACTACTACAAGCAACTTTATGCCAATAAAATGGACAACCTGGAAGAAATAGACAAATTCTTAGAAAGGTATAACCTTCCAAGACTGAACCAGAGAGAAGTTGAAAATATGAACAGACCAATCACAAGTAATGAAATTGAAACTGTGATTAAAAATCTTCCAACAAACAAAAGCCGAGGACCAGACGGCTTCACAGGTGAATTCTATCAAACATTTAGAAATTGGAAATTGGAAAAGAAGTAAAACTGTCACTGTTTGCACATGACATGAAACTATACATAGAAAATCCTAAAGATGCCACCAGAAAACTACTAGAGCTAATCAATGAATTTGGTGAAGTTGCAGGATACAAAATTAATGCATACAACTCATTTGCATTCTTTACACTAATGATGAACAATCTGAAAGAGAAATTAAGAAAACACTCCCATTTACCATTGCAAAAAAAAGAATAAACTACCTAGGAATAAACCTACCTAGGGAGACAAAACACCTGTATGCAAAAAACTATAAGACACTGATGAAAGAAATTAAAGATGACACCAATAGATAGAGAGATATACCATGTTCCTATATTGGAAGAATCAATATTCTGAAAATGACTATATTACCCAAAGTAATCTACAGATTCAATGCAATCTCTATCAAATTACCAATAGCATTTTTCATGGAACTAAAACAAAAAGTCTTAAACTTTCTATGGGGACAGAAAAGACCCTGAATAGCCAAAGCAATGTTGAGGGAAAAAAAAGGAGCTGAAGGAATCAGACTCTGTAACTTCAGACTACACTACAAAGCTACAGTAATCAAGACAATATGGTACTGGCACAAAAACAGAAACATAGATCAATGGAAAAAAGATAGAAAGCACAGAGACAAACCCACACAACTACAGTCAACTAATCTAGGACAAAGGAGGCATAAATCACAGCAACATCTTTTTTGATCCACCTCCTAGAGTAATGGAAATAAAAACAAAAATAAACAAATGGGACCGAATTAAACTTCAAAGTTTTTGCACAGCAAAGGAAACCATAAACAAGACCTAAGGACAACCCTCAGAATGGGAGAAAATATTTGCAAATGAAGCAAGTGACAAAGGATTAATCTCCAAAATTTATAAGCAGCTCATGCAGCTCAATTAGAAAAAAACAAACAACCCAATCCAAAAATGGGCAGAAGACCTAAATAGACATTTCTCCAAAGAAGATATACAGACTGCCAACAAACACATGAAAGAATGCTCAACATCATTAATCATTAGAGTAATGCAAATCAAAACTACAATGAGATATCACCTCACACCAGTCAGAATGGCCATCATCAAAAAATCTACAACAATAAATGCTGGAGAGGGTGTGGAGAAAACGAACACCCTTGCACTGCTGGTGGGAATGTGAATTGGTACAGCCACTATGGAGAACAGTATGTAGGTTCCTCAAATACTACAAAGAGAACTACCATATAAACCAGCTATCCCACTACTGGGCATATACTCTGAGAAAACCATAATTCAAAAAGAGTCATGTACCAAAATTTTCATTGCAGCTCTATTTACAAAAGCCCGGAGATGGAAACAACCTAAGTGTCCATCATTGGATGAATGGATAAAGAAAATGTGGCACATATATACCATGGAATATTACTCTGCCATAAAAAGAAATGAAATTGAGCTATTTGTAATGAGGTGGATGGACCTAGAGTCTGTCATACAGAGTGAAGTAAGTCAGAAAGAGAAAGACAAATACCATATGCTAACACATATATATGGAGTTTAAGAAAAAAAAAATGTCATGAAGAAGCTAGGGGTAAGACAGGAATAAAGACACAGACCTACTAGAGAATGGACTTGAGGATATGGGGAGGGGGAAGGGTAAGCTGTGACAAAGCGAGAGAGTGGCATATACACGACCAAATGTAAAATAGATAGCTAGTGGGAAGCAGCCGCATAGCACAGGGAGATCAGCTCGGTGCTTTATGACCACCTACAGGGGTGGGATATGGAGGGTGGGAGAGAGGGAGACGCAAGAGGGAAGAGATATGGTAACATATGTATATGTATAACTGATTCACTTTGTTATAAAGCAGAAACTGACACACCATTGTAAACCAATTATACTCCAATAAAGATGTAAAAAAAAAAAAAAGTCTTCCAACAAACAAAAGCCCAGGACCAGATGGCCTCACAGGCAAATTCTATCAAACACTTAGAGTAGAGCTAACACCTATCATTCTCAAAATCTTCCAAAATACAGCAGAGGGAGGAACACTCCAAAACTCATTCTACAAGACCGTCATCACCCTGATACCAAAGCCAGACAAAGATGTCACAAAGAAAGAAAAATAAAGGCCAATATCACTGATGAACACAGATGTAAAAATCTTCAACAAAATACTAGGAAACAGAATCCAACAACACATTAAAAGGATCATACACCATGATCAAGTGGGGTTTATCCCAGGAATCCCAGGATTATTCAAAATATGCAAATCAATCAATGTGATACATTATATTAACAAATTTAAGGAGAAAAACAACATGATCATCTCAATAGATGCAGAAGAAGCTTTTGACAAAACTCAACAATGATTTATGATAAAAACACTCCAGAAAGCAGGCATAGAGGGAACTTACCTCAACATAATAAGGGCCATATATATGAGAAACCCACAGTCAACATCATTCTCAGTGATGAAAAACTGAAAGCATTTCCTCTAAGATAAGGAACAAGACAAGTTTGTCCACTCTCACCACTATCATTTGACATTGTTTAGGAAGTTTTAGCCACAGCAATGAGAGAAGAAAAAGAAATACAAGGAATCCAAATTGGAAAAGAAGAAGTAAAGCTGTCACTGTTTGCAGATGACATGATTCTATACATAGAGAATCCTAAAGATACTAGCAGAAAGCTACTAGAGCTAATCAATGAATTTGTAAAGTAGCAGGATACAGAACTAATGCACAGAAATCTCTTGCATTCCTATACACTAATGATGAAAAATCTGAAAGAGAAATTAAGGAAACACTCCCATTTACCATTTCAACAAAAAGAATAAAATACCCAGGAATAAACCTACCTAAGGGGACAAAAGACCTGTATGCAGAAAATTATAAGACACTGATGAAAGAAATTAAAGATGATACAAAGAGATGGAGAGATATACCATGTTCTTGGATTGGAAGAATCAACATTTTGAAAATGACTCTACTACCCAAAGCAATCTACAGATTTAATGCAATCCCTATGAAACTACCAATGGCATTTTTCACATAACTAGAACAAAGAATTTCACAATTTGTATGGAAACACAAAAGAACCCAAATAGCCAAAGCAACATTGAGAAAGAACAATGGAATTGGAGGAATCAGCCTCCCGGACTTCAGACTATACTACAAAGCTACAGTAATCAAGACAGTATGGTACTGGCACAAAAACAGAAATACAGATCAAGAGAACAGGATAGAAAGCCCAGAGATAAACCCACATACATATGGTCACCTTATTTTTGATAAAGGAGGCAAGAATATACAATGGAGAAAAGACAGCCTCTTCAACAAATGGTGCTGGGAAAACTGGACAGCTACTTGTAAAAGAATGAAAATAGAACACTCCCTAAAACCATACACAAAAATAAACTCAAAATGGACTAAAGGCCTAAATGTAAGACTAGACACTATAAAACTCTTAGAGAAAAACATAGGAAGAACACTCTATGACATAAATCACAGCAAGATTCTTTTTGACCCACCTCCTAGAGTAATGGAAATAAAAACAAAATAAACACATGGGACCTAATGAAACTTCAAAGCTTTTGCACAGCAAAGGAAACCATAAACAAGACAAAAAGACAACCCTCATAATGGGAGAAAATATTTGCAAACGAATCAATGGACAAAGGATTAATCTCCAAAATATATAAACAGCTCATGTAGCTCTATATTAAAAAAACAAACAACCCAATCCAAAAATGGGCAGAAGACCTAATTAGACATTTCTCCAAAGAAGACATACAGATCTCCAAGAAGCACATGAAAAGCTGGTCAACATCACTATTAGAGAAATGCAAATCAAAACTACAATGAGGTATCACCTCACACCAGTTAGAATGGGCATCATCAGAAAATCTACAAACAACAAATGCTGGAGAGGGTGTGGAGAAAAGGGAACCCTCTTGCACTGTTGGTGGGAATGTAAATTGATACAGCCACTAAGGAGAACAGTATGGAGGTTCCTTAAAAACCTAAAAATAGGATTACCATATGATCCAGCAATCCCACTACTGGGCATATACCCAGAGAAAACCGTAATTCAAAAAGACACATGCATCCCCGCAATGTTCATTGCAGCACTATTTACAATAGCCAGGTCATGGAAGCAACCTAAATGCCCACTGACAGACGAATGGATGAAGAAGATGTGGTACATATATCCAATGGAATATTACTCACCCATAAAAAGGAACGAAATTGAGTCATTTGTTGACCCGTGGATGGATCTAGAGACTGTAATACAGAGTGAAATAAGTTGGAAAGAGAAAAACAAATATCGTATATTAACGCATGTATGTGGAACCTAGAAAGATCATACAGATGAAACGGTTTGCAGGGCAGAAGTTGAGACACAGATGTAGAGAACAAATGTATGGACACCAAGGGGGGAAAGCCACAGGGTGGTGGGGATGGTGGTGTGCTGAATTAGGTGATTGGTATTGACATGTATACACTGATGTGTATAAAATTGATGACTAATAAGAACATGTATAAAAAAATAAATAACATTAAATTAAAAAATTAAAAAAAAAAGAATGAATATTGTTAAAATGTCCACACTACCCAACACCATCTATAGATTCATGACAGCCCATAGAAAAAGTCCAATGGCATTCCTTTCAGAAATAGAAAGAAACAATTCCAAAATTGTATGGAACCATAAAATACCCTGAATAGCCAAAGCAACCCTGAGAAAGAAGACCAAAGCCAAAGGTTTCATACTTCCTGATTTCAAATTATACTACATACTATAGTAATAAAAATAGGCATAAAAAGAAACATATCAAACACATAAAACCAAAGGAACAGAATAGAGAGCCCACTATTAAAGCTCCAATAATACAGTCAATTATTTAACAAGGGAACCAAGAACACCCAACAAAGAAAAATTGTCTTTCCAGCAAATGGTCTGGTAAAACTAAACACATGCAAAACAATGAAATTGGACCCCTATCTTAAAGCACTCATAAAAATTAACTAAAAATTGATCAAAAACTGAAACATAAAACTTGTTATTATAAAAATCCTAGAAGAAAACATTGGAAAGAAGCTCCTTGATATTGGCCTTGGCAAGGCTTTCTTGGATATGACACCAAAAGTACAAACAACAAAAGCAAAATCATCAAATGGGGCCATGCCAAACTTAAAAGCTTCTGTATAGCAAAAGAAACAATTAATAAAAAGAAAAGGCAACCTACGGAATGGGAGAAAATTTTTGGAAACAATATATTGGATAAGGGATTAATAGGATAAATAGTTAATATGCAAAATATATTTTTTAAAAACTCATACAGCTCAAAACAAACTAACAAACAAAAAACAATCCAAATCCAAATATTAGAGGAACTAAGAGAATTTTCCAAAGAAGACATCCTGAGGCCAACAGGATTGGTGAAAGATGCTCAAAACCACTAATCATTAGGGAAATGCAACTCAAAACCACAATAAGATATCACCTCACACAAGTCAGAATGACTATCATGAAGAAGACAAAAGATAACAAGTGTTAGTGAGGACTTCGAAAATAGGGAATACCTGTACACCACTGGTGGGTATATAAACACATTCAGTCACTATGCAAAACAATATGGAGGTTCCTCAAAAAATTAAAAATAGATCTACCATGCCATGCAGTGATTCATTTTCTGAATATGTACCCAAAGAAAATGAAAACAGAATATCAAAGCAATATTTGCATTACCATGTTTATTACGGCATTATTCACAACAACCAAGATATAGAAACAACTTAAGTGCCCATCAATGAATAAATGGGTAAAGAAGTTTTGGTATATATATGAAATGGAATATTAGTCAATCATGAGAGTATCCTGCCATTTGCAACGACATGGATGGATCCTGAGCACATTATGCTAACCGAAATAAGTCAGACAAATACAAGTAGTGTATGATATCACATATGTGGAATGTAAAAAAGCCAAACTCATAAAATCAGAGCAAAATAATAGCTAGCAGGGGATGATACACGGGGGATAGGACAGACATTGGTTAAGGAACAAATTGCAGTGCATGGTGAATTAGTAGTAGAGAATAGTGAATACAAAAAATAGTGAATACAAAGAATATGGATAGTGAGTACAAAGAATAGTGAATACAGACATTACTATTGTATTATAATGCTCAAACCTGCAAAGAGACTAGAACTTAGTCACTGAACCACTAAAAAAGATATAATAACTATGTAAAGTGATAGAGGTGTTAATTATCACTACAATGGCAATCATAATACAATATATAAATGTATCAACTGGACATGTTGTACACCTTAAATTTACATATTATATGTCAAATATATATCAATAAAAATTATAAAATAAAAGGAAATAAAAGTTATAGGAAAAGCAAGAATAACACATTGGACATGGCATTATTTTGTGTAAAGAATATCTAAAATAATATACATAAAACTATTATAAATAATAAGCCTATTTTATATTATATATGGAATGAGAAAGTAGGCCAGTTTAATTATTTTCATGTAGCTGTCTAGTTTTCCCAGCATCATTTACTGAAGAGGCTTTTTCCACATTGTATAATCTTGCCTCCCTTGTCCTAGGTTAATTGATCATATAAGTGTGGGTGTAATTCTGGGCTCTTTATTCTGTTCCACTGATCTATGAGTCTGTTTTTGTCCCAGGACAATACTGTTTTGATTACTGTGGCTTTGTAGTATAGTTTGAAACCAGGAAGTGTGATACCTCCAGCTTTGTTCTTTCTCAAGATTGTTTGGTTACTTGGGGTCTTTTGTGATTCCCTACAAATTTTAAAAGTATTTCTTCCAGTTCTGTGAAAAAATGTCATTAGTATTTTGATAGGGATCACATTAAATCTGTAGGTTGCCTTGGGTAATATAGACTAATTCTTCCACTCCAAGAGCACTATATCTTTCCATTTGTTTGTGTCATCCTAAATTTCTTTCATCAGTGTCACAGTTTTCCAAGCACAGGTATTTTACCTCTTTGGTTAGATTTACTAAGTATTTTATCCTCTTATATGCAATTGTAAACAGGATTTTTAAAATTTTCCTTTCTGATAGTTTGTTGCTCATGTATAGAAATGCAATACATTTCTGTATATTAATTTCATATCCTGAAACTTTATTATTAGTTATAATAGGTTTTGGTGGCATCTTTAGGATTTTCTATATAAAGTATTATGTAATCCACAGCGACAGTTTTACTTCTTCCTTTCCAATTTGGATTCCTTTCACTTCTCTTGTTTGGTTGCTGTGGCTAGGACTTCCAATACTATGTTAAATAGAAATGGTGAGAGGGAGCATCCTCAGCCTGTTCCTAATCTTAGAGGAAATGCTTTCAGCTTTTTATCATTGACTATGATGTTGGCTGTAGCTTTGTCATGTACGGACTTATTTATGTTGAGGTATATTTCTTCTACACCCATTTTGTTGAGAGGGCTTTTTTTATTATTATAAATGGATATTGAATTTTGTCAAAACGTTCTTCTGCATCTTTTGAAATGATCATGTGAATTTTATTCTTCATTTTGTTAATGTGGTGTACCACATTAATGGATTTATGTATCTACAAACATATTTGCATCCCTGGGATAAATCTCACTTGATCATGGTGTATGATCCTTTTAGTGTATTATTGAATTTGGTTTACTGATATTTTGTTTCAGGATTTTTACATCTATGTTCAGCAGTGATATGGACTATAATTTTCTTTTATGTGGTGTCTTTTGTTTTGGTAGCAGGGTGATGATGATTTCATAGAATGAGTTCAAAAGTATCCCATCCTCTTAAATTTTTGGAATAGTTTGAGAAGGATAGGTGTTAACTTTTCTTTAAATGTTTGGTGGAATTCACCTGTGAAGCTGTCTGGTCCTGGACTATTGTTTGTTGGGAGTTTATTATTATTATTGCTGATTCAATTTCATTACTGGTAACTGGTCTGTCCATATTTTCTGACTGAGTCATGGGAAAATATACACTTTTAGGAATTTATTCATTTCTCTAGGTTGTCTATTTCACTGGCATACAATTTTTTGCAGTAATCTCTTAAGATCTTTTTTATTTCTGTGGTGTCAGTTGTAACTTCTCTTTCATATTTATTTGTGTCTTCTCCCTTTTCTTTTGAGTCAGTATAAAGTTTTATCAATATTTTTATCTTTTCAAAGAACCAGATCTAAGTTTCATTGACCGTTTCTATTCTATTTTTAAAGATTTTTGGAAAGTATTAAACAAGGATGATAAATGTGTTGTCCTTTAGGAAATAAGAAATCTCATTGTGAGAAATGAATATTTTAAAAGGGACTTTAAAATCTTGCCAATTAGCATCATTATGACTTCTAGAAGTCAATTTATATAAAATGTATTATTTGAAAAATTAATTTAAATATTGTTTCACATAAAATATAATTCTGTATTGAAATGGGTCTCTTTTCTTTTTTCTTTAATAAATTTATTTATTTATTCATTTATTTATTTATTTATAACTGTGTTGGGTCCTCATTGCTGCGCACAGGTTTTCTTTAGTTGTGGTGAGCAGGGGCTACTCTTCCTTGCGGTGCACGGGCTTCTCATTGCGGTGGCTTCTCTTGTTGCAGAGCACGGGCTCTAAGCACGTGGGTTTCAGTAGTTGTGGTGCATGGGCTTAGTTGCTCCAAGGCATGTGGGATGTCCCTGGATCAGGGCTCGAACCCATGTCCCCTGCATTGGCAGGTGGATTCTTAACCGCTGCACCTCCAGGGAAGTCCCTGGGTTTCTTTAATGCAGTACTGCTCAGAGCTCTTAATATGTATTGTTAATCTGATGTCTGAGATATGTTATAAAGTATCTCCTGGAATTACTTGATAGCATTATGCTTTTAAAAAATTTCTCAAAGATATTTTTCAGAATTAGTCTCATTTGATACTTTCTAAAGGTGTGTAGTTGAGAATTTAAAATAAAACTATATAATCTTATTATATTTATCTTAAATGGGAAGGCAGATAGCTCTTGTGTATTGAACTGATGCTAAATGCCTTGTTAAATTAAAGAAACATCATCTGCATACCTACAAAAAGAGTCTAAATAACCAAAATGCCATTAGATCACTAGTCTTTTTTTTTTTTTCCATAATAGACTAGCGGTAAGGGAAGAACATTTCATGTGTTTGAAAAAACCAAATTACACATAAAATCTATGTGTTATATTATTAAACACAACAGGAAAGCTGGACAGTTAGGCATAGACTACAAATACTCAAAAAAACAGCAATTTAGATGTTTTCATATACATACATGACTTTCCAAACAAATATGCCAAAAGGTTTCTGTTGGAAAGCATGACATTTTTCTATAAACTGATTGGATCATTGCCCTAAAATGCAGGTGAGTTTTGGCTGAGACAGAAAACTGACGAAATGCTGTTTATGTTACTGCTCCTTTCTGAGCCAGGTCACCAAGATTAAAGATTTGATATACCAAATAACAGCTAAGATTTGATCACATCTACTTATCTCACCTTTCAAAAACTTTAACCTGAAGAATGGAGAAAAAAATGATATGAATTAAACAGGTTTTCCCAAGAAAAATATACAGGCCAGCCACAGAAATATAGCCCTACTGCGTACTTGTTTTATTATTTTTCTAGAATTGAACAAGGCCCAAACAGGAAACAGATGGCATACTCAAATTAAGAAAATTCAAGAAATGTTTAATAAATGGACTACTTTAAAAAGTATAGGTGGAGGGCTTCCCTTGTGGCGCAGTGGTTGAAAGTCCACCTGCCAGTGCAGGGACGCGGGTTCGTGCCCCGGTCCGGGGGGATCCCGCATGCCGCAGAGCGGCTGGGCCCGTGAGCCATGGCCGCTGGGCCTGTGCGTCCGGAGCCTGTGCTCCGCGACGGGAGAGGCCACAACAGTGAGAGGCCCAAGTACCGCAAAA
>NW_020837946.1:41361306-41539423 GCF_003676395.1 Aethalodelphis obliquidens
CCACAACAGTGAGAGGCCCAAATATCGCAAAAAAAAAAAAAAAAAAAGTATAGGTGGATATAGGGATAATGCAGTCACTTAGACTTATGAATGTTAAGGCTTTCTCACCCCTAGGCCCAGAGGGACAGGAAGAGTATAGTTATTGAAATAAAGGAGAAAATAAGACTACTTTGAAAGGCATATGAAATGCTTAGGCGATGCAGCCCTAATACCCAGTTTAGGTGACATGACATGGATGTTACTATGGAAATAAAGACCCTAACTTTACTCATTCCTTCCCCTCGTCTCACATAGGAGATTCCCTTGGAAGAACCCAATGGGAAGCTAGGGGGCAATTGTCCATTAACATCTGTTACCTACAGTAAAGAGCCAGGTAAGGGTAAAACTAAAGGGACCAATGAAAGATAACCTACAACGATTAGTCAGTCTCCTTTAAAGTTCATCACATGTTCAATTAAATGAACCAAGGAAAATTACTTTGAATTCCATCATTCTGTAATCCCTTTAAGTGTAAGAATAGTGTTTTCTTTTCCCTTTTCTACTTCACTTTTCTTTTATATTTTTTCTCTATTCTCTCATGGCTTCTTATGCTGTGTTGTGACTCCAAATGTCTCTATGGCTAATTTTCTGTTTTCTGATTTATTTTTTATTTATTTGTTTTCTGGCTTGGATTGAAGTAATCAGCTATGAAGTTAAAAAGTAGTTTTCAGACTATCTTAACAGTTAAATTTGATGATGAAGCTTAGATTAAGTTAGGGCTATGAGTTAAAGAAGGTGCATAATCTGAAAATTCTCTGAATTTTAGTAGTTTTCTTAGACTTTCACCTTCAAACCCCTTCATGAATATTTTAGGCATGTTAGGTTTTTATGAAATTTATGTATTTTGTGATACTTTATATAATAAAATTGTTGCTTATCTATTTAAGAAATGATTTTGAATACATGTATAAACATATATGTGCTACATGTTCATATTCAGAATGTGAAATTTAGTTACATCTGCAGATAACAGCTTATCTTTCAAATTCCTGAATTAAGTTCTCATTATCTGAAACTTCCTTTTGTACTTCAACAACCACTCATATTTCATATGGCATTAAAATATTCCTGACTACTAAGTGTTCTATTTTAATAGACTGTTATCACATGTCTTCCCCAAGTGACACTGTCTAGACCAGCTGCTTGCTGGAAAAAAAATGCCTTAGGATTTTATCTCTCCCATTTTTCCAACACTCTGCAACAGGAATGGTGATCCCAATCTCTTATCTACACAATATTGTATGCAAGTGGGGGGAACCTGGTACATACTGTTTAACTATCATTGTAGAGTTTATTTATTGATTTGGGCATTATATTCAATATTGATAGTAATTTTTAAAAAATTCAAAGGTCTGTAATTTACATGAACAATGTGTAGGGTGATCTTAATTCCAGGATCACCCCAAACTGTTCTGGCTTACTCAGGACAATGACCATTTACACACTTCTCCCAGTTTAATTGTTAACAGTGATACAGTCCCCTCTCACTTTCAGGAGTCCTAGGTTTAGATAATAAAGTATATGATAACCATATTTACAGCATCTTATTTATTTTAGATGTTAATAGATTTACATAAAAAAATAGTTGATGGTCATAAAACATTCAAGGAATGCTGGCTTAATGAAATTTGAATAATTTACTTTTTATTTTTTAAAGGTATTCTCTGAGAATTTACTATGATACTCTACATTGTGATTCTTTTTTCCAAAGGTTAATTTGGTATGACATATTAGCCAATTTTCTTTCACAAAGGAATTTTGCTCCAGGTCGATTTGTGAAAGCACACTACCTGCTCTGTTCCCAGACATGTCCCTTATCTTTCCACTTTCTAGTCCCTCTGCTGTATTTTGGCTGATACTTCATTCACTTCATTTCTGCCATTCCCCATTGCATGTAGCTAGGGTGACCACACAACTTATCATTCAAACAGGAAAACATTTGAGACTAAAAGGAAGCACAATGAATAATTAAACAGAGAAAACAAACTCAACACAGGATTGCCCCAAGCAAACCTTGACACATGGTCAAGCTACCTATGGAGCATATTTAGAAATCTAGTATCCTTGTACATGAGGGGAAAAAAGTACCTTAAATAAACTCATGTCTTATAATTAGCTTCTTCCAAGTTGATTTATCTCTGTTTAAGTGGTTTATCTTTGACAGATTTCCTTTAGGTACTACTGAACTACAGCTAAATAGTGTGGAATGTGTATTCCAATGTACAAGACACTCTCATGAATATGCTGCTTCACTGAAAAGCCCTTATTTAGAAAGGCTCTGTATAGATTGCTCAGGTAAAGGTACAACTTATTTTTATCGCCAAGACTGGTTAATATTCCAGAAGGTGAACAAAACATCAAATCAATATTATGGATGAATTGTTTAATTGAACATATTTTTATATTTTGTGTACATCACCAACAACATTTATTACCAATCTAAAATGAGGTGTATGTGTTAGGCATTTTGAGAGTTCATTAAACAAAATAACCCTAGCCTAAACGTCACAGTAGATTAAACAAGGGCATGTGGGATTTAAAAGAATGAAAGTTATACTCACCTTAATGCCAACAGACTGGCCAAAATCAATAACAATAAATTCTGGCCTGGGAATGACGTTTATTAACACACTGATACTATCTTTAGGAATATTCTAGCCTGAAGAAAAACTGGTCCAATTGGTAGGAATTTATCACATTACTTAACTTTGTTTAGATATGCATATCAATACTTCTAAGGAATAAAACTTAAGTGAAATATAAAATAAATATGTACATTAACTGCAATATTTGAACTCCCCAATTTTTAAAACCTTTCTCTGAGTTCTTGAACACACTTCTTCTAATTACTGCACACATGGAAAATCTAATACATCATTGCCAAATACAGATTTAATTCAAGGTCGACTGGTTAAGAATAAAAATAGATATATTTATCAGATGAACATAGCTGACACCTGAAAAAATAAGTAGTCAAACAAAGAGAACACAAATGGAATATGGAGAAACTCTAAAATGCTTCAGGTGCAAACCTCTTTAAAGGTTATTCAGGATGAAAACAGATTGCTTTTGAATGGTGTAACGTTTTTTCCTAACAAGCTCCCACTGGCTAAAACACAATTAATAGTGAATCAGACTTTCTGTCAACTTCTGAGTGTTGGTAGTCTCTAGAAAAGGACTACTGGCGGTCAGCGCTCATGAAAGATTAACTGCATATTCTCTACTAAGACTAGGGTTCAATACATGTCAAAAAAATAAAAATATATGAATCACTAGCATGGAATTCTATGGTTCTCAATATAGTCAAATATCTATTATAAGGCTTCTCTGGTGGCGCAGTGGTTGAGAGTCCGCCTGCTGATGCAGGGGACACGGGTTCGTGCCCCGGTCCGGGAAGATCCCACATGCCGCGGAGCAGCTGTGCCCGTGAGCCATGGCCGCTGAGCCTGCTGCTCCGCAACGGGAGAGGCCACAACAGTGAGAGCCCCGTGTACCGCAAAAAAAAAAAAAAAAAAAATCTATTACAATATTTTCTCCATTTCAATTGCTAAGGATCAACACTTTAAATATGTTTTTTTAATACTACGGTAATACCTATTTGCAGATAGTCTACTGAAATTTCAGGGTGTGGACATGGACCAACAAAACAATATAAAGATACAATATAGGGTAAATATCTTTAAATAAGAGATTTTAGTTAAATATATACATATAAATTATATATATGACATATTCCAGCGCAATATTCTATATATCAATATCCATCTAGCTAGCTAGTTACATATCTCTATCTACCTTGGGATGTAAATAAAAGACTCCAGAAATCCTAATTCTATTTGAGGGAGAGAGGAAAGAGAAAGACAGAAAGAGATAGAGAGAACTATGTGAGAATTCAATTTTGTTTCGGTGCTAACACCCCTAAATAACTCTTCAGAATTCCAAATCTACAACTTCCTATATACACTGTCATCAACTAAGACACATATATCTGGAATCTACAAATCTAGTACCCTTCATTCCCTATATAATTTTAGAGAAGAAACAGGGCCATGTTTATATTGGCTTAGTAGTATTGATTTTTTCTCCTTAACTGGCAAATAAAAAAAATTGTCTTTCTTCTCTTCACACATGGTTAACAGTGTCATCTACCAGGGAGATGATGTCAAATTAAATATAATTTTGAAAAGAGCATAATTTTAAAGGATGTAATGATTAAGTAAGCTAATGATTCTGTGTATTCTCTAATCATTTGGATTTTATGTTTGCTGGGTTATGTAGGATGGACAGCTGCTCTGAATGTTTCCTATCAGTGCTTTGCAGAATAGCAAACAGGATACTTCATTTGACAAGTCAGAAGAAGAAACCCTTCAATGTACATGAGCCTCTAGAAACTATGAAATGAGAAAACTGAAAACACTTGAAAGTCATTGAAAAGGTCTCTGAAATATTTACTTTAAGCTTAAAAAATAAAGACTTGCAGGGAAAAAAAGGCAAGAAAAATTTACAATATCACAATATATTATTTGGAAAACATATTTTCTATAAGCACAATACCTGTCCATTGTTGAAAATTTGAAAATTATATGAATGCACTGAAAACCAAATAATATCTCCATCTAGCTTTTTTCCAGAGAAATCAGCCACTGGCAATTTTGTACATTGATTCTCAATTTATCATTTGTCTCTACAGTGAAATATTACTAGCTGCTTACTATCCCATACAAGTATTATTTAATCCGTTTTTTACCCTGTATCCCATTATTAGGCAATCAAGTTATGTTCATTTTTTACTTAATTAATGGAATGAGAAGTTTCATTAAAAAAATCTTTATACACATCTACATTTATTTTTTGAAAACATATTTCTGGACATGATCAAACATTGATCACATTTTAAGAGTTTTGACACATACTGCAAGGCTTTAAAAACACTGTTCCAATTTACACTGATGGCATATAAGAGTGTGCCTCTCTTGCACCTTTACAAATATCGAGTATTTATTTAATGGGAAATTTTTCATTATATAGGCAAAAAATAAAATCCCGTTATTTAAATTTATATCACTGATTTTTCATGATGATGAATGTCTGTGTCTTGTTCAATTATAGTTCTCCTCTTGAAACGATCTGCCTATATCCTGCCCCTTTATTTCATTTAGAAGGCTTTTTTTTTTCTTATATAAGATTTGTTCATATGGTGATATAAGTAATCCCTCTTTTGTATGTACTTTGTAATTATCTTTCCTCAATTTGTCTTTTCTATTTTGCCTGGCATTTTACTGTTTCTATAATCATATGTATGATTTGTTTATAGTTTTAGTTTTTATTTCATTTTGTGTGAAATATGTATATTTACATATACATATATCTCATACATTTTATAATCAAAGACAAATCTTTGTACTCAGCTAGAGAAATAGAATATTTTCAATAGTTTTGAAACTCATTGTGTACCCTTCCCTATTTGCATTCTTGTCCATCCCTCACAGGTATAAACACTATTCAGAATCATTGACATATCTAAGAAAATCATAAGACATGAGACATAAATCATATGACAACCATCTTAATCATTACCTCACTTTCCATATAGCTTTTCTACATATGAAAGTTTTCTAAATAATACAATGCTTGTCTTTAAAATATAACATAAGTGGAACCAGGACACGCTACATAATTTTTAAGACCCAGTGAAAATGAAAATGGTGTGGGTCTTTATTCATAAGAATTCTAAGATGGTGACAAAAGAACCTTAAACCAAGAATGGAGACTTGTGAGTCTGCACAGGTCACAGATCTAGGCAGACTATAGATTTCCCACTTGGGACTTGATATTTTTGCTTCTATTATGTTTTTGAGCTCATTTAGTGAAAGTAATATATTCAATAAACTCAAGAAGTCATTTTCACTGATACAGTATGTAATTGTAAGAACATACCAAAGAGTTTTTTTAACCCATTAAACTCTAAATGAAAATTTGGATTATTTCCTGGGTTTTTGATTTGCCTCTACTACAGGTCTCCATTTATATGTGCAACTGTTTCTTCGGTGTACATAATTAGGAACAATCCTGGTATCTAACATTTGAAGGGCCTGGACCAAGAGTAAAAATGGAGGCCAAATTACCATATGTCTTAAATATTTCCAAGATAACAAACTGTTCAATAAAATATATGTTAGTCTCTTATCTTGGAAATGTCTTTCTAATATCACAGAATATTCATTAGTTGCCATATATAACTCTTGCAAATACCACACTAAATCATAAGTACTTCTGGAATCACAAATTGGAACATGATGAAAAGAGCATGGTTGTTCAAAACTATTGGGAATGCACCACATTACCACCATCTAAACAAAAGGATTTGACAGTTAGTTGTCTTTTCCTTAACTTAATCACATCTGCTGCTCAGATCCTCCCTACACTCAGAAGCAATGTCTGTCTCCCATGGTAGTAGCAGTCCAGCCCATAAACCATGCAGTTAAGTTTTATTGGTTGGCCAAAACATCTTATAGAAAAACCCGAACGAACTTTTTGGCCAGACAAATATTTTGATGCATAGGGCAATAGACAAGAAAACACCTTTATCTTAAAGTTTCAAAGTGTTAGTCATGAGATCTCATGTTTGCCTGAGGATTTAGCTACTGAGTAGTCTAACTATGTGATTTATGATGGGGGCTTTGGACCACGTGGTGTCATTCCTGATCTCTGGAGGAATTGGAAGACTAACAGTATTAGCCTGACTTCTGGGTGGGGCTGGAGACTAAATGTCAGTCACATGGGGGTATGTGATTGAGTCCCAATGAAACTCTGGACACCAAAGGCTTAAATGAGCTTCCCTGCTGGCAACACTCTGGACATACTGTCACACTCTGTAGCTAACAGGAGTGAATGCTGTCCATGATTCATGGAGAAGACAACTGGACGTTTGGACCCCTCCCGGACTCTGCCCCATGTGCTTCTTCCTTTGGTTAATTTTAATGTGTATCTTCTTCCTATGATAAACTGAAACTATGAGTATAACGGCTTTCACTGAGTTCTGTGAGTCCATCTAACAAATTATTGAACCTGAGGGTGGTTTTAAGAACCCCTAAAACTTGCAGCTGATGTCAGAAGTGAGGGAAAACTTGTACAGAGAACGTACCCTAAAATTTTGTTGTTTGGCTAAATTCTTTGCAATAGCTTCTATGGCATTCTCCAAAAAGTCATGACTCAGATTCTGAGTTTTGTTGGGATTTTTTTGTTACTAGTAATTCTTAGTTGGGTATAGTTCTGTTGAGTGCATTCAATAGACAAGATGCCTTCCTCCTAAAAAAGTTCATTGTTAATTTACCCATAAATTACCCATTAGTTCAGTTGACAAAGCGATTAGACTGAGTCACCTGTCTTCTTTTCTTTCCTTGGAGGTGTCCCCCAAGTCAAGGGAGTAAATGCATCCATAAAAGAAATAAATAAGTTGTAAGCCAGCTGCTTTAACACCTTCCTCCCATTCAGTAGTAAGAATTTAAATGTATCTGCTACAGCCCTTAATTCTTGGCATCAGTAGCCAGTAAGGTAACTACTCCTTCACAAAATCAAACAAATAAATATATTTTGAGTCTTCTGTTAGAGACAATATGGGACTGGATGAATTTGGTCTTTAAAATGTTTTTGTTTTATAACCATTATGTTAACCTCTTCAAAGTACAAGCAATCGATATTCTTTTCATTCACAAATGACCACTATACTCAATAGCATTATTTCTCACTCTCAGCAATTTCTATATTATAAGCTGCTATAAATAACATTTGTAAATAAGTTATACTGTAGTAGAAAATCATTACTCATAAAGTAAAACAAAGAATGGTCATAAGTTAAAATTGCTAATTACTAACTGTAGTCTTGTTAAGATGAAGGATTATAACATTTTATTTTTCATGTAATTTCTCATAAACAGATGTCCACTGCCTTGGGTTAACCTGTATTCTAAAAAAATATCTAACATTTGAATAATCTGTCTTCTTCTGTTTGTAAGTCAATAGTAATTAAGTACAAATTAGTTGTCTGGTGTCTGAAACACTTGAGATTTATTATCTAAAATAGATTAGAATCCTAAGGAGAAAAATATTTTATAGCAACAATAAAAACCATTAAATTTCAAAATATGAAATCTTCTGAGGCTTTGATGAAGACCTTATTGTCCCTCCGTGGTATATGATCTTTGTAAAGGATTACAAAGATGACCTGAATTATGACCCATCAGTCATTATGAAGGGAGAACCTCTGCCCTGAAGGGTCTTAGAGAGAAGTAAGAACAGGAAGGGTTCCTCAGCCTTTCTTGGCATTGGACACATTCTCCTCAGTCCATTTGAATAAAACCTAAACATCCTATTTCTACATCCTGCAAATTTGCAAGTACTTGGAGATATCTCAAAAGCTGTAAAGGTGAGGGGATTAGATCAAACAAGTAAATAAAAAACTGAAAAAAAAAAAGAAAAACAAGCAAATAAACTGGTATATAAATGAATAACAACTGTTTAAAGAAACTAAAGAAGACAAATCAAACTTAAAACTAGAATATGGTACAGATAAAATATAGGTTGAAGAAAAAAGGATTAAGCAAGCATTGTGCTCCTCAACTGCTAAAGTATACTTCTGGAATAACATATACAACATAGAAAAAGAAATTTATAGTAATTAAAAAATCCTATGATCACTCAAGATATTCATCTGACAGTGTTTTAAAAAAGATATTTAACGATTCAGAAACTTTAAAACCAGTGATTTCTATTTAAAGAAAATGAAATTAATAATGATAAAATAATAATAATAAATAATAACAACAGATGATTCGGATGCTTACTATCTGTTAGGCACCTAAGTAGTTTTTTTTTAAATATCTTATTTAATCCCAACATTATCTTTGGTTACATACTAATAATTTAGATACAGAATAAAATTTCTGGTAGGCTTATGCCTAGCTGTTGGGCCCATATTCTTACTTAAAAAACACATACACAGTAGTAATTTTTAACAAATATTTCAATATAGGTAATATAAGGAGTATAGGAGGTTTTCATGAACTAGTTGTACAGCTATAGTACATTCATGCAAGCAATCAAACATATAAATACGATTAATTTTATTGCCTACTATGTGACTATATAATCAGAATAATTAAATATAAATTTTGAAGTATGTGTAGAAAAATCCAATCATAGCCTGTGATTAAAATATGTAAACTATTTTAAGAAAAAGCCAGTAACTGAAAGGGAAGCAGTTGTGGAATTCAAAAAGCAAAATGTTTCTGTTGTCCTGTATTGGTATCAAGAAATAAAAATGAGCAAATATTGCCTTCATAGAATGAAATATTTGTTATTTAATACTTACATATTAAAAAATATATTTTTAAAAATTTTATTATCAGGGTTCAGAGTGAAATCACTATTAAATTCAAAAGCAGAGTAAAAGTTTCAATCACACAGTGGATAAAAGAGGTAAGGATAATGTAACTAGCCTGCACATGCTTCTATTTCTTTTATTAACACTTAAAAACCTTCCACCCAACTCAACAGCAGGAACTTCAAAACAGAAAAAAAAAAAAAAACCTGAATTGTCCATAAACATATTATATAAGTTCATTTTCTTTATTAATTGGGGATATACAAATTAAAATTTTGATAAGTTACCATCTATATCCACTGTCTAGGAAAACGCTTGAGAAGGCTGAAAATATTAAGTGTTTGGCAAGGAATTATAAATTTCTAGTAGGAGTACAAATATTGATTGCCATTTTGGTAAAGAACTTTTTCTTGTAAGTTTAAACGTATTAATACTGTTATGAATTGAATGTGTCCCCAAAATTCATATGTTGAAACCCCAGAACCAATTACCTGAGAATGTGATCTAATTTGGAGACAGGGTCCTTACAGAGGTAATCAAGTTAAAATTAGATAATTAGGATATGCCCTAATCCAATATAACTGGTATCCTTATAAGAAGGGGAAACTTGGACTCAGATACAGATAGAAGACAATGTAAAGAGACATAGGAAAAAGCTATTTACAAGCCAAGGAAAGAGACCTAGAACTTATGCTTCCCTCATAGCCCTCAGAAGGAATCAAATCTATCTACACCTTACTTCTAACCTCTCTCCAGAACAGTGAGAAAACAAATTTATATTGTTTAACACACCCAGTTTGCAGTACTTTGGTACAGCAGCCCCAGAAAACTAATACACATACCCAGCAATTCTTCCCTATATGTATTACCCAAGAGCAAGAGTCAGAACACTGAGTCTCATGGGCCAAATAGGCACTCATTCACCATTATTGTCTATGTCTCTTTCTACCACAATGACAGAATTGAGTAGTAGTGACAGAAGTGAGACCCTATGTCTGGCAAAGCTGAAAATGTTTACTTTCTTGACCTTTCAGAAAATTTTTTTTTTTGACCTTTCAGAAAATTTTGAAAATAGGAGCATGTGCAATATTCTGTGTTCTAGAAAACAGCAAAATAATTATAGTAACCTAAATTTCACTGACAATAGAATGGATAGGTAAACTATGGTATATACCCACTGCTGTTCTCAGAAATTAATAACTATCTCCCTTCCCCAAAATAAATGTACACGTGTGTATAAAACTTCATTACACATTTTACTGATATAAAGAGTATATATATATATATATATATATCACAATTTGTAATGAATAATAAAATATATGATACAATTTATTATAATTTTCATAGAGCCAATTGAGTCTCACAGAATGCTATCTTTAGTTTTGACCATACTTTTTTTTCTATCAGTATGCAAACTTGGTTGCAATCCATGAATAAGTAGTTCCTACATAAATGTTGATGTTTTTGTTTACACTAACAAGTTAAAATTGAAACACTGGTATGTTGTTTATGTTACATAACATCGAAACAACCCATGTGTTTTAAAAATACTGGAAGTATATTTACTCAAATTTTTTATGTTATTCACAAAGTAATGGCTACTGGCACAATATAGTTTTCACTTTAATCTGTATTAGTAACATTTTATCCAACATTTTCTTAAGTTGAAACAAACAATAAATCAAGCTCTGATGTGTACATTTGACAATGTTCTTGGTGTAGATACTCCCACTATGGACTATTTCAACTCTATAGGTGGGTGTCAAGTTTTCTTAGTATCTGTGATCCTAGGGATTCCTGTTCTCTTTCAAGCCTTTTCCAATTTGTTGACAATATTAGCTGACTTCTTGCAGATGTCTGGCAGCATCTGTCCCAAGTAAACAAGTGCTCATGTCTCTTTCTTCTTGACTTCGGGTTAGTTAGTTGGTCTTTTACCTCCATCTGTTATGGATTCAGGAAAGCTTGTGAATGTGTAAATTGTTCTGTCTGCTTTTGTTGAGAGGGTGGGAGTGATGTTCTTTTCAGGTTATTACATCCCTAACAGAAACTGTAAACCTGGTTAGGTTCTTTAGTAGTCTTCCTATTAAGTGAAGTTTTCTGAGACCCTGCCCCATCTCCAACCTGCTTCCAGAGATAATTCTTTCCTTTCTCAGCTAACATATGACACATTTAATTAAGGCTAGATATTTTAATAGGGGAGGGGAGTAAATGAACAGGGCATGGGGATATCACTACAAATGTCTCATCTTTTCCTACAAAAAAATTGATTTCAAGATAGAACATGGTGCATTTATTTTTAAAACCTTCAGTTTCTCCTATATACCCTGTGAAACCTGTGCCATGATAAACTGTATTTTATATTTGAATCTGTGAACATGTACTCATTGTCAATAATACAATAGAACACTGCTTGGTGCTGAAGTGGCTATACAGATAAAAATCGCACAGCCTCTGTTCTCCAGAATGTCATATTAAATTTGATATTATGATATTAATACATGTTCCTAATGAAGCTACTGAATACAAAGAATGCCAATATTGCATATGTGCAATAATTTGGTTTAAATATCCACACTTTTATTTGTGTTATACAATTATTTTTGCATTTAATATACTTAGTTTCATCTAATTACTACATTAAATTATCATCAAATTATGCCTGCCTCTATTGCAGAGTCTAAAATTCAAACATCTGCAGTATAGTTTTGTTATTTCATGCTATGATAAACATGTCATAACAATACTGTCTTTCTTCCACATACACTTCAAACTAGTATTTATTTCCAGTTGCTGCTTCTATTTTTTTTTCCATTACAGACACTCTAATTACAGTCACTTGTTTTCAAGAAAGAATAACAGAATGATTATCATGTATGTATTTTTAGTTGAATTTTATATTTCTTGATAAATTAATAATTTTATTTTGAAAATTCCGTCAACAATATTTCAAGGAGACAAATTAGTCCTCCATGTTGCACTGTGTTGGTAACTAACAGCTGCAAATGCCACCTTTGTGGTTTCTCCAATTTTTCCACATCAGCACTTTTGAAGGGTTTCAGTAATGACATATCAAACCATCATGGCTCAAAGACTACTACAATGTTAGACTAATTCTAGAATTTTATATGTGGTTTTGGATGTTTTACTAAATTTAAATGAGCTTAAAATAAGGTATGTCTTTCAATAAATAAATTCTATTTCTAATTATAACATATGATACAGGAAAAATCTGGCTCTGGATGTCACTGGAATAGAACCAGTAAAGAATTCATTAATGTCACATTGTAGTATCTGCATTAACTATAACTTGGTTGGTTAGACAGTAACTCACACGTCACATTCAGTTTTGAAGGCTTGCATAAATTTTGGTTAATTTATCCCTTTTTATTTTATGTTTTAATGGTATTATAAATGGATTTTATCAATTTAATATTCCAGTTGTTTGCTGTCAACATAAAAAGGAAAATTGATTCTGTGTTATTACAGTTGTATCCTAAAACCTTGCTAAACTCACTTGCTAGTTGCAATTTCATTTGGTAGATTTCTTAAGATTATCTATATAAAAAATTACGATCTGCAAAAAGTTTAATTCCTCCCTTCCTCTTAATATGCTTTTTCTTTTTCTTGCCTTGTTTTAATGGCTAAAACACACAATACTATACTTAATAGAAATGGTAAAAGTATACATCCTGCCTTTACCCTAATGTTAGTGAGAAATTGGCTTGTATTTTACTATTAAGTTTGAAGACAGATGTAGGTTTTTGCAGATCTTTTATGAAATTAAGAAAGTTCTATTCAAAGTTTGATGAGTTTTTTCATGAATGGGTGTTGAATTTTGTCAAATGCTTTCTCTGCAACTTTTGAAAAATCATATGGTTTCTTGCCTTTACTCTGTGAATCTGGTGAATTATATTGGCTGCTTTTCTTTTAGAATGCTTTTAGCATTAAAGCAAACTTGTATTTTTGCAATGAATCCCACTTGGTCATGATAAATTATCCTTTTATCTATTGCCGGATTCCACTTGCTATTTGTTAAGGATGCTTCTTGCATTTATGTTCATGATGGAAATTGATCTGTAATATTCTTTCTTCTTTCCTTCCTTTTTGGTAATGATTTCTCAGATTTTAGTATTGGGATTATATTGATCTTCTAAAACTCGCTAGAAGTATTCACTCCTCCAATATTTTCCTGAAAAGCTTGTATAGAATTGTTTTTTATTCCTAAAATGTCTGATGGAAATTTCCAGTGAAATAACTAGTGCCTGAAGTTTATTTGTAAGGAATTTATTTTTAATAAAATTAAATAAATTTAGAACATTTTTTCTCTTTCACATTGTGAGCTTGTGTGTTCATCTAAGTGTGAAATGTCTTTATTTCATTTACACTGTCAAATTGCTTGACAAAAAAATTCATAATATTACCTAATTATTCTTTATTTGTGTGAGATCTGTAGTGATAATCTCTGTTTCATCTGTGATATTGGTAATTTGTATTCTCTCCCTTTTTTATCAGTTTAGCTGGATTTTAAGGCTTTTGGGCATTGACAATTTACTCTAACTTGTCTTTTCTCCAATTCACTAATTAATGCACTTTTATTATTTTATCCTTTTACTTTCTTTGGGTTTACTTTGCTCTTTTAGCTTATTAAGCTGACTTCTTAAATTATTGATTTTAGACTGACCCCACTTTTTTCCTAATATAAGCATAAAGGTATATATTTTCTTCTAAGTACTTCTTACACTGGATCCTACTGATTCTGACATCTTTCATTACCATTCAGTTAGAAATATTTCTTAATTTCACTTGTGAATTATACTTTGACTCAAGGATCATTTAGAAGTATGTTATTTATCATGAGGTTGTTTGATATAATGTTCTGTAAGTATCAGGTCAAGGTGGTTACTAATGTTTTTCAGATCTTATATTTCTTTGATATTTTCTTGTTCTCTAAATTGCTATGCATGTGGATTGTTTTACAATGTGACAAAAAACCTTTTCCCTTGAATTATTTGAGAGTAGTTACTATTATGAAAAACTTTGGTGTGTAATTTTTAAAACCAAGAACATTGTGCTACCTAATCACATTAAAACCACCAAACTCCAGATGTTAATATTGATACATTAATGCCATCTATATCACAGCCTCCATCCTTGCATTTCCAAAAGTCAAAGTAAGAGAGAAATACATGTATGTCTTATTGAACACGTATAGTATTGTATTTTATTTTTTTTTACTAGGAAACTAATTCAGTTTAGTGCCCTACATTGCATTTGGTTGTCGTGTCCCTTCAGACTCGTTCAACGTGGAACAGTTTTTTTAGTCTTCTCTTGACTTTCAGACCTTCACACTTTTGAACTGCTCTTGTGTAGAACATCACTCAATTGGGTTTTCCTGATGTTTTCTCATAATTATACATATTTTATTGATTTTTTGCAGAAATATCACATAAATGATGCTTTGTTCTTCTTATTGCATACAATTACATTGTACCTTATTTTGACTTGTTCAGTTATTGTGATGTTAATTTTGATCACTTTGTAATAATAAATATTTTGTGTCATGGTCATTTGAGAATATGTAAATACCCTTCTTCTGCTTCAACTTTCACCACTATTTTGAGCATCCATTGTATTCATTGGCTAAATTAATTTTTACTATGCTGGTTGCCAAAGGGTACTTTTCTAATTCAGCACTCCTTCTGACTAGAATCACCAGTTTCAGAGTGTCAAGAACTATGAAGGTGCAGAGAGTGTTCCAAACTTTTGGCTAACATCTTAATCTGTCACAGTTTCATGAAGGTTGGCAGAATACCTGGAACTCCTAGGTTAGAGACAAAGGGGATTACTCATGGCAACAGAGGTATGCAAACTATCAGGACTGGTGCTGACTCCTCAAAACCCATATCCCACAAGGCAGTAATAAGAAGGCTAGACAACACCTGCACATACAACAATAGGTTGCTTTCCAGGAGAGGAACTCCAAGCGTAGGGAACCACAATCTTTTATTATGAGCAAATACCCTGCCTGATCTTTGCTAATATCAGACAATATTGGACAGTAAAAAAAATCTGCCCTTTGCTCTAGACAGTGACATTATCCCTACCTTTCAAACTTTCTGAAACAAAATCAGTCAGTGCCACTGCTCATAAAATATTCAGAAACATAAGAGACCCATGCAAAATTGTCCCTGAATCCACCATGGCTTACTGCCTTCAATTTATCATCTACTCTGCAACAACGAATGTCTGAATCTTGAAAAGAAGTGAAATATTCATGTTTACACTTATCTTTGTCTCCCCTGCTAGCACAGTTTCAGATAAGATCCAGTAAACCTCCTCCTTTCAATACTCTTGGCAAAAAGCTGTGATCTCTGGACCTTTATCTCAGTGTCCTCACTCAATTTCCAAAACTTTGCTGAAATCCACAGACCTTCTTTTAAAATTGAGTTTTCCGATGGGATATTTCCAAGATTTAACAAATAAATGCCTCAAATTTTTCACTGATCTCATTTTTTGATTGATTTTATTAAAGAAAGGGGAGCAATTCTATTTTTGCTTCATCACTTTTAACTGAAGTTACTGTATTCCCTTTACTCCTTTAATAACATAGCAATAAAAGTTTCTTTTGCTTTTATAACACACAACCCTCAGTAACCAAAAGGGCAAAAGCTATTGGTTGTCAACCAAAAAAAAGAAAAAAATTCTGCCTTTTTTCATAGGAAAACAGTTGTAGCCATGCATATGGTTATGTGAGCAGAGGCTTCATGTGCTCAACTTTTGGTCACCTCCAATTTAAATTTAAAACATTCCTTTAGCTAACCCTCTATTTCCTCTTGTCAGAGACTGAATGCAAATGGAAATATGGCTCTACTCCAACCAATCTTGAAGATAGGCAAAATGTTCTAGGAGATGATGCAAGAACCTAGGTCACTGATTGAATTTATGAAACAGAAATGTTAAGAAATGCATATATGTCTTATGTAACCAGTATTTCTTGGAATTTTTTGTTTCATTAGCTTAGCCCTAAGCCTAATATTACAGGGGACCATTTCTCCCTATTCAATCACATGAGCACCAGAGCAAAATAAGAATATAGTAAAAACTGAGAAAGCAAACATCTAGCTCGATTGATTTATGAAAAGTACCACTTCTTTGTTTAGTCATTTGAGTATTTACTTCTCTATGTATGAGCATTCTACCCAGTCCCAGGTCAGGAACCTGAGAAAGTTGAATATTTTGCATAAATATATTCTGAACTTGCAAATGTGATTACTTCAGGGGTTATTTTAAAATTTATTATCAATTGTATCACTTTACCTCTTAAGATAACTAACATTATTTAGTCATTTAACTGAACTACAAAAAAACGTCATTTTATCTATGTGCTTTTTAAGGCAAATGGAAGGGTCCATTTTGTGAATGTCACACAAACCAACCTCATATATAGTCATGTTCTGCTTGTTCAGCTTGTCTATTTTTGGACAGATGTATGTATACTTAGGTGCACAAATGACACTGTAAGTTGTATGCTTAGAACA
The DNA here is from genome assembly GCF_003676395.1 of Aethalodelphis obliquidens. Classification (NCBI taxonomy): domain Eukaryota; kingdom Metazoa; phylum Chordata; class Mammalia; order Artiodactyla; family Delphinidae; genus Aethalodelphis; species Aethalodelphis obliquidens. The sequence goes on from NW_020837946.1 coordinate 41,378,269, forward strand.
TGATAAAAAAGAAAAAAGATTTTCTGTATTAATTTGTTTCATAAACTTCCTAGTATTTTGTAAGAAAGATATGCTGAAGAAAAAAAAGCAATTTTTGTTTTATGATTATATCCTTATGCCACATAAAAAAAAACCTGAAAGAAAATTTGCAAGATATGCATTGACTCAACAGTTTGATCTCAGATTTAAAGATGTAAAAGCATTAGAACAAATTCCAGGAGCTGTTCTAGCAATTAATACAATGCAGAAACAAGTGATCTTAATGATTCAAAAGGAAATGAAGGTTATTTGTCACTTCTTATTTAGTCCTTGAAATTATGCCTATGAAAACTACATTATTGAAGACAATTAGCTCAAAGTATATCCTTGAATTCATTAGATATCTGCTAAGAACCTACTTTGGCAACATTTACTGCTAAGTATAAATGTTAACTGAATGGAGTGAATATTAATTGAAGCTAAACTAGTGAATAAATAAATAATCATGCTCTCAAGAGGCTTAAAATCTGTGAGGAAAACAAATATTTAAAATCAACTACTGTTACCAGGAAGAATAACGTATTTGAATAACAGAATAATAAATTTTATGTAGTAAATCACTGTATCTTTGTAAGTGTAATGCCTAACTAAAAGGTAGTGAGGAAATCTTAGTGGTATGGTGGGTTTTTGAAGATATGAGAGTGTCAGATTGAAATTATTCACTGTAATCCATGTGCAATTCCTTTTTCCACCACAGGTCTACTAATCTCAAAGGGTCAGTGGAGGAGGACTACAGGCCTCTCAGCTACCAGAGACATGTCCATTTGGAAGTATCATTGGACGTTCTAGCAATCCTAGTTTCTTCTTTGATTTAGCAAATGTGGGCTAAACATTAGATGTGAGTTTTTTTTAAACTTATTATTTACTACTTATTATTTATATTAACTTTGTTTATAACTTGCTTGGTATTTATTCCTAAAAAGTTTAGGGTTTCAAAATGAGGCATTATTAAGTTAGAAGCAAACATAAATCTAGCATGGGAAAGACACTGATGTTGCCTCCAATGGTTCTATATTTAGTAACTGTAATCCTTGTGATACCATGTAGGGACTATGAGAAGGATGGTCAGGTATACTGAGGAATATAATACATTTGGATTTCTATAGTTTATCAATGAGAAATTATGGCAATTAGATATAAATTCAGGCTTTTAGCTAGAAAGGCATTAGATTTTGGAATGTGAATATAGATTTAAGTCACTGTCACTTAAAATGAGAGTGCATAGTGTAGTCCAGGGTAGGAGTTTGAAATTAAATGGTTCTGAAGCTAGAAACATGTTGAATGCTTACATTTACAGAAAACGTGGAAATGAGAACTTCTTGGGAACCATGGAGAAAGATAGAGATGTTTTCTGATCAGACCAAATGTTACACATAATTTAGCCAAGAAAGGATAGGAGATGTTTGATTAGAATGATGTGAAGATGGCGTGGTGATACTTCGAGTGAATAATTTTAGTAAAAAATGTTGTGTTGCGGGCTAGATTGCAAGAAAATATTGTGAGTCATGAGAGCTATTAGAAAATGAATACTGGCTATCTATTATCTTCACAGGAACATATCCAATGATTTTTATTTGAAGATAAAATGCTGGAATCTCTAGTACTTCAAGTGACACAACTGCTGCCAAGAAATGACAGCTTATTAGAAGTGAATACCTACAGGGAGCAGATTGTTTTTAAAAAATGGTATTTTATAGAATGTTGTAACTAACAACTTTTTTATACATACACGTGAGCATGACACCACATTTTAAGAATTATTCCAGTTTGGCAAAGATTCCTGCTGTTTTTCATCCCTTAACTGTGATACAATATCTATACAAATATTACTATGGGATTTTTTTCTGGTGTCTTAAAGGTCAATGCAGAATATAACTATATGGTAAAAAAGGAATACATCATTACTGATCATTTTAAAGAAAAAAATTACAGGGAATTGACTTATTCATAGATGTTAGTGAAGTTAGTGCCCTTGCCTAAGGCATGCATGAAAGACAGAATACTCAAGCACTCTTGACATTTTTCTGGTTTTACAGTTAAAACATCACTTTTATTCCATTTGCTTATTCTATTAACACAACTTATTAGTAGATCTGTTGCTAATAGAGGACTGCCTTTCAAAAAATTCTTTGTTTTTGATTAAACCTCCAATTAGAGAACTGAAAAAAATATTTTCCACTGGCTTCTTCTTCCTGTACCTTAATATTCACCACCACCTATCAATAATTTATATTAAAATAAACTATAGAGTAGAAGACCTTAACAATTCAAGTTATGAATAATTTTTTAACAAAAACACATGCATGAATACTTGTTCAGTTCTGTTTCTATCCTATTTTCTGAAAAATTTTGGCATATCTTTTACATAGCTGGCCATTTAAGTACGATTCTATAAATGCAGTTTTTCCTATTTCTCTTAAAGACACCTTATTATAAGTGATTGAATATGAATATAGAACTATCAACATATACATGTGGGGCAAAAATAAATAAAGCATGGTTTTACTGTTTTCATATTAAGCTTATAACAGCTTCTAAAAATAGCAATTATTTATAGTTTGGGGATTATAAATTTCTTTCAAGCGTATTAGTTCATCTAATAATTACTTTTTTGAAAAGTGGCACCCCCCCTCAGCTTTTCAAGAGTGAAATTAATAAGTGATCAATTAAAATAATGATAAAGTACTTATTAAAGCATTTAGGGAATTCCTTCTTTGTTTGATGTTAAGGTTTACTTTATCCTTGTGCACATCGGTTAGAAGATACCAATATTGCCTTTACAGGATATTTCCTAAATTTATTTTTGTGATTGTCAAATTATGAAGAATGGAATAAAGAAAGTAAGCCAGACATGAAAATCTGTTTATTTTCTAGAGGAAAATAAACATAAAAGTCAAACAAATATCTCAGGTATGTTTTTACTTCAAATGTATAATGAATCAAGATTAACCTAGTCCAGGACAATATACCAGGGCAGAAAAATATGGTATTTTGTATATTAATTACTTGCCTACCTTGTTATATCTGTGGAATGCACATGAAAAACACTTTGATAGAGTTTTAAGAATACATAAAGCAATGAAAGATCTGATCTTCCTCCCTCATTTCTCAGTCTTATATAGCATCTTATTGGGAAAGGTGACCATGAGATGTGACTTTTATGTAAACAATATGAAACCTCAGTTTCACTAATTTTTAAAAGACTAAAAATCCATGGTTGTGGTCAAAAATAAGAAAGTAAGTTTGGTATGATCTAGAAAGAGTGGTAGGAGGCAGCTGAATTTTTGAAGTTCCAAAGGCTAGAAACAAATGTGTTGAAAGCTTAGATAAGCAAAACCTATGGGGTATCCAGTGATAAACTGTGTAAGACTTTTTTTCAAATGAGGAAATTTTATGTAGAAAACACATTTTTTAAGAGGCATCAATACAGTGAGAAAGTGATACAAATTTTGTAGATGGGAAAGTTTATTATCATTCACAAATTAATAAATAAATGTAATGTAAATCCAATAAGTATCCCAGCTAAGAGTTTTTTTTGTTTCTGAATTGGAAAAATCTAAAATTTATATGGAAGAACAAATAAATGTCAGAGGATAATAAATCAAGCATATATGGAAAATTTCCTTATCAGCAATTGAGCTAAAATATGAGCCTGGGGTATTAATGGTAAGAATAAAGAAGTAGAACACTATATCAGAATCGAGATCCCAAACACAAATCCATATATGGAAACTTGGTATGTGATAAAGGTGAACTTAGAAATGTAGGAAGAGAGGTTTCATTACCACCTAGGTTGTAGAAAGCCACAGGAGAACATCACTTCTGCTGTAACAACAAACACAAGCTGGACAATCTGTGAAAGCACACCTTTTTCTTGAGCCCAACAGAGGGTTGACATTGAGCAACAACTAGGTGAACCGAATTCCAATTTGTGATGACTCCCTGTGATAGAGATGGATATGCGCACCTTCTCTTTTGATAGAAAATGGGAAGAATATAGGAGGAAGAGGCAGTGACTAAAAAACTGTGTAAGAAGAAAGTAGCTATAATCTTTAAAATTTCATAAAGGCTAAGTGTTAGTTAACATTACAGCTTAAAATCCCTGGGATCCTTAAAACACAAGGGGAGTCCATACTCAACCACTCAAAACCACTCAAGTGGTTTTCCACAGGCCTCAACTGAGTGCTCAATATGAGATTGAGAATGAGGCAGGAGACTTGAGAGAGATCTGCTTCGGAAAGAACAAACCACTACCCAGGTCCTTTTCAAATGTAAAACAAGAACTTTAAGTCACCCATGGAGAGGCAGGACACCCATTTGCTCCCCCTCTCCTGTCCCTGGTCCCAGGCAAAAATAACTGCCATTGAGGGAAGGGTTCAACAAAAGTTGTCTGTCCATGGGAGAGGGGAAGGAAACCTGCTTGTGCCAGGAACTTGCACTGATACAAACTATAGATCTGCTAATACAAGGGAGAGAAAGGAAACTAACCCACCCAAGATCAACCACTGATAAAAAAGCAGTTTCCTTACTATGTGAAAGAGCAGTCAGGACACTAAGAAAGCCCCAGTGCGAGCAGTCAGGACACTAAGAAAGCCCCAGTGCTGAGGTTTAGGCACAGAGGGTCTGCCTAAGATGGAAGTTAAACTAGTAGAGCAGAGAACCCATCTCTGACCCATTTTAAGCCTAACACAAAATATAAACAACAGCAGTCCATCACTAAGTGAATGGCAAACAAACAAACAAGTGACAACAAAAAAATCCCTCTGTAGTACAGGCATGCAAGACCTGAATTTATTGGAGAAGTAACCCTAAGAAAAACTCTGAAAAAATTCAAGACCATGGATAAGATCAAGATTACAACAGATTTTAACCACTACTATGAGTTAAAACCTGTGGTGAATTGAAGATAACTATAGATACAACAAAACCCCAAAGGCATCTCAATTATTGCTTAGATTGACTCAACAGTGTATCATAATAGCCTAAACAACAACAAAAAAGGTATGCCCTTTATGTAAATACTATTAATCCTTACCTCTAAATTCTTCTACACACTTTGTTCTGCATTCAAAGACATAGAGAGAGAGCCCACAAAAAAGAAAAAAACTCTTCATTGTCAGAGATAAATCTATCAGTAGGGCCACACCAGACGTTCTCCAGATACTGAACTATCTAGATAAGTACTTTAAAATAGACACACACAAAAAACCCCACTAAAACTAAAATAAAAATGCAAAGAAAAAAGAAACACTGGATACAAAAAAATATACAAATACTAACAGACTTCTTATCAGAAACATGAAAGCCAGAAAACAATGGAGTGACATCATTCAAGTACTGATAGGAAAAACAAAAAATCTAACCCAGGAGCCTGTATCTAGCAAACATATATATATATATATATATATTTTTTTTTTTTGCAGTACGCGGGCCCCTCACTGCTGTGGCCTCTCCTGCTGTGGAGCACAGGCTCCGGACGTGCAGGCTCAGCAGCCATGGCTCAAAGCCCAGCTGCTCCGCGGCACGTGGGACCCTCCCAGACCGGGGCACGAACCCGTGTCCCCTGCATCGGCAGGCAGACTCCCAACCACTGCGCCACCAGGGAAGCCCTAGCAAACATATTTTAAAAAACAAAAATAAAATAAAGATATTTTCAGACAAAGCTGAGATAAATCACTGGCAGTAGACCTGGAGTAAAGTCAATGATAAAGGGAGTTCAACAGCCAAAAGATGGTGCTATATAGAAACTTAAATCAATTCAACAAAATGAAGGGCAGGCATGGTGAGATTTATAATGAATAAAAATTTTCTTCTTCCCTTTTCTTTTAAAAACTATCTTAAGGAAAAATGGTAACAATATATCAGGATTTATGCCAATATAGAGATAAACTATATGAAACAAAAGAATAAATGATGGGAGGAAGAAAATTGAAGTATTACATTGTAAGGTTCGAAAATGACACATGAAGGGCCATATTATTTGAAGGTACACTGTGATAAGCAAAAGATGTATATAGCCTAGAAAACACTAAAAAATAAAAGTAGTATAATTAAGAAAAGAACACAGATAAAAGATGGGAAATCGGGCTTCCCTGGTGGCACATTGGTAGAGAGTCCGCCTGCCGATGCAGGGGACAAGGGTTCGTGCCCCGGTCCGGGAGGATCCCACATGCCACAGAGCGGCTGGGCCCGTGAGCCATCGCCACTGAGCCTGTATGTCCAGAACCTGTGCTCCGCAATGGGAGGGGCCACAACAGTGAGAGGCCCGCGTACCACAAAAAAAAAGGGAAATAAAAGTCCAGTTAATCTCCAAATAGTAGGGAAACAAGAAAAAAGAGGAACAAAGAGAAAATGGGAAAAAAATATAAAACAGAAAGATGGTAGATTGAAATCCAACCACACCAATAACTATAATAAATCTATGTAATAGAAAAAGCATAACTGAAGCCAGAGATTGTCAAAATGGATTAAAAAACAACATACAGGCATACCTCAGACATTTTGCAGGTTTGGTTCCAGACCATCAAAACAAAGTGAATATTGCAACAAAGAAAGTTGCACAAATCTCTTGGTTTCCCAGCGCATATAAAAGTTATGTTTACACTATATTCTACTAAGTATGCGGTCGTATTATGATTAAAAAATATACATACCTTAATTTAAAATGCTTTCTTGCTAAAAAAAGTTCATCTGAGCCTTCAGCAAGTCATATTTTTGCAATAGTAACATCAAAAATCACTAATCACAGATCACCACAATAAATATAATAGAAATAGAAAAGTTTGAAATATTGAGAGAACTACCAAAACAGAGAGACAGAAGCAAATGTTATTGGAAAAATGGCACCAATAGACGTTCTTGATGCAGGGCTGCCACAATACGTAAAAAACACATCTGCCAAGTGCAATAAAGTGAAACATAATAAAACTAGGTTTGCTTGAGGAAAATAAATGGACCAAGATGGCAGAGTAGAAGGACATGCTCTCACTCCCTTTTGTGAGAACATCAGAATCACAAGTAGCTGGACAATCCTTGACAGAAAGACACTGGAACTCACCATAAAAGATACCCCATATCCAAAGACAAAGGAGAAGTCACAATGAGACGGTAGGAGGGGCACAATCACAGCAAAATCTAATCCCATAACTGCTGGGTGGGTGACTCACAGAATGGAGAACACTTATACCACAGAAGTCCACCCACTGGAGTGAAGGTACTGAGCCCCACGTCAGGCTTCCCAACCTGGGGGTCCGGCAACGGGAAGAGGAATTCCTAGAGAATCAGACTTTGAAGGCTAGTGGGATTTGATTGCAGGACTTCGACAGGACTGGGGGAAACAGAGACTCCACTCTTGGAGGGCACACACAAAGTAGTGTGCCCAGTGGGACCCAGGGGAAGGAGCAGTGACCCCGGGGGAGACTGAACCAGACCTACCGGCTAGTGTTGGGGGGTCTCCTGCAGAGGCTGGGGGTGGCTGTGGCTCACTGTGGGGACAAGGACACTGGCAGCAGACACTGGCAGCAGAAGTTCTGGGAAGTACTCCTTGGTGTCAGCCCTCCCAGAATCTGCCATTAGCTCCAACAAGGAGCCCAGGTAGGCTCCAGTGTTGGGTCGCCTCGGGTCAAACAACCAAGAGGGAGGGAACCCAGACCCACCCATCACCAGTCAACTGGATTAAAGTTTTACTGCCCTCTGCCCACCACAGCAATAGTCAGCTCTACCCACCACCAGTCCCTCCCAACAGGAAACCTGCACAAGCCTCTTAGATAGCCTCATCCACCACAGGGCAGACAGCAGAAGCAAGAAGAACTAAAATCCTGCAGCCTGTGGAACAAAAACCACATTCACAGAAAGATAAACAAGAAGAAAAGGCAGAGGGTTATGTACAAAATGAAGGAACAAGATAAAACCCCAGAAAAACAAGTAAATGAAGTGGAAATAGGCAACCTTCCAGAAAAAGAATTCCGAATAATGATAGTGAAGAAGATCCAGGACCTCAGAAAAAGAATGGAGGCAAAGATAGAGAAGATGCAAGAAATATTTAACAAAGACTTGGAAGAATTAAAGAACAAACAGAGATGAACAATACAATAACTGAAATGAAAACTACACTAGAAGGAATCAATAGCAGAATAACTGAGGCAGAAGAACGGCTAAGTGACCTGGAAGACAGAATGGTGGAATTCACTGCTGTGGAACAAAATAAAGAAAAAAGAATGAAAAGAAATGAAGACAGCCTAAGAGACCTGTGGGACAACATTAAACACAATAACATTCACATTATAGGGGTCCCAGAAGGAGAAGAGAGAGAGAAAGGACCAGAGAATATATTTGCAGAGATTATAGTCAAAAACTTCCTTAATATGGGAAAGGAAATAGCCACCCAATTCAAGGAAGCACAGCGAGTCCCATACAGGATAAAACCAAGGAGAAACATGTCGAGACACACAGTAATCAACTTGGTAAAACTTAAAGACAAACAAAAATTATTGAAAGCAGAAAGGGAAAAACGACAAATAACATACAAAGGAACTCCCATACGGTTAACAGCTGATTTCTCAGCAGAAACTGTACAAGCCAGAAGGGAGTGGCATGATATACTTAAAGTGATGAAAGGGAAGATCCTACAATAAAGATTACTCTACCCGGCAAGAATCTCATTCAGATTAATGGAGAAGTCAAAAGCTTTACAGACAAGCAAAAGTTAACAGAATTCAGTACCACCAACCAGGTCTACAACAAATGCTAAAGGAACTTCTCTAAGTGGGAAACACAAGAGAAGAAAAGGACCTACAAAAACAAACGCAAAACAATTAAGAAAATGGTCATAGGAACATACATATTGATAATTACCGTAAACGTGAATGGATTAAATGCTCCAACCAAAAGACACAGGCTTGCTGAATGGATAAAAAAACAAGACCCATATATGCTGTCTACAAGAGACCCACTTCAGACCTAGGGACACATACAGACAGAAAGTGAGGGGATGGAAAAAGATATTCCATACAAATGGAAAGCAAAAGAAAGCTGCAGTAGGAATATTCATATCAGATAAAATAGCCTTTAAAATAATGTTCCAAGAGACAAGGAAGGACACTACACAATGATCAAGGGATCAATCCAAGAAGAAGATATAACAATTATAAATATATATGCAACCAACATAGAGGCAACTCAATACATAAGGCAACTGTTAACAGCTGTAAAATAGGAAACTGACAGTAACACAATAATAGTGGGGGAATTTAACACCTCACTTACACCAATGGACAGATCATCCAAAATGAAAATGAATAAGAAAACAGAAGCTTTAAATGACACAATAGACAAGATAGATTTAATTGATATTTATAGGACAGTCCATCCGAAAACAGCAGATTATACTTCCTTCTCAAGTGAGCATGGAACATTCTCCAGGATAGATCACATCTTGGGTCACAAATCAAGCCTCAGTAAATTTAAGAAAATTGAAATCAAATCAAGCATCTTTTCTGACCACAATGCTATGAGAATAGAAATGAATTACAGGGGAAAAAACATGAAAAACACAAACACATGAAGGCTAAACACTACGTTACTAAATAACCAAGAGATCACCGAAGAAATCAAAGAGGAAATCAAAAAATACCTAGAGACAAATGACAATGAAAACACGACAATCCAAAACCTATGGGATGCAGCAAAAGCAGTTCTAAGAGGGAAGTTTATAGCTATGCAAGCCTACCTCAAAAAACAAGAAAAATCTCAAATAAACAATCTAACCTGACACCTAAAGGAACCAGAGAAAGAAGAACAATCAAAACCCAAAGAAATCATAAAGATCAGAGCAGAAATAAATGAAATAGAAACAAAGAAAATAGCAAGGATCAATAAAACTAAAAGCTGGTTCTTTGAGAAGATAAACAAAATAGATAAACCATCAGCAAGACTCATCAAGAAAAAGAAGGAGAGGACTCAAATCAATGAAATTAGAAATGAAAAAGGAGAAGTTACAACAGACACTCCAGAAGTACAAAGCAACCTAAGAGACTACTACAAGCAAGTTTATGCCAATAAAATGGACAACATGGAAGAAATGGACAAATTCTTAGAAAGGTATAGCCTTCCAAGACTGAACCAGGAAGAAACAGAAAATATGAACAGACCAATCACAAGTAATGAAATTGAAACTGTGACTAAAAATCTTGAAAAAACAAAAGTCCAGGAGCAGATGGCTTCACAGGTGAATTCTATCAAATATTTAGAGAAAAGCTAACATCCATCCTTCTCAAACTCTTCCAAAAACTTGAGGAGGAAGGAACACTCCAAAACTTATTCTATGAGACCACCATCACCCTGATAACAAAACCAGACAAAGATACTACAAAAAAAGAAAATTACAGACCAATATCACTGATGAATATAGATACAAAAATCCTCAACAAAATACTAGCAAACAGAATCCAACAACACGTTGGCCAAGTGGGATTTACCTCGGGGATGCAAGGATTCTTCAATATATGCAATTCAATCAATGTGATACTCCATATTAACAAATTGAAGAAAAAAAACCATATGATCATCTCAATAGATGCAGAAAAAGCCTTTGACAAAATTCAACACCCATCTATGATAAAAATTCTCCAGAAAGGGGGCATAGAGGGAACCTACCTCAACATAATAAAGGCCATATATGACAAAGCCACAGCAAACATCATTCTCAGTGTTGAAAAACTGAAAGCATTTCCTCTAAGATCAGGAACAAGACAAGGATGTCCACTCTCCACGCTATTATTCAACATAGTTTTGGAAGTCCTAGCCATGGCAATCATAGAAGAAAAAGAAATAAAAGGAATACAAATTGGAAAAGAAGAAGTAAAACTGTCACTGTTTGCAGATGACATGATACTACACATAGAGAATCCTAAAGATGACACAAGAAAACTACTAGAGCTAATCAATGAATTTGGTAAAGTTGCAGGATACAAAATTAATGCACACAAATCTCTTGCATTCCGATACACTAATGGTGAAAAATCTGAAAGAGAAATTAAGGAAACACTCCCATTTACCACTGCAAAAAAAGAATAAAATACCTAGGAATAAACCTTCCTAGGGAGTCAGAAGACCTGTATGCAGAAAACTATAAGACACTGATGAAAGAAATTAAAGATGATACAAACAGATGGAGAGATATACCATGTTCTTGGATTGGAAGAATCAATATTGGAAAAATGACTATACTACCCAAAGCAATGTACAGGTTCAATGCAATCCCTATCAAATTACCAATGGCATTTTTTATGGAACTAGAACAAAAAATCTTAAAATTTGTATGGAGCCACAAAAGATCCCGAATAGTCAAAGCAGTCTTGAGGGAAAAAAACGGAGCTGGAGGAATCAGACTCCCTGACTTACAGTCCTACAAAGCTGCAGTAATCAAGACAGTATGGTATTGGCACAAAAACAGAAACATAGATCAATGGAACAAGATAGAAAGTCCAGAGGTAAACCCACGCACCTATGGTGAACTAATCTATGACAAAGGAGGCAAGGATATACAATGGAGAAAAGACAGTCTCTTCAACAAGTGGTGTTGGGAAAACTGCACAGCTACATGTAAAAGAATGAAATTAGAACACTCCCTAACACCATACACAAAAATAAACTCAAAATGGATTTGAGACCTAAATTTAAGCCCAGACACTATAAAACTCTTAGAGCAAAACATGGGAAGTACACTCTTTGACATATTTCACAGCAACATCTTTTTGATCCACCTCCTAGAGTAATGGAAATAAAAACAAAAATAAACAAATGGGACCTAATGAAACTTCAACGCCTTTGCACAGCAAAGGAAACCATAAACAAGACGAAAAGACAACACTCAGAATGGGAGAAAATATTTGCAAACGAATCAACAGACAAAGGATTAATCTCCAAAATATATAAACAGCTCATGAAGCTCGATATTAAAAAAACAATCCAATCCAAAAATGGGCAGAAGACATAAATAGACATTTCTCCAAAGAAGACATACAGATGGCCAAGAAGCACATGAAAAGCTGGTCAACGTCACCAATTATTAGAGAAATGCAAATCAAAACTACAATGAGGTATCACCTCACACCAATTAGAATGGGCATCATCAGAAAATCTACAAACAACAAATGCTCGAGAGGGTGTGGAGAAAAGGGAACCCTCTTGCACGGTTGGTGGGAATGTAAATTGATACAGCCACTATGGAGAACAGTATGGAGGTTCCTTAAAAAACTAAAAATAGAATTACCATATGATCCAGCAATCCCACTACTGGGCATATACCCAGAGAAAACCACAATTCAAAAAGACACATGCACCCCAATGTTCATTGCATCACTATTTATAATAGCCAGGTCATGGAAGCAACCTAAATGTCCATCGACAGACGAATGGATAAAGAAGTTGTTGTGTATACATATAATGGAATATTACTCATCCATAAAAAGGGACGAAATTGGGTCATTTGTTGAGACGTGGATGGATCTAGAGACTGTCATACAGAGTGAAGTAAGTCAGAAAGAGAAAAACAAATATCGTATATTAACGCATATATGTGGAACCTAGACAAATGGTACAGATGAACCGGTTTGCAGGGCAGAAATTGAGACACAGATGTAGAGAACAAATGTATGGACACCAAGGCGGGAAAGACGCAGTTGGTTGGAGGTGGTTGTGTGATGAATTGGGTGATTGGGATTGACATGTATACACAGATGTGTATAAAATTGATGACTAATAAGAACCTGCTGTATAAAAAAATAAATAAAATAAAATTTAAAAATTAAAAAAAGAGAACAGATGAAAAGCCAAAACTGATTATTTTATTCCTAGTGACATTTTATATGTTAATTAATTATTTCAAAAATTTTTCAGTTGATTATATTGGATTTGATAGAAATACAATAATATAAGCAGCAATTAATAATAATGTTTGTCTCATCCTTGGCAATATTTACCCCTTAAAATATCACTTCTCATGTCAAATTTCATGTGCTATTTCTAGAATAATATTAATAGTGGAGATGGTAGGCATTACTATCACAATTCTTATTCTAGAGATGAAAATAAAACTTTTAATGTTTTACCATTAAAAAATAAATAAATAAATAAATAATAAAACTAGGTATGCTTATATATGCCCTTTAAAAGAAACTTGTTTTAAATGTAAAGACAAAGAGGTCAAAAGTAAAAGGATAAAAATACATATAGCACATGAAACACTAAGCATAAGAGAGGTTGAGACGATATTTTACTATCACATGCAGTAACTTTAGCCCAGGGAATTTTTACCAGAAATATAAATAGAAATTTCATGAAGTTTGTACAGATTAAGTACATAAAAGATATAACAACCCTAAATTCTATGCAGTGAACAAAGATTTCTAATATATAACCCAAAACTGACATAACTTAAGGAGAAAGAGAAATCCACAATTATATTTGGATACTTTATCATTCTACTTGCAGTAATTTATAGAAAAATGCAAAATATCTGAAATATATAGAACGCTTGAACACTGTCAATCAGATGAACATAACTGAAATTGACGGAAAACTGTCAAATGCCAAGTTTATTTAGCCATTATTTGGGTTGTTTCTGCTCTTAGTAACATTGCCATTCTTTTATATCTTTTGACATAAACCTATTATGTTCATATATAATTTTAGATGGATTGTCAAGATCAGCTGGAATGCATAATTCATAGGTAAAATATATTGCCAGATTGCAGCACAAAAACATTAAACTCTAATTTTTGTTTTATTCAATTCATCTAGTTCATCTTTCCCAGGAATTATTAAAACTTTTCCTAGTTTATTAATCCTACTTCTTATCTTCTCTTTCTTGAGTGTATGACTATTTTCCCAAGCAATCCTGCATTGTAGCATCTACTTCTGTCTTTAACACAGTATAAAAATAATTTCACTTCTGTCTTTTTGTGTGGTTACACAGGGCTGAAACATATGAGTCCTTGGCTCAACCATTTTTCCAAGCATTCATCAAGATGCTGGGCTTCAGATGCTTTTTACATTAGAATGGCTTTTACTCATGTTTATAAAGTCTTGAGTTATATGTCTTTATGGTGTCTACTAGCTCCTACATGTTTTGTACAATCACCCCTCTGGCCTTCTTACATGGTAGTCCACCGGGTCAGAAGAACAACTTTTATGTTATTAAAGAACTTAGTGACTGTAACATGATTAAATTAGATCTATAACTTCAGCACACTGAGATTTTGATAGCCAGTTTATGCTCACAATTCTTTATGAAATAAATTAGTTTATTCATGCCTTCAGTATTTTTGATCATCTATTATGAAATAATTATTGTTTTATGAAGTAACAAGCTCCTCATGGAGCTTGTTGTTTAACTGGGGTTTATAATCGCACAAAATCTTTTACTAGTAGTTACTAAATATTCAATGAATAGAAATGAAATTATCTTTTTAAATTCTAGAAGCAGAAATCTAACTTTGGGGGTAAACACGTTCTCTTTCCTTAATGTTTAGAGACACAGAAATAAGGTATAATGTGAGAGAATATAAAAACATTATTCTAAATGTCATAAGATGGTGGTGAAGGGAAGTCCTTGAACAAAATGAACTAGGTTTCTTGCTTTAATTAGGCCCCAATTGTTTTTTTTGTTCTACTTGGAGTCTACTAAAGGTTTTTTTTTCTTAATGTCTTTAGTACTTGTACATAGGCTGTTTCAGTGAGTTTAAAAATTGCTAAGAATTAGTGCCTCGGCTCTCCCATTAAGATTGATATTTAGCCTTTATAACTTTGCTTACTAAAAGCTAAATCTTCATCAAGATGAATCATGTATTTGACATTTATGTTTCAGAAATGTTAGCAGAAAATTGATATATAATACTGGTAATAATTATGACATTAAATTGTATTTATATACTTTGTTCATCCCAAATCTCTAAACATTTTGTAAAATTAGAAACTTTTGTTCAACTGGAACAAGGTAGTAAACTTTCAAATTATATAATGTAAAATGTTAGCAAAAGAATACCTGTAAATTTCTGCAGGTAAAATCATTTACACAAAGTTGAACAAAATGAGACTGCTCTCATGGTGTTTGCTCAGCAATTCTAGATGTGGGTATTGATATACTTTCTTTGGAGAAGGAAACTGAGAGACAGAAGAATATATCTTCCCCCAAATTATACAGTTAATAAATGGCAGAGCTTGGATTCAAACTCAGTTCTTAGGCCTTTTCATTAAAACAACTCCTTCTTAATCTTCAAAATACCGTACCATCAAACTCTCCCAGTCACTGAGTGACTCTACATGAAAAAAATAAAACTCCATTGTCCCCTTTCTCTATGAACCTTTTATCTGATTCATCTGCACATTTTCTCTAATAAGTAGAGACAAAGAGCACAAACACTTCATATTGCTCTATTTACCACATTCCTATACAGTATGTAGATTTCACATATATTATTAAAAATGTGCTATTAGAGATATAATTATACAACTGTACCATTGTATATTATTACTAAAGAATTATTTCTACAGTGTGATATTCACATTATTTAAAAAAAAACTGAAGCAATGATCAATATTGAAAGAATTAATATATAGGTTAAGAACTTTAGAATTTTATTTGTTCGCTGAATGCTGACATTTCAACATAGTTGTGTCTTTAGAGTCTGTTTTAATGGAATAGCTATTCTACTTACAAAGGTAATGATGGTGTATGTATTACAAGGCTTTTTTTTTCTTTTTTAAAATTTATTTATTTTTTTATAGTAGGTCTTCGTTGGTTACTTATTTTATTTTTTAATATTTATTTATTTTTTTATTGGAGTATAGTTGCTTTACAATGTTGTGTTAGTTTCTGCTGTACAACAAAGTGAATCAGCTAAATGTATACATATATCCCCTCCCTCTTGGACCTCCTCTCGCCACCCCCATCCTACAGTAGGTCCTTGATAGTTATTTATTTTATCTATTTTAAGTATAGCAGTGTGTACATGTAAATCCCAAACTCCCAATCTATCCCTCCCTCCACCCTTCCCCCCGGTAACCATAAATTCATTCTCTAAGACTGTGAGTCTGCTTTTCTCTTCTGTAAATAAGTTCATTTGTATCATTTTTTTTTTTAGATTCCACATATAAGCATCAAACTCTCCCAGTCATTGAATGATTCTTTCTTACAAGACTTTTAACTGTAGAAGCCTAGTTAACTAGCAATTAACAACAAAAATGTTTTTTTATATATTCTTTTAAAATTCTCTATCTTGATATATACACAATATACTCTGCATATCCTGTTTATAGATATACATGTATATCTGTAGTAAATACTTATATTTTTACCAACATAACCTAAATCTTTTAGTCTAATCTATTTTTGGTGGGGGAGGGGAGGGTATTTGTATGTGTGTATGTATGACTCTTTGTAGAAAAATTTATTTTCTCAAGGAAAAATATTGCTAATCTGGATTTAAGGAGCCCTACATCTAGTTCTTGTTTATTCTGCTACTAATCACCTATGCAACTACAGAAAAATTATTAATTCTTCTTAAGATTAGGTTCTCTACCTGGACAAAGACTGAAGAATATAATCTCCAAAGCTATTTTATAGTTTAGTTCATCTGTTTTGCTAATGCTATTTTGTGTTCCTTTTAATTATTACTTACATGAATCTCATGTTTATAGATGATTGCTAGAAAGTAAACACATAAAACAAAGTAGAAAAAAATGACACCCCAAACCTATTTGAAATATTTGTCCATATTTTAAAGTCACAGTATATATCCATATTTATATCTATATCTTAAACATGTATAGCTTGGGCATCTTTTCATATAAATTATAATTATACAATGTTTTATTATTCCATGACTTGTTTTATTCATTTATCAGTATACCTCAGATTTTATTTGTAAAAATATAGATTATTGTTTTTGCCAGATGCAAGGCATTTTATTGTATGGGTATAGCCATGTTTTCCTTCTACTGATCATTATTTATTTTACTCCTATTCTATTGGTGATGACAAAATTTTAATAATAATTTAGATTGAGAAACCTACACAAACAATTATTAAAAATGATAACTGTTTCAATCCAACCAGGCTTCTCTTGTCTTCCATGTCACTTCTGCCCAATGTTTTAGTTTAACTTCAAAATTAATATTTTTAGTATAGCCAATGGCTTTTAAGATCTATATATTTACCTCTATATATTTACCCCACTGTTCTCTTTATTTGACTACTGTATCTCTCTCCATTCTCTAGTTATTTTGGTAAAAGTTTTTCAGTGGTAAAGTTCTTTAATCGTTGTCTCAAAATAATGTTAATTCACCCTTATTCTTTTTTTTATTAATTAATTTTATTTTTATTTATTTTTGGCTGTGTTGGGTCCTCATTGCTGTGCGCAGGCTTTCTCTAGTTGCGGTGAGTGGGGGCCACTCTTCGTTGCAGTGCATAGGCTTCACTATGGTGGCTTCTTTTGTTGCAGAGTATGGGCTCTAGGCGTGCGGGCTTCAGTAGCTGTGGCACACAGGCTCAGTAGTTGTGGCTCACAGGCTCTAGGGTGTAGGCTCAGTAGCTGTGGTGCACCAGCTTAGTTGCTCCGTGGCATGTGGGATCCTCCCGGACCAGGGCTTGAACCCGCGTCCCCTGCATTGGCAGGCGGATTCCCAAGCACTGCACCACCAGGGAAGCCCTACCCTTATTCTTGACTGAGTTTAACAGTGCACAGAATCTAGGTTAATAGTGACTTCTCTCAGCATTCTAATTATGTATTGTATTATATTCTTGGTCCAGAGAAATCTGTGCTGTACATATTTACTATAATGTATGTGTGAATTTACATTGCTTTTTTATTCTTTTTGTTGTGCTTTCTCACCTTAAGAATTCATGTCTTTGACAAATTTTAAAAAATAATTTGTCCTTTCTTTGAATATTGCTTCTTTCATATTTAGTTTTTCATTATCAGATTTATGCTAGATCTTATAATTTTCTAACTTTTTAAACTGTGTATTTCTTCCCCTCCACATGCTCTCCCCCATCCCAAAAGTTTGATTAGAATTAATACATTTTTATCCTACCTTTTAAAAGTTTTCTGACAGATTTAGAAACTATATTCCATATATCTTCATTACTGGTTGCCCTTGATTTTTAAATAAATGTATTAAAAGATAAATTTCAACCAATTTCCAGAGTTAGTCAGTATCTTTATCCTATTATACTTATATAATTCAAAATTGTTTGATTACTAATTATGTTTAATTATATTTCATTTTATTCCAATGTCTCCTAATTATTGCCATAAATTGGAAAGCAATATCAGCAAAATTACTAGGGCTTAATGGTAACTTTAACTCTATTTTTTTCTCTTTCTTAAACTATAGCTGCCTTACAATATATCAGTTGCAGGTGTACAGCACAGTGATTCAATATTTTTACAGATTACACACGATACAAAGCTATTATAAAATACTGACTATATTCCCTGTGCTGTACCTTACATCCTCGTAACTTATTTTATAACTAATAGCTTGTACCTCTTAATCCTCTTCACCTATTCTGCCCTTCTCCCAACCTCTGGTAACTATTAGTTTGTTCTTTGACTCCATTTCTTAAATTCCTGTTTTGTTGGGCCGGAGTATACCCTCAAGTGATATATCTTCAAGTGAAAGAGTGGGACGAAATATTCGTAGTCAGTATAACCTTAAAGGCAATTGTATCCAAACTATCTAACAAAGTCCTACAAATCAAGACAATCTAAAAGGAAAGTGGGCAACAGTCTTGAACTTTACAGAAAAAAAAAAGAAATGCATATGAAAATCTGCTTAATTGCAAGAAAATACAAATTGAACACCATGCAATTGGTACTAACTAAGAATTCTGAAGATATAAAGTGTTGCAAAGAAAGTGAAGCAAGCTCATTCTTATCATTGCTGGTAGAAGCACTGGTATAACCAATCTAGAAAACAATTTGGCATTACCTTCTCATACCGCAGACAAATTTTTGCCAACAAAGAGCAAGCACTGTTCTTTAACAAGGGGAGGAAGAAACTGATAAATTTAAAATATAAACTATTTTAAAGCATTGAGATATGTGCTTTACCATACATAAAACAATATTATTATGGTTTAAATCTCATAATTTGGGACATTAAAATAATCAAATATCAAAACAATACTTATTATATGATATAATATACTATCATTTAAGTAACCAAAATGATCACAAATTCTATGTAAAGTTTTCTATACACATATGTATCTAAAATATGTAAGCTATTTTGATTTGCTCAAATTTCACATATTGATTACTTTTGTGATTGGCAGGGAACAGAATCCACAGGGGGCACAAAATGCATCAACTGTTTCATGATATTCTATTTCATGTATTGTGTAGTTGAATAACAAATAATGATTTTCGTATGTTTTGTTAGGCACATACTATTTCTTACATTTCTGTTTGCATTAAATAATACTAAACATGAGTTTAAGTTGGAGTGAAAGAAGGAATAAAAACAACTTGGTGTATACATTTTAGCTTAATCTTCAAAGTTCTAAAAAATAAGATTAGACTAAATAGTGAAAAAAGGTCAGTGATATACTTCTTCCTTCCCTCATGTTCTGCTTTGGAGAAATACATACACAAAATGATGATTAAATAACATGCGGAAAAATCAAGGTGAGCCTTTGAAAGGAAGTATGGTAATAATTAAGAGCATGAGTTTTGGGTTCATAATACTAGCTCTACCACTTGTTAACTTAGTGATCCTGGGGAATCATTCCATCTCTCTTGGCCTTGGTATGTCTATTTGTAAATGGGAATTAATAGTATCTATCTCATGATGTTTTTGTGTGAATTAAACGACATATATAAAGCACTTAGATTCTCGCTCATAGTATGTACTATACAGCCCTTTGCAATTATTAACATCACCATGGAACCTCAGCATATACAGAACAGTCTATCAACATCAGACATTTTGTGATATCTATGATCATTTTGAGATAACAGAAAAATTCCACAATTAAATGTGCTGCTGGCTGCATGAGGTGGGCTGTAGTTCAGGTTATTTGATGTAATTAGTGGAACCCCAGAACCAGAGTAATGAATAATGCAGATATAACTTAACTTTTCCTGAGCATGATGCTACAGAAATGGAACAGAGAACAATACAATTCTAAAAACTATAATTTGAATATTAGAAAACTATCCAGGATAAGGAAAGAGTATAAAAACTAATTCACTCAAAAAACATCATAGACATGTATTTACACCCCAATGCTATACAGACAGTTCCAATACACTAAAAGTTCTCCTGTCTGTTTCCTTTGTAGTAAAGCACCACTCATCACCAAAACTCTTTGGCAATAGCTAATTGGATTTCCTTCGCTTTAGTCTTGCCTTATCCAGAATGTCATATCAATAGAAACACAGTATAAAGCTTTTTGGTCTGGATTCTTACTATACACATGTGTGTGTGTGTGTGTGTGTGTGTGTGTGTGTGTGTGTATATATATATATATATATATATATATGTATATATTTAAGATGCTTCCATGTTGATGCGTAAATCAACTTGTTCTTTTTTAATCACTGGATTGAATCCTATTGTATGGTTGTACAGTTTGTTTGATTCCCTCTTGAAAAAAAGCTCAGTTACTTCTAATTATATACGGGAGGTGAGGAAGATGGGGGCAGAGTATGTGACTACAAGAAAGGGAATGTGCCCTTCCTCTGCCTTTTTGTTCTATTGGGGCCCTCAATGGACTGGATGATGCCTGCCCACTATGATGAGGACAGATATTTACTCAGCCTTCTGATTCAAATGCTAATGTCTTCTGGAAACAATGTCACAGACCTACCCAGAAATAATGTTTTACCAGGTATCTGGGCATCCTTTAACCCAGTCATGCTGACATATTCACAGATTCTTTTCTTGAATGTGTCAAGTCTGATAAATCTGATGAGATACTTTGTGTCATATCTGAGTTTGGTTCTGATAGTCACTTTGTCTGTTCAAACTGTATTTTTCCTCTTTCTATGTCTCAATTCTTTGGTGAAAGTTGTTATTTTAGGGCAGTAGACACTAAGGTAAATGTTTTATGCCTGGTGATAAGCACATCTTTCCTTCTTCAAAGTCTTTAGTGTGGTGGTTTTGCTAATCTTGTCAGGAATTGGGCTTGGATTAAAATTTACTGTTTTTATGGTTACCTTCAGTGCAACTAGAAATGTCACATTCTTTGATTGAAACTTTGTTTCTCCCCATTTGGATTGGTCTTCCCTTTGTCCTGCTCCCTAGGTATACTATCTTGCATGTCTCCCAGCTGTATTCCACTGTTAAATCTTAGGTTTGCATAGATGGGGGTGTTCTGTGGTGCAGTGTGTAAGCCTCATTCTTAGGTGACACTGGTAGAGCTTTTCCCTCCCTGTTTCCCTACCATGGTTCCCAATAGTACTCTCAGTTTATACTTGTGAGGCCTTGTCCTTGAAAGTTAAACCTTTGTTCTACAGGGGAGAAAGACCCACATGCGGTCTTCAGCAAAACATTAAAAATATCTAGTTTAATCTCCTTATTGGTTTATATGGCATTTGTTGATGTTTAATGCTTGAGTCTTGTTTCTGTTTGCATGCTTCTTTTTCTCTCTAGATTTCAGGTTAGTTGCTTGTCCTGAAATTTCAATTCCCTGATAGGTAGCCAGATTTCATATTAATGACTTTTCTTGAACCTTTAAAGAAAAATAAAACAGGCAATTGTGATGCTAGTCCTATCTTTCTACATATCTGAGATCTGAGTGCTATAACAGTTTGTTTAACATTTGTCTTCTAGTTACATCATCACTGCCACTTCTTGCTTTGTGTCTATTGACTGCTTTCTTTGTTGGTTATGGGACTATTTGTATGCTTCTTGGCATGCTTAATAATTTTTTGTTAGGTATTGGACATTATGATGTTACCTGCTGAACGTCTGAAATGTGTTTTCCTTTAGATTTGTTCTGACGTACAGTTAAATTCAGGTCATTCTGACCAGTTCAAGGCCTGGTTTAAGCTTCTGACCAGTTCAAGGCCTGGTTTAAGTTTAAGCTTTGCTACCCTGGGCCTAGAGTCGGCTTTACTCTAATTCAGCAAGCTGTGTCCCTCCCTTCCAATTTCTACTAAACGTCCCAGGAGAATAATCGCTGAGGCCTCTACTCTTTGGCTGGTCAGAGCTCAAATGACTACACTATTTGCAAATGCTCTCAGCACTTTTCAGCAGCCATCTTCCATTTCTTTTTTCCCTTGACTTTTGGAGTTTTATTCCATATATATACCCCTTTCCTCAGCAAATATTCAGGATTCCTGATGCGGATCCTGCAGTTCTTTTTTCACGTAGCCTCCTTCTTTCTTAGACCCTGTCCCTCAATTTTCATTTCAGCCTTGCCAAAGTCTAATCTCCATCTCCCAAATAAGAGTTCCAGCTTCTGTGAATGATTTCTTTCTCTGCAAAGTGATCCCAAAATTTCTTAAAGAATTGAAATGATTAGAAAACTCACCCTATTTGTTTCCCTTCTCCAAGAGACCATAGTCCTGCACTGGCTGATTTCCAATGATTGAAAGTATTTTGTACAGTTTATCTAGTTTTATGGTTGTTTATGATATAATGTTAAGTTTGATCTTTATTACTTACGCCTTCCTGGAAGCTTTTTGAAAATCATGAAGTTTTATATTTTATTCTTTCCTGCCTCAACCTATATCTTTGAGATCTCTGATCTAGGCTCTAGCAAAAGATTAACTTTAATTAAAAATAACTATATAATTTAGTATTTAACCATTAACACTTTACATTGTCTTGCAAAGAACACAATTATAGATACTCTGTGACATGAATAAGTATAGAAGTGTTTGCCCCATAACCTAATGAAATGAATACTAAGTTTTATCATGTTAAAAACATCCTAGAAGACAAAATAAGAATTTTAAATATCAGCATAATGTGCTTACACAATTTTTTTAAAAATATGACTGAATGTTTATAACCCTTCTAAAAAAGACATTAATTTTTCACTTGTTTATTGGCACTTAAGTGTTTAGTAATCATATACTGGCAAACTGTAATTTTCCACAGTAAATATGTATATTAAATTATCAGTACTTTTAAAAGGGTCTAAATATTGACATTTGTTAATCTTAGCTTTCAAATGGCACTTAACTGACCATATTCTTTCGTAGGTAAAGAAATTTTCATCTATTTTTCTAGACTTTATAAAATATTTAAAATTGCAAACAAACTCGAAAGCATTTCTTATAGTGGTTATATCAATACTTTATCTTATTTTACTTCTAGATATATTTAAAATAAGAAAATGGTGTTTATTTTAAATCTATCTGAGTTGTCTAAAAAATTACTATTCAGAATAATAAACACAGGAAGATATACGGGCTGTGCATTTATGGAAAAATGCATTGTTTTGTGCTCAATTTTCATGACTAAGAAAATTAATAAACCACAGGTGTGCTTTACATGCATTGATGAAAAGTGTGTGGGCTATGATTACAACTTGGCTTCTAAATGCTTGGTACATTCACTCAAGCTTGCCAATATCTAATTGCTCTATGTTTAGGCACATTATTATTATGGACTGATTCTACAGTCCTCTGATCGAAACTGGCACATGATGTAGACATATTTTACAGTTCTCAGGCTTATAGTGTTTGAAGAATGTTGAGAAAGAGGGCCAGAAAAGAACATCCCTGATGGAAATAGCGTATTAGCTACAGGAAAATTCTTTCATATGGTCTTTTGGTGATGACTTTACACTGTGTTGTACAGATTTGGATTTAGGTAAACTCATAAGTTGTTTAATAATATTTGCAATATTACTGATGCAGCAACTTTCAGTCCAGAGATATACCACAAAAATAAAATCATTACCTTCTTTTAATAAAATACTAAGAAATAAAACTACAGCCATAAGAGCCAAATGCTGAATCAACTGCCATATTAGCTATAAACACCTAGTATTGAGAAGTCTGCATATTTTGGCCAGCTCAGTCACAAACAGATGAAGAAAAAAAATCAGGATTGTGACAAAATAGAAAATATTAGGCCTCAAAAATATATGTATCTATGGCTTTCTAAATAAGAATGTAACCAGTGTATGGTTTGTCTTTAGTAAACCAATATCTGTTTTTTTATATTTCTGGGATAGCCTCTGCTTCAATATCATTAGATATATGGTGATTCTATTAATTTTTTGAAACGAAAATGTACATAGTAACACGACTTCCCATAATCTCTCTTGGCAGTCAAAACAAAATTTAATTTTTTAAAAAGTCATTAATAGTAGAAAAGAAACAGATTTTGTATCTGAAAGTTAGACCCAAACCCAGTCAGTGTGATTGTATAGGAAATTTCCTTTCTAGGCTGTGGAACGTAGAAAGTGATATGTACTCCAGTAGATTATTTCGAGTAAAATTCAATGTGAACATGCTCTTTCATATTAATAAATATGAACTATTACTGAACTATAATTTGCTAGACAATGGTAAGAAATAAATGATGACGCTTGACCTCAATGAGCTCACAAACTTACATCTGTTTACAGAGGCAAATATACCTCGTGCAATGTTTACTGTGTTCTACTTATTCTGTGAAGTGATATGGAACTACATCATTCATCCCGTCCAGGATTAGTGGCCTAATTAGAAATAATCCACATGTCTTAATATATTTGTGGAGAGTAATCACCTTACCTTCAAATAAAAGGTTTCACTGAACTAGGTACTACATTCTTTTAAGAAAAATAAAACTGTATAAAACATAAAACAAGTTTTCATCACAATGAGTTCATAATAATCCCTGTATGGTGTCATATCTATAGATCTGCTAACTTAAATCTATACTTGTACTAAATCTTAGTCCCTGATGCTCTCTAGACCACTGAATTCTTCTCACTATGCGAATGTAATTCTTTATCTGCTATGTGATAGAAAAAGATTGATTACATATCTAGAAAAATTGGTTTTGTCTTTAAATCAAATAAACTTAGTTTTTAGAATTTAAGGTGATTCCATTTGTGGAATATTTTTAGAATAAGAAAAATATTTGAGGTATTTTTCACTACATTATAGAAATATAGGTAGACAAATGAACTACAGATAAAATTGATAACAAATGTGACTTGCACTTTATAAAATAAGCTTGCCAGTTCAGAGTATAAAACTCTAAAAACACAAAATTCTTGAAATAAGATATATCTATTAACAAAAGTATTATACGTAAAATACACGTGTGTATCTCTCTTCCTTTCACTCTCTCTCTCTCTCACACACACACACACACACACACACACACACACTTTCTTAGTAAAGTAAATAAGAAGGCCTAATACTATTTAGTAGAGAATTATCTGGGGCTGCCTTGTCAGATACAAGAGATATGCACATAGTCTAATGAGAAGAGTATATCATATGCTCCTACCAAAATCTATGTAATATTACTATATAACAGAAACTCAAAGTCACAAGGATATAATTCTTTTAGAAATATGTCTTCTCTCCCAGTAGCCAAGTTACATCTAATCTGGAGAGCAAATATTTGTACACTTGCATGAAATTTCAACTGAGTTCATTTTAAGGTAGTAAATGGGAACACTTAAATGAAATGTGTTTATGACCTACCATGATGTGGTGTTCTATAAGCCAGACAGTATCCAGAATGCTTAGTATATGAACTTTATAACACAGTAAACTTGGATTCAAGTCGTTTCCATTTTTCAAAACTTTAGACAGGTTACAAAACCTTTTTGAATCTACTTCTTCGTCTGGAATAAAGAATAAATAACCTAATTCAAATATAGTCTTGACAATTAAGTGGCAGGTTGAGTGGTTTTTGTACAACCAGCCCACAGAGAACAACTAGAAATGTTTAAGTACACAGAGACACATACACTTACATGTGTTCCAGGGTACTACAGAGATAATGATAGGGATAAAATAGCATAGTTATACAGGTAGTTGTAGAAGACCCAGTAGGGGATTAGAGGTAGAGAGGGAAACCTAGGAAACTTTGGGAGACCACTGTAAGTTAATGATCGCTCAAGAAAGCTATTGGAACGTTGTGGAACAAGCAGGCTTGCTTAACTATAAAGCCATAAATAAAAGCACGAGATATGTCCCAGGTCATTAGGTGAAAGAAAAATGTTACCACCCTTCTACTGATTTGAATAAGTGCTAAGACAGTCCTAGTTTGATTTCATAGGGTCAGACACTCTCCTACCCAACAGGAGAGGAGCTAGTGATGTAAGCCTGACATATACTCGAAGAAGGTGGTCTTTTCCCCTCCCCCACTTTCCTTTGATTATAAAACTGTAGACCACTTAATCCTCGGGGCAGAGTCTCCTCGCCTGTCTGCTTGCATCTCTCACAGCATCCTATATTAATAAATCTACTTCTTGCCTATCACTTTGCCTCTCACTGAATTTCTTCTGTGCTGAGACACAAAGAACCCGAGCCTCAGTAAGTTCAGACACCAGGTGAATGATTCTAATTAAAAGACTGTGGGTTCAAGTCCTAATCTGGGTTTGGGTCC
This sequence comes from Aethalodelphis obliquidens, assembly GCF_003676395.1. Lineage (NCBI taxonomy): Eukaryota > Metazoa > Chordata > Mammalia > Artiodactyla > Delphinidae > Aethalodelphis > Aethalodelphis obliquidens. The sequence goes on from NW_020837946.1 coordinate 41,404,888, forward strand.
TGGTACATTGGTTCAAGTCCCAATCTGACATGCACGGTTTCAATATTAGTTAGTGATGAATTGTGAGACCACAATCTGATCTACAAGATGAGAGAATTCCAGAGAGATGAACAGGTCTTTGGGGGTTGCTTTTACCTGAAGAAACTTGCCCTTTCAAAACCATAAGTGAGAATCTAGAAAATCAAGTAGAAGCTTTGATAAACTCACAGGATTAGAAATAAATGTTTGGAGCTCAGGGTTCAGAGATGATTTGGGGCCTTAATATTCTACCAGACTTTGAATTGGCACCCTAAAGGGTTACATTGTAGTAGCGACAATAAATTGGAAATAATATCAGCCCATAAGGGGCTAAAGCATAACTCAGAATCATCTCAATCTGTTCAGATTAAGGTGATCTTGGATTTCTGATACTTCTAGCCTGGCCACTTTTCAGGAGTGAGAGTAAATTTTCTCTCATGAAGAAACTATCAGTTGGGTTCCAATTCAAATTGGTGAGAAAAGAAGCTCTTAAACTCACCTCTTCAGATGGACACACCAAAACTACAGCTACATTCAGAATAATTCCTTTTGAAATAAATCTAGAAACTAGCTGAGTGACTTCAACACATTTGGCAAATGAGAAAAAAACCCAGATCAAAATAGGTAGGAGAGACTGCGACACCAACTCACCATAAGCTCTACCCTCTGAACAGTGACATACAATTGGGAGGGAAATCACAACTCCAAGCTTCTAATTGAGGAGTGAAGAACCCCTACATTTAGTGCCTCAACTTTTAAAACTTCCACCTGAGACAGCTCCTCAAAACACCTAGTTCTGAAAGCCAATGGGACTTGAGTCCACAAGGCCCACAATATTATAATAAACAAAGATAGAGTACTTAATAGGATCCTGAGCAATCACCATGCCCCCCCACCCCAGCAGGCTTGGCACAGAGGCAGCAGGCCAAAATACTCAGTCTTTCCCTGAAAGAGGACTATTTGCATATCTTAAAAGCTATAGCCTGAGGGCTGCTAAATTTGTATTCTTATTTAATACAAATTTAGCAGCAAACTGCAATAGTCTCCAGAGATGGGGAGGCTGGCCGACACCATCTTTGAACTCTCCCTCTGACCCATTCCAGGTTGCTAATTCCCTGAAAAAAAAAAAACTTGTTCACACATCTGGTGCCTTAGCTTCTGTGGCTGCCACCCAGAGGAAACACTCCTTGATAGCCTGGCTTTGGTGGCCAGAAGGACTTGTGTTCACTAGGTCAATGGGACTGTAGCAAACAAAGAAATAGTTTTTAACTGGCTATCCCCCCAGGAATCAGAGCAGAGAGAACAGACAAAGAAACTCATCTCCCAGTCTTTTCCTGAAAGAGGTCTATTATCATACTTTAGAAGCTGATTCTTGAGCAACCAGCTACCAACCAGCCTGCATCTAGGTGGTGACTGAGATCCTCCCCTTTGGGGCACTAATAGGTCTTGGCATACCCTCAATAATAGGGAATCACTAATAACAAAGAAGGCTGCTTGGATAATCACAAAGGTTTGAGAGGCAATTAGGAGCTCAGGCCTACTGAATCATAAGGTTTATCTCTTACATAAGATCACTCCTTCACTCCTACACAAGACCACTTTTTCACCTTGGAAGAGGTAGATGCTTTAGCTAAGGCACAGAACCAACACAGAGAATCAAGGGAAAAGAAACAGAGGAATATGCTTCAAGTAAAAGAACAAGATAAAACCCCTGAAAAAGAACTTAATGAAATGGAGATAAAGGACTTACCTGATAAAGAGTTTAAAATTATGGTCATAGAGATTCACTGAGGTCAGGGGAATCACACAAGAACAAAATGAGACTTTCAACAAAGAGATGAAAAATACCAAAGTACCAAACAAATCACAGAGCTGAGGATAAAATAATAGAACTGAAAATTTCAATAGAGGGGTTTGACAGCAGACTAAATGAAGCAAAGGAAAGGATCAGTGAACTCAAAGACACGGCAGTAGTATTCATTAAATCAGAGGAGCAAAAAGAGAAAAAGGAATGAAAAGGAGAAGCTAGCTTGAGGGATTTATGGGACACTACCAAGAAGACTAATATTCACATTACAGAGGTCCCAGAAAGAGAAAAGGGAAGGGATAGAAAGCTTTTTTGAAGAAATAATGGCTGAAAGTTTCCCTAACCTGGGAAAAAACACAGACATCAAAATCTAGAAAGCCTCCATGTTCCGAATAAGATGTTCCGAATAAGATGAATCCAAACAGATCCACACTGTGACATTCTACAGTTGACTCTAGAACAACATAGATTTGAACTGTGAGAGTCTACTTATACGTAGGGCTTTGTTTTTTTTTTCCCAATAAATACATACTAAAGTACTACACAATCTGCAATCGGTTGGATCTGCAATGTAAAACCTCATACAGAGGGCTAACTGTAAAATTATACACAGATTTTCAACTCTGCAGGGGGTCAGCACCCTTAACTCCCATGTTGATCAAGGGTCAGCTATATAATTAAATTGTCAAAAGTAAAATACAAGGAGAGAATCTTAAAACCATAAATAGAAAAGGTTACATACAAGAGAACCCCCATAATTCATACGGAACAAAAAAAAAAGAAAAAATCACAAATAGCCAAAGCAATCTTGAGAAAGAAGAGCAAAGATGGAGGCATCACAATTCCTGATTTCAAACTATGTTACAATGCTACTGTAATCGAAAAAGTATGGTATTAGCATAGAAACAATTCCAGAAACAGTGGAATAGAATGAGAGTCCAGAAATAAACACATGCTTATATGTCAATTAACTTATGACAAAGGAGCCAAGAACATATAATGGAGAAATAATAGTCTGTCCAATAAGTGGTGTTGGGAAAACTGGACAGCCACATGGAAAAATAGTAAAACTGGACCCCTATCTTACACCATACACAAAATCAACTCAAAATGGATTAAAGACTTAAATTTAAGACCTGAAACCATAAATCCCCTAGAAGAAAACAAAGAGGTAATCTCTTGACATTGGTCGCAACAATGATTTTTTGGATGTGACATCAAAAGCAAAGGCAACAAAAGCAAAAATAAGCAAGTAGGACTATATCAAAATGAAAAGCTTCTGTGCAGCAACAGAAACCATCAAAAAATGAAAAGGTAACTAAAGAATGGGAGAAAAATTTTACAAAACATATAAGGGGCTAATATTTTAAATATATAAAGAATTCAGGGGGCTTCCATGGTAGCGCAGTGGTTGAGAGTCCGCCTGCCACTGCAGGGGACACGGGTTTGTGCCCCGGTGCGGGAGGATCCCACGTGCCGCGGAGCAGCTGGGCCCGTGAGCCATGGCCACTGAGCCTGCGTGCTCCGCAACGGGAGAGGCCACAGGAGTGAGAGGCCTGCGTACGCCCCCCAAAAAAAAAAGAATTCACACAACCCAATATCAAAAAAAAAAAATCGGATATAAAAATGGGTGGAGGAACTGAACATACATTTCCATGATAATTGCAGCATTATTAATGAGAGTTAACACATGGAAACAACCTGTTTATCACCAGATGAAATAAGAAAATGTGATTGATATGTATATGTACATACACAAAATTGATATATTTTGTGTATGTATACATGCACACATATATAAATACATAAAATGGAAATTATTCAGCCATAAAAAAGGAAATCCTGCCTTTTGCAACAACATGGATGGACCTTGAGACTATTATGCTAAGTGAAATAAGTTAGCTGGAGAAAGACAAATACTGTATGACCTCACTTAAACTCACATGCACACAAACACACACACAACACAAGCAAACTCATTGATTCAGAGAACAGAACAGATTGGTGGTTACCAGAAATGGGGGTGGGTAGTGAAGTGGGTGAAGGTGGTCAAAGTACAAGTTTCCAGTTATAAGATAAATAAGTTCTGGGGATGTAACATACAGCATGGTTACTATAGTTAACAGTATTCTATGGTATATTTAAAAGTTAGTAAGAGTAGATCTTAAAAGTTTTCATCACAAGAGAAAAAAGGTGTCATAATGTGAAGTGACGGATGTTGGCCTAAACACTTATGTTTTATATATACATAAATATATATATAAATATATATATATAATCCTTTCTTTGTATACTCAAAACTAATACAATGTTAATGTCAATAACATCTCAATAAAACTGGAAAAAGAGACTATCAGGCATCACCTTAAATTATCACAAAACTTTTTCATATATAATGTATAAAAGAAAATTTTTAAAAAATAATCAGTCATGAAAAGAAATAAGAAAACACAAGGAAACAACCAAGAGAAATAGAAGGTTAACAGAAACAGAAACGCAGGAGACCCATGTAAAAGGGTTATCAAATTTTACTTTAAAATAGCAATGCTTTTTTATGACATAAAAATAGAACAAAAATATGATTGACAATATTTTCAGAAAACAAAAATATGTTATACATATAGTAATTTTAGAACTGAAATCTATAATGATTCAATAGATTGGTTTAAAGGCAGCTTAAAATATTTAGTGAACTGAAAAAAAGAAACAACTCTCAATGTCTTCAGGTAGCAATTGAGTACATAAAAAATAACATCCATATAGATAATTAGAATGTAAAAGTAAACAAGTTGGGTAGATAAATTCAATATACAAAAATCAAGTGTATTTATATATCCTACAACATATATTTATTAAAAGAACACATATCATTTAAGTAGCAACTAAAACTACCAAATACAATGGAATACACATACCTAGAGTTGTCCACAGAAAACTACCTAACATTATTAAAACTTTAAAAAAATACTAAGTAGATAGATGAAGCAAATTCATAGATGAAACGTCTGACAAAAGTAAAGATGCCATTTTCTCCAAATTGTTCAGTTTAAATGCATTCTGAATTAAAATTCCAGGAAATTATTTTTTGGCAATTAAGCCAATTCTAAAGTTTATATAAGAAGGCAAAGGACCCAGAATAGCAAAGAAAATATTAAAGAAGAAACAGAGAAGGAGAAGAAAGGACTTGCTACACTGAGTAAGGAGATGTACTATAACATTACAGTAGTGGAGACAGTTTAGTCTTGCTACAAGACTAGACATATACACCAAGGGAATACTGTAGAGAATCCAAAGAAAGACTCATGCAATCTCAACACTTGATTTATGACAAAGATGGACCTTCATAGCAGTGTCCAGATAGAAATCTTTTCAATAAAATATTCTGAGTTAATTGTAATATCACTATAAAAAATTTAAAAGAAGCTAGACCATTACCTCACAGCATACACAAAATCACTTGCAGGTGAGTTTTGTATGTTATTGTTATCTCTCAAGAGCCTATATAGTTACCATGTGAAAAATCCAGTCTAACCTATTAGATAATGCGAGACCACAGGAAATCAAGATGCACTGTCCCAGCTACAGGCATCCTGTATCAACCAGCTCAAACTGGCAGCTATCTGCAGAAGCATTAGTTAGCCTAACTGAGACCAGAAGAATCACCATGCCCAAAGTTATGGCACTCAAAGTTTCAAGACAAATAAATGGTTGCTGTTTAAGATCAATTTGATTTGCTATGCAGTAAAAGCTAACTAATAATATTAAACATTCATCAGATTGTTTTTTTTTAAAGGTGTAAGTTTAGGATATAAAACAACAGTACCTCTTATTCACTGATACTAGAATATAAATTGGTAGAACTTTGGAAAAGTTTTGGACGTGTTTTACTAGATATATGCATATATTCATATATATTATGGCACTACTAAATTTGAATACATATATATGCATTCCTGTATGAGCTGACAATGCCACTTAGATGTATAGCTCCAAAAATGTACACATGTGCACCAAATACTATGCACCAAAATATTCATAAAGGCAACCCAAATGTTCATCATAAATTATGGAGTCACATATTATAATACTGTACAAGAAAATAAATGATCTACAGCTATCAAAACACAATATATTTCTCCCATATACATGATTTTGAAAAAAGCGGACAACAGAAGTTATTCTGTACTTACATAAGTTTCTAAAGATAATCAGGGACTTCCCTGGTGGTCCGGTGGTTAAGACTCCACACTCCCTATGCAGGGGGCCCAGGTTCGATACCTAGTCGGGGAACTAGATCCCATGTGCTGCAACAAGACCCAGCAGAGCCAAATTAATTAATTTAAAAAAATCAAAACTAACCCAGTTATTTAGAAGTCAGGATAGGGCTTATAGGAAAAATTAGTATGATATGAATGGATCATGAAGGAGTTTCTGTGACTCTGATAACATTGTCTCTCTTCATGTGATGGCTGTTTCCATAGATTCCCTTTAGAAAAATTATTGAAATGTGCTCTTACAATTTGTGCACTTGAAGAGAATCTAGTGAGACTCAGTTTATTAGAAAGATAAAGTTTCATCTTAGTATAATAATTCTCCTATAATGTGTTATTGATTTAAGAAAGTATCATTTGTAAACCACCTTCTAGAAATTTAGACCATAAAAATACTTTTTATACCTCAATAAGCTCTGCTAGTGTTTAACCCTACGTTCACATTTGGAAGTTTTCACTGTTTTTTCTTGATTTAGATTCTTCCATCATTGTTTCTCCAGAAAAATCATCTTTATTAACGTAATCGCATCTCCCTCCAAATATGCTCTATACTTTATTAAGTCAGTCATAAATGTTTTAGTGCCTCTGACATGCCAGGCATTTTTCTAGGAACAGACAGATAAAAAGACTTGCCTTCACTGTGCTCACATTCTAGTGAGTGAAATAGATCCAATAAGTATGGCAACACAATCAAGATGTGACTTTTTCATAGCCTTAACATTCTTCTTCTCTCCTTCTTACAGAATGAAGATTATTAGAAGCAGATTATCTTCTTGCTTCAGAAATGCTATAGCATCTATCCCTGTGGCATATTGGGTTATTGGTCCCAACTCTATTCCCCCTCTGTAATAGGATAATACATCCATGACTAATGTGATGTCAACTGCCTAAGCTTTCTGTGGAAAAGTTAATTCTTCCTACCTCCTTACACTCTGGGCTTGGTCAGTGTAACATGTTTTGGCTAATAGTATGTAAGTAAATACAGTTTGCTTCATCCCAGTAGAAGCATTAAATACAACTGCATGGTTAGGCTTCACTTTTCTTGTTCCCAATATGAAAACGTGTTTCCTAGATAATGGTTATTACTCCCTTCAATGTTGAAAAAAATGATCATGGAGTTAAGTCCAGCTCAACAGAATCCAGTTAAGCATAACTAAGCTCTGTTGACCTGCCATGCAGGTGACCCACAATACCTCACGTAATGTGAGCATGTAAGCAACAAATGTTTGTGTTACATGCCAAGTAAAGAGTTATCTACTTTTTCTTTTTATAAATTTATTTATTTGGCTGCATTGGGTCTTCATTGCTGCACACGGGCTTTCTCTAGTTGTGGCGAGCGGGGCGCGCAGGCTTCTCATTGTGGTGGCTTCCCTTGCTGTGGAGCTTGGGTTCTAGGCGCACGGGCTTCAGTAGTTGTGGTGCACAGGCTTAGTTGCTCCACAGCATGTGGGATCTTCCCGGACCAGGGCTCAAACCCGTGTCCCCTGCATCAGCAGGTGGATTCTCAACCACTGTGCCACCAGGGAAGTCCAAGAGTTATTTACTTCTGCATCAAACGTTGACTATTTCAGGGCTTCCCCGGTGGGGCAGTGGTTGAGATTCCGCCTGCCGATGCAGGGGACATGGGTTCACGCCCCGGTCTGGGAAGATCCCACATGACGCGGAGCAGCTGGGCCCGTGAGCCATGGCCGCTGAGCCTGCGTGTCCGGAGCCTGTGCTCCGCAACGGGAGAGGCCACAACAGTGAGAGGCCCGCGTACCGCCAAAAAAAAAAAAAAAAGTTGACTATTTCACATAACATAAATAACAACCTGAAAAGTAATCTGGAGATATAACTACTGAGGTACCAACCCTATACTCTAATTGAGCTCAAAATTTTTTAAAATATTGATATTTCTTTTCTAAAATTAAAAAAAATTTAATTGTATTGGAGTATAGTTGATTTACAATGTTGTGTTAGTTTCAGGTGTACAGTAAAGTGATTCAGTTATACATATATATATGTCTACTCTTTTATTATATGTTGTAAATGCCCTTTTATTTCACTTGAGCTACCCAAAAGAAATATTTTAACATTATGTAATCTTTTGATTGCTTTAGATTTCTGAAGTTCTTTTGGAAGTTTATGTTGAATATTTGTGTCTGGCTAAGATTAAATACAAAGTTTTCATAAACTTGTTGGAGAACAAATTTTTTCCATAGATGTAATTAGTTCTGTGAACTCATTCACTTTATAGGATATGGTTGAAAAGTCATTTTTGGCTTAGTTGTCATTCACTACTATAATCTGTATGTATTTATATAATTTGCATGGTATAAGAAAATCAGAAGCTATCATAACTGACTAGTGGAAACAGAACATATTTACACAGTTGTAGGTAATACGGTGCTTTAAAAAAAAAAGCCAGTAGACCAAAAAATCAAAAATCAGAATGTTTCTTTTTAATCTGGTTTTAAGGAATCATGCTGTCGATCACTCTATTGGTGAACTAATACAAAAAAAAGTGAATAATTCATTTTTCTATAACTCAGTACTTATAATCATTCAATCAACGTATTTACCTAGATAGAACACAGACCCATCTAATTTTATTGTAGCTCTTTTCCTTTGAATCTTCTGTCCTTAAATACAGCCTGTTTTGCAACTCTTCTTTTACCTTTTAGAAACAGTCAACCAGGCTTCACTATGATTCTGATTGCTTGTATTAAGCTTTTCCATGTGATCATGTATCCTGTATACAGCATAATTCTCTCCAACAGGCACCGCTAATTAAGTTCTGTAATCAAGGACACTGCAGCCAAGAGCTAATTTAAAAATTAAATGCTGAAAACAGAACAACATTATTTACTCTACAATTAAACGATTAGAGATGAAGGAACTGTGGCATATTCTGTCCGTTTTTATGACACTAGAAAATCTTCACAATGAATTTTAACATTTTTCTTTACAAATTTGGACCTTTTAGTTTAATTCCATAAGTTTTTTTCTAAGGTATTTTACATCAGCTAGCTTTAAACTCTGTATATGTAAGTTAAAACTTAAGGAACCCCCTGACAAAAGTGTTTTGCAGACATTGTCTATCTTTACAAATGACATGTTTCCATGCTGATGTGAATTTTCTGGTCCTGTAATGGCGACACCAGAGTATGACACTTGGCTGTGTGTTCCCACTGCAAACTCACTTTTTTTCCTTTTGTCACATTACATTTTATTTCCTCCTCCCTCAGGCATCAAAGGATGCCTAAACACATCTCTTCAATATATTATGCTGCCTGTCAAAACTGGAAAAAGGCAGGGACTCTCGGGTTCACTGTGTTTGGTTAAAAAAGAAAAAAGAAAACTGGTTGTGAATTTTGGTCTTATTTATTTGAGAGAGCTGTCAATGATGTAGTGATAGCCAAAGTTTTAATGTTGGGTTAGTATTATTCTATAGCAAAGGGTAAGTTAAAGTCTTTTCATTGATTGGTCATCTGTTGTCTGCAATGATCTTCTTTTTGTGGAAATGAGAGCAGAGTAGGAAACGTGAACATTTATTTTATATACCAGTCAGCAAAAAGGAATGAGATACGAAATATTCATACTTACATACCAAAATTATTGCAAATAAAATCTGTCCCCAGACACACCTGATAGTGCCTGTTAAGCTTAAAGTTATTTTGGATATAATATAGGGTCCTGTATTGTTTACAACAATACAGTTAAAGTTGGGTTATCTAATACTGCCTGAGGACCAGTCTGTCCTTAACAACACTAACATGTAATACTAATAAAGTTTGATTCTAGAAAATGTAAGTATCATTAAAATAACCTTATTACTAAACTTTAGTAATCCAGATAAAATTAACTTTTAGAAAAAAATAAATAAGCCACACAATCGTGATAAAATGCCTAATCTTAAAATGTGTTAACTATTAGTACTTCAGGAGTATGCATCACTAATTGCTTTATTTATAACTAATTGTATTATATAACCAATTGCTTTTATTTCTTATTAGGTTTAACGTCACTGCGATCTTTATCTTTCTCGCTCATGTGACTTCTACTGAAGACTTTATGTTTACTTAAGCTTGTGAGTCCCAAAAAGTTTAACTTGAAAACTATTTCATATCCAGATGGTATTCTTTTACTAATTAAAAACATTTTTACTGGGATGTTTATATTTAAATTTATTCCTTTCCAATATTATTTTCCTGACTGAAATTAGCTGAGCCATCACAATACTGGAGGTTTCATTTAATTAATTAATTAATCTTAGTGGCTTAAAATAGATGTGTGTTTCCCACTTGTGACTAAGTGCAAGTGAATACTCAAAAGGATGCCTTCAGGCACCAGCCCATGGGTCCAACATTTCCAATACTTTTTTTTTTTTTTTGCGGTACGCAGGCCTCTCACTGTTGTGGCCTCGCCAGTTGCGGAGCACAGGCTCCGGACACGCAGGCTCAGCGGCCATGGCTCACGGGCCCAGCCGCTCCGCAGCATGTGGGATCTTCCCGGACCGGGGCACGAACTCGCATCTCCTACATCGGCAGGCGGACTCTCAACCACTGCGCCACCAGGGAAGCCTCACTTTTAAAATTATTTTGGTTTCATAGTGGCATAACTCAGCATATTTGTTTCATATTGCTCCTGTATCAAATTATTACAAACTTTTGACTTAAAACAACACAAATTTATCTTACAGTACTGAAAGCCAGAAGTCCCACAACCCGAGTGGGGCTGCATTCCTTTCTGGAGGCTACAGAATAAAATCAGTTTTCTAACCCTTTCCTTTTTCTAAAGGCTGCCGGTGTTCCTTGTATCATGGTTCCACTCCATTTTCAAAGCCAGCAACTTTTGGCCAAACCTTTGTCAAGATACCTTCTTTCTGGTTCTGACTTTTCAGCCTACTTCCTCCCCATTTAAGAAGCCCATTTAAGGGCTTCCCTAGTGGCGCAGTGGTTCGCCTGCCGATGCAGGGGACGCGAGTTTGTGCCCCGGTCCAGGAAGATCCCACATGCCGCGGAGCGGCTGGGCCCGTGAGCCACGGCCGCTGAGCCTGCGCGTCCGGAGCCTGTGCTCCGCAACGGGAGAGGCCACAACAGTGAGAGGCCCGCGTACTGCTAAAAAAAAAAAAAAAGAATGCTTGTGATTACATTGGTCCCCACGTAGTTATTCCAGGATACTCTCCTTAAGATCAGCTGATTAGTGATCTTAATTCCACCTGTAACCTTAATTTGCTCTTTGCCATGCAACCTAACATATCCACAAGTCCTAGAAATTAGGATGTAGATATCTTTGTAGGGCCATTATTCTGCCTACCGACTCAGTTTCACTCATATTGGGTTGTTGAAATCTCATAACTTGCACCCATCTGTAGTTCCTGTTTGGGCAACCACTTCCCAACAACAAATTTATACTATATAAAATGGACAGCCAGCTTTCTCTGATACAATTCTTCTATATCCTGTGGGTAAGCCATTACACTCAAACTATCCCACGAAGTGCCCCCAGTGGATATTTGTGACAGTATACAAACTCCAAACTCTTAATTTTCTTTAATATTATTTTACTCAGGGCACATATGTTCTTCCCCTATCCACTTATGATTCCAGAGGAATCCCACTTCTTACACTTGTGTTTGACATATGTACATTGTTACCTGGAATAAATTCAACATCTTAAAAATTCCCTGCAATCATAACATTAGAGTGTTTTGTTTTGTTTTTCCTCTTTTTTTCCCTCTCTTTCATAAGATATTCTTAATGCCTATTCTGTTTAAAAGACTGTGCTGAGGACCATGCATTATTATTACTGGAGGCTTGTTAGAGTGGTAGAGTGTTGGGGTGGGTATTCTCTAAACTTCTGATTAAGTTCTAGTCTTTGCAGTGCACATCGGACCTGTGTCTTGGGATAGATGGCCTTGTCTTGGAAGGGACCTGTGTTGTCTGGGAAGAAACACAGGGGGAGTGTTTCTCTCCCTCCTCCAGAGATAGAGCTTTTTTTCCTTTTTCTTCCTATTACTTTCCCCAGCTACAGCAGTTATCCTCCACTTTTCCTGGCCTATTTCCAGGAAAAAAGCAGACTAAGGCTCTCCTCTCCCCCTTAGTGAGATAGGGAGGCTGCAGCTGGGTGGAGTTCCTTTCCCCTAGCTGTAATATTTTATCACTGCCTTTTGATGATGTCCTTCCCCTACAAAGTAAAGCTTTTGTTTAACAAGAGGAGGGATCTGGGTGGATTTCATGGTGGTTGTTCTTCCCCTCCCCAGCCAGTACCATAGAAGAACTTTCTGGATTCTTTCCATTCTCCTGTGAGAACCTACTGAGATTCCTGGAGGAAAAGCCTATAAAGTATGAGGAACCCCCATCAGTGTGGTCCCCAGGAAAGCTTCTCACTCTCACACTAGCCTACACTCTACTTCGACTAATTTGTCAAAATTGCTGCTTTAATGTCTGAAGAGCTTATAAGGCATTAAGAAGCTTCTAAGTTTTCTTTCTGAACTATCAAATATCTTTCTTTTCATTTCTTTTTTAAAGATTAATTTCTGTATTGGCTATGATGCATTTTTGTCCCTTTTTGAGCCATGCCCTCTGTATAAGTCAGGGTTCCCCAGAGAAACAGAATGAAGAGGATATATATGTATAAAGAAAGAGATTTAAGATTTCTTATAAGGAATTGGCTCACACGATTTTGGAGGCTGATAAGTTCCAAGATGTGTAGTAGGTAAGCTGGAGATTCAGGAGAGCAATGGCGTAGTTCATCAACTATCTTTCAGTAATCTTTTTTCCTACCTTTCCTCAACACTATATGTGTTTAATTATTGTAACTTTTATAAATAGTTTTAAGAAGTAATGTGTAAAGTTTTCATTACTTTTTGCTAAAAATCATTGGTTTTTTTAAAAAATAATTTACCACCATCTTGAAAATTAACCTCTCAGAAAGTCTTTGAGGTAAATACAAGATCATGTTATATTACTTTATTTAATTCAAGAAATATTCTATATATCTGAATAATTTTTCAAATAATCATTATAATTCACAATTATTTTTGAATTATTCTTCATAATTTTTTTCCAATCAAAAAGCACTTTTATCTATTTTTTTATAAAGCTTTCTTCTAAGAAACCTACTTTTTAAAAAAATTTTTTTAAACATCTTTATTGGAGTTTAATTGCTTTACAATGGTGTGTTAGTTTCTGCTTTATAACAAAGTGAATCAGCTATACATATACATATATCCCCATATCTCCTCCCACTTGCGTCTCCCTCCCAACCTCCCTATCCCACCCTTCTAGGTGGTTATAAAGCACCGAGCTGAACTCCCTGTGCTATGCAGCTGCTTCCCAATAGTTATCTATTTTACATTTGGTAGTGTATATATGTCCATGCCACTCTCTCACTTCATTCCAGCTTACCCTTCCGACTCCTGGGGCCTCAAGTCCATTCTCTATGTCTGCATCTTTATTCCTGTCTTGTCCCTAAGTTCTTCAGAACCATATATCTTTAAAATTCCATACATATGTGTTAGCATACGGTGCTTGTTTTACTCTTTCTGACTTACTTCACTCTGTATGACAGAATCTAGGTCCATCCACCTCACTACAAATAACTCAATTTCATTTCTTTTTATGGCTGAAAATATTCCATTGTATATATGTGCCACATCTTCTTTATCCATTCATCTGTCGATGGACACTTAGGTTGCTTCCATGTCCTGGCTATTGTAAACAGAGCTGCAATAAACATTGCGGTAAATGACTCTTTTTGAATTTTGGTTTTCTCAGGGTATATGCCCAGTAGTGGGATTGCTGGGTCATATGGTAGTTCTATTTATAGTTTTTTAAGGAACCTCCATACTGTTCTCCATAGTAGCTGTATCAATTTACATTCCCACCAACAGTGCAAAAGGGTTCCCTTTTCTCCACACCCTCTCCAGCATTTATTGTTTGTAGATTTTTTGATGATGGCCATTCTGACTAGTGTGAGGTGATACCTCATTGTAGTTTTGATTTGCATTTCTCTAATGATTAATGATGTTGAGCATTCTTTCATGTGTTTGTTGGCCATCTGTATATCTTCTTTGGAGAAACGTCTATTTAGGTCTTCTGCCCATTTTTGGATTGGGTTTTTTGTTTTTTTGATATTGAGCTGCATGAGTTGCTTGTAAATTTTGGAGATTAATCCTTTGTCAGTTGCTCCATTAGCAAATATTTTCTCCCATTCTGAGGGTTCCCTTTTCATCTTGTTTATGGTTTCCTTTGCTGTGAAAAAGCTTTTAAGTTTCATTAGGTCCCATTTGTTTATTTTTGCTTTTATTTCCATTTCTCTAGGAGGTGGGTCAAAAAGGATTTTGCTGTGATGTATGTCATAGAGTGTTCTGCTTATGTTTTCCTCTAAGAGTTTGATAGTGTCTGGCCTTACATTTAGGTCTTTAATCCATTTTGAGTTTATTTTTGTGTATGGTGTTAGGGAGTGTTCTAATTTCATTCTTTTACATGTAGCTGTCCAGTTTTCCCAGCACCACTTATTAAAGGCTCTGTCTTTTCTCCACTGTATATTCTTGCCTCATTTATCAACAATGAGGTGACCATATGTGCGTGGGTTTGTCTCTGGCTTTCTCTCCTGTTCCATTGATCTATATTTCTGTTTTTGTGCCAGTACCATACTGTCTTGATTAAGGTAGCTTTGTACTATAGTCTGAAGTCTGGGAGCCTGATTTCTCCAACTCCATGTTTCTTTCTCAAGATTGCTTTGGCTATTCGGGGTCTTCTGTGTTTCCATACAAATTGTGAAATTTTTTGTTCTAGTTCTGTGAAAAATGCCAGTGGTAGTGTGATAGGGACTGCATTGAATCTGTAGATTGCTTTGCGTAGTATAGTCATTTTCACAATGTTGCTTATTCCAATCAAAGAACATGGTATATCTCTCCATCTGTTTGTATTATCTTTAATTTATTTCATTAGTGTCTTATAGTTTTCTGCATACAGGTTTTTTGTCTCCCTAGGTACGTTTATTCCTGGGTATTTTATTTTTTTTGTTGCAATGGTAAATGGGAGTGTTTCCTTAATTTCTCTTTCAGATTTTTCATCATTAGTGTATAGGAATGCAAGGGATTTCTGTGCATTAGTTTTGTATCCTGCTACTTTACCAATTTCATTGATTAACTCTAGTAGTTTTCTGGTAGAGTCTTTAGGATTCTCTATGTATAGTATCATGTCATCTGCAAACAGTGACAGTTTACTTTAAATATATTTTTTCTATTGTGTGTTTTATATGATTATTTGTTACATATGAGAGCAAACTTTTATATACTTAATTTATTACTGGATTCTTTACTAACTCTGATATCCATTTTCAATTCACCTTGTTGTATTGAAGGAATACCCATTGCCAAAATGGAGACTAAATTTATGCAACAAGATAGAAAATAGAACATGAAAATTGGAGAGTGAATACAGTTCTAGAAAAAAATTGCAATCATACATATGCTTAGATTTATTATGAATGTCAACAAATTTAATAGAAATGTACAAAGCTATAATGCAGTCATACTGCTGTTGCATATAAATTTTAATTTAACCTTAATGTTTTCAAAACTTTGTTCTATTTTCTTGAAATTGAAATCTGAATTATATGGAAAATTTTACAACATAGGAAAAAGTAACTGTTCTGTGAGAATTTTTATCTTATAATATTTAATTACTTTAAAATTACTGTATCTTATCAACAAAGTGATCCATGAAAGATCACTCTCCTTGTTTCCATACTCACTGTTTTCTATGATCCCTCCACATTTAGTTGTACTTTCAGACCAACACTGTCATTTTTTTCTTTCTGCATCTTGCCAAGTAATTTAAGAATTTAATATAAACTCAGGATTTCATAAAATTAAATAGCTATCCTCTAGCTTATCCTGTAGAGCTCCTACACCACAGGGTTCATCAGGCAATACTGTATAAAATGATGCCACAGCATTGATCTGACTTGTTTGACTTACTGAACTCTCACTATTCATCTTGAATAATACAGTATTTAATGCAATAATTAAAATCTAACATTTTGTTAATGTCTAAACTAGTTCATTAATGAAATAACTCAGGAAAAGACAAATACTGTATGATATCACTTATACGTGGAATCTAAAAAATAATACAAATGAATGTAAATGAAAAACAGAAAAAGACTCACAGATACAGAAAACAAACTTGTGGTTATAAAAGGGGAGAGGGAAGGGGGGAGGGACAAATAAGGGGTATGGGATTAACAGATAGAAACTACTATGTATAAAAGAGATAAGCAACACGGATATATTGTATAGCACAGGGAATTATAGCCATTACCTTGTAATAACTTACAAGTATAACCTACAAAAATACTGAATTACTCTGCTTTACACCTGAAACTATATTAATATTGTAAATCAAATATACTTCAATATAAATAAATAAATAACTAGTTCATATTATGAATTGGTTTATAAATATCTTTTGGAAAATCATAGCTGACAGTCAATTCATTTGCTATAGATTTGACTGCCTTTGATAGACTGAGATTTTATATTATTTAGTTCATGACACTTTGCAAGTACTCATGATTTTCTAAAAATCATATTGATCATTTTATCTTTAGATCTTGCTGTGGACTGAATGTTTGTGTCCCCCAAAAAACGTATGTGTTGAAGCCTAAACCCCCAATGTGACGGTATCTGGAGATGGGACCTTTAGAAGGTGATTAGGTCATGAGGGTGGAGCCCTTATGAATGGGGTTAGTGTCATTATAAGAAGGAATAGGAGAAAGATGATCCTCCCACGTGAGGATACAGCGAGTAGACTGCAGTATGTGAAGCAGTAAGGGAATACTCACCAGACACCAGATCTGCTGCCGTCTTGATTTTGGACTTCCCAGCCTCTAGAACTGTGAGAAATAAATGTTTGTTGTTTAAGCCACCCAGTCTATGGCATTCTGTTATAGCAACCTGAACTAAGAAGAGTTAGACTATTACAGTCACATGACCATCTTAATATATTTTTCATTCCAAACAACATCAAAAATTTAAAGAATAAAAGTTTTGTAAAAAATCAAAAGGCATGAAACAAATATTTTAAAACTTCCCATTTTTAGTTAGCTTATGTCACATTTCTGTCTTAAAATATAATAGTAATCAATACACATATACTCACATTGAAAGTGAAAATCATTGTCTAGGGTAGTAATCTGGAGGAAAATTTATAAAGAAAATCCAAATAACACACTACATTCTGTACTTGTCATATGTAAGACAACCAGGACAATTTGAAATAGAAAGCCTCGATCTTGAATTCTATTAAAATGGATGCTAGTTCATATTGTTTAAATTATTCTAAGTTGAAATAGAATAACTGCAGCCCAACTAATGGATTCACAATCTCCTTGATTTTATTCTCTATTGCTAACTCTCAGTATTAAAATGATAGGAGCTTTCCAGGGTAGAAAAATATTAGGATTATTGCTTTTCTTTTTTGTATAACTTATTTTGTGGTGCCATTTCCCTCTTTTCCATTATAATATACCACACATAGACACTGTCAGCATTTGACTAAATTTAATAAGAGAATAAGTTAATTTGGAGGCTATTAAAATAATTATTGCACATGGTTTCACACTTTGGGGCCATTTAGCCAAAATAAAATGTAATGACATGGTATTAGCTATTGTGTTCTAGATGCAATTTTTCTATTTTATCTCAGTTTGGGTGATTATATAATATATTTCCCAAAGACCTGTCAACCGAAAAAGTCTGTTACTTAATTTTCTGGATGCTGTGACAATGGGTATACACCAGGGCTCTCCTTGGAAAAGTGCAGTGAAAAGCTATACAACTTTTAGTCTCTGCTAACTACTTTCCTCTATACCAAGGGTCAGTAAACTTTTTCTGTAAAGGGCTAGATAATAAATGGCATGGTGGGTAATAAAATCTTTTTTGCAACTATTCCACTCAGGAATTATAGTGTGAAATCAGCTACAAGCAATATGGAAACAAATTGGCACGTCCCTATTCCAATAAAACTATTTATACAAATAGATGTTGGATTTTGCCAATGGCCTGTGGTTTGCCAATGCCTGCCCTAGACCCTATACATTTCGTTCTACTCTATTTTATTCATATCATTTCTTTTACTTTCTCATGGCTTTATTTATTCAACTATGTATTGAAATCTCTCAAAGTCATGCCTTCCATCCAGGTGTCTCCCCTGTATTTATTTATTTTATTTTTTTTTTGCGGTACGCAGGCCTCTCACTGTTGTGGCCTCTCCTGTTGCAGACGGAGCACAGGCTCCGGACGCGCAGGCTCAGTGGCCATGGCTCACGGGCCCAGCCGCTCCGCGGCATGTGGGATCTTCCCGGATCGGGGCACGAACCCGTGTCCCCTGCATCGGCAGGCAGACTCTCAACCACTGCGCCACCAGGGAAGTCTTCTCCCCTGTATTTTTAACTGTATTCTCAGTATCCTTACTTTGGTGTCTGGGGGATCTGATAAGCATTCTCAAACTAAATATGTCCAAAATTAAAAACTTGATACGACTTTATTCAAAGCTGATCCTTCCAAAATGTAAATAAATAGAAACAATACCCTTCAGTTGCTAAGGCTAAAAATACTAGAGTTATCCTTTTTCCTTCCTTTTTCTACCAATCCATATCCAATTGACCATCGATTTCTATAGGTTCTACATTTACAGTATATCCAGAATTTCATCTTTCCTCTTCACCTCCTTTCTACCACTCTGGTTTGAATCACTATCTCCTCACCAATGTATTACAATACCTTTCTAATTTTGACAGATCTAATAATAAGTTTAGCACTGAATATTGTCATTTGAAAAATCTGCCAAGTATCAAATGGAAGATATCCAGAAGTAAGTTAGATTTCTGTATGTGACAAAATCTGTCATATATCCTAGAGTGTTTATCACCAGACAGTATGATAAATGATCATTAGATTGATAATTTTTCTTTATACTTTGCCATGTAATTTTCAAAATTGTCCACATAGAACAATTCTTGTTATTGTAATAATGAAAAACATGAATGTGTTTTTTTAATAGAATAAGGGAAACAATAAAAATGAAGACAGTAAATGAGAACTAAGCTGTGAGAAAGTGTAGTTATCAAGAGAAGACATAAAGCTGCTGATGCAAGTTTGAGGTAGAGTTATTCTTGAGTTATACTCTCATTTGTTTAAATACTGCAACATCTTTTTAAAATTCTGGCTAGTGTATACATGGAATTTCAAGATATTTTTATTTGAATTATGCTGTTTATAAAATCACAGCCTTTATCATTTATTGATTTGAGGTTAGCTCACACGCACATTAAATACATCTACTAAAATAAAAATTACTCAAATTCTAAATCTAGCATTTATATTTGGTTGGCCAGAAAGTTCGTTTGGGTTTTTGGGAGGAAGTTGAGGAAAAAACCTGAATGAACTTTTTGGCCATCCCTACAGTTTCCAATTTCATGATATCTTTCCTTTTTTTAATAGATTCCTGCTTTTGCACTGATTTAGAGTAGTTTCTTCCTCTAAGTTACAATTTCTGTATTCCTAGATCACATCATTAAGTTCATCACCTACCCTAATTCTCTAGATTAGTTTCTTACAGAATGTTTAAATATATGATACTTAACTCATCTGAAAAATGCTGAGACTCATTATAGGTTATATGTAATAATAGTATGCTAAGGTAAAGATGAATCAGGTTTAGATATGGATAATGAAATCAAGACCTAACTAGAAGAAAGGGGGGAAGTGACCAATTAAAAAAAATTTAACAGTATAACTATAGTTATTAATAGGAAGAATTTTGCTAAGGAACAAAAATCAATTTTATGTTTCACTTTTACCATTTCTACAAACTAATAAATA
This sequence comes from Aethalodelphis obliquidens, assembly GCF_003676395.1. Lineage (NCBI taxonomy): Eukaryota > Metazoa > Chordata > Mammalia > Artiodactyla > Delphinidae > Aethalodelphis > Aethalodelphis obliquidens. The sequence continues at coordinate 41,424,863 of NW_020837946.1, forward strand.
ATTATTTTGTCAAAATGAACAAGGTACAGTAATATTGTTTAGTAATGAAATCTAATAATGCTATCGCCCTTTAGGGAAAAAAAGAAATGTTATTTAATTTAAAAAATAAGAGAGAGAAACAATGAATATTGAAAGAATCACTAAATTAGGGTAGAGATGAATGAATGAATTTTAATACATTTTTGCTCAAAGATGAAGGTTAAGAAGACTGAGTGAAAGAATAAAAACCACATAATATAAGCAGTACATTGCTATACCAATACCCAAATCTAATCTGCAGTGTTATTTGAAAAAATAGATATTCAATTCAAAAATCAGGATGGTTGAGGATGACATTTAAAATAAGTAAAATTTCCATAAAAATGAATCAATTAGCTGTCTAGACATTCACTCAAGCCTGCTTAAACCCCATCTCCAGTGATTATGCATGTGACAGTAAGTCACCCACTGATATTTTGGATTGAATGGTTGTTTATTATTATTCTTTTTTAGCCATATTCTTCAAATAGAGTGAATTCTCACCATTTTCATTAGAGTTCTGCTCTGTTTCATTCCTTGATTGATTATTTATTGCCATCATTTTACCTCAGATTATTAATAGATAAAATATTGTCAGAGATAGCCTTTTAAGTTTTATTTGACAGGTTATGATGTTTCTTTTGATTATAAGTAAAGCCACAAGATAGAGTATTTACCAAAAAAAGCCATCTTTATATTGACAAGCTCTTTGGCAGGACAATTCTAGTTACTACACCACATGACTTTCAAGGTAGACAAGCAGGGGGAGGGAGACAAATAAATAACAGGGATGCCTAGGAGATGCCGCAGTTATTCTACACTTTAGTTGACATAATATAAGTTTTTAGTTGAAGCTTTGATCTCTATGACAATTTACTTTAAATTCTAAACTACACATATTTTGATCCAGCCTTGTAAGCCATGGAAGAGAGGTGCTTGTGACATAAAAAAGAGGGTGCAGTTTTAGAAATGTGCTACTTCCTCTTATATCTACTCAGAATTCTGGGAAAACCTCTCTACCGAGCAGTGTAATAATCCTACATCAAAAGCCCAATTTGGAGGCAGACAGTCATTGTGATTCTAAAAGAAGTTTAGTATGACAAATATATTTATAATAAATTAATGGTGAGTTCTAAAAAATATATATGTTTAGTATGAAATCAAAAAAACACTATACACATGGTGTCTTTCATACATCACAGGATCATGAAGTCACAGAGTATTGTCATTAACAGTAGCAGGGTCTTGAAGTCAGATACACGAGTATGAATCCCTCTGTTGTCAATGGGAAAGTATGTGATTTGGACACTTTAAAACTTGTTTGAAACATCAGTATCTTCAAATGGCAGATATAAATAACAATACTTACTTCATAGTTGAAGATAAGTATCTATAAAATGCTGGGTTCACTGTAAGAGTAAATAAATATTTGTTTCCTCCACTCCCTGTCACACAATTCTAGTGTCTCACAATTTCATTACTATATCATAGATCTAAGTATTTAGCCTTTGATAGCAGAGATCTCTGTGGGAATTAGGCAATGTAATATGTGGGCCAACTTTTGGCTCTACTATTTATTTATTTTATTTTATTTTATTTTATTTATTTATTTATTTTTGCGGTACGCGGGCCTCTCACTGTTGTGGCCTCTCCTGTTGCGGAGCACAGGCTCCAGACGCGCTGGCTCAGCGGCCATGGCTCACGGGCGCAGCTGCTCCGCGGCATGTGGGATCTTCCCGGACCGGGGCACGAACCCGTGTCCCCTGCATCGGCAGGCAGACTCTCAACCACTGCGCCACCAGGGAAGCCCTCTACTATTTATTAGCTGTATTATGTTAATATATGAGGGAAGGAACTGCCTTTGTTCCTTCATATATGCAGTGAAGATAATAGTACCAGTTTACCAGTTTGTGGATTAACAGCATGTAACATGATTTGCACGGTCCCTAACTTATTAAGTGCTAATGCATATCTACTTTTATTACTTTTATTCTCAGAAATATTGTCCTACATTTTATTCTCTTTCAAGCATACATTGCTTTAATGAAGTGAGTTATTTCCAGTCTCAGAAAATTTTTTTGAATCTATATTTCCATAGGATTAATCTGCTAATTTTAAAAAAGGGAATCTAAGGCATAGGACCTATTTCAAATGAGTGAAGTTTGTGTGTTTGGTGTCTCTTAGTCATTCCAGGAATGGAGTTTCAGAAAGGATCCAGCTCATCTTCTCTGAAATGATTTATATTTTAAAACCAACCAATCTTCTCTTCCAGAGAAGAACACATGAAAAACAGCCAATCCTTTTTCATTATATGGACCACATGAATTCGATGTTGAGGAAAGTGAAGCAGGGCTAAAATTTCCTGTTTTACCAGTGAATCCCACTGAATAGACTTGAAGAGCATGGTTTTTAGTAATGCTTAATCTGACATGCCAAGAAGGGCATATGGAGGAAGAACCCAGGAAGGATGGGCTGCCCTACAGCTGAGACCATTTAAATTAAAATCCATGAGTTAATAACTGTATCCTATGCCCAATGGTACCAAAGATTTACCAATACTAACTGAATTCCTAAGTAGGGTCTTGCCTAGGGTCAGCACCTAACATCTCTGAAGAACAGAGCTGAGTAGCCTTTCCTAACAAGACAACTCTTTGGGTGGGGAACTGGCTGGACACCCCTGTTGTTTTCCAGGTTATTCTCTCCAGGCTTTAAATAAGATTAAAGCAAATTTTAAGGGTGTGTGTATATATACATACATGCATATGTGTCCGTTTGTACACATATGTATATTTCATATATGTATGTATATTTTCTTTCAGGTGATATCAATTTTGACAAATGTCTTCTTATCTCTAATATAAGTCCTGGCCACTCACTCATCCTAAGTGACACACTGAACCTTTATCATAGTCTAGAGGCCCTCCTTTCAAGTTCCCTATGTATAAATATTTAAAGGACAAATTTAATTTGGATCACCAGCATTGTTCTATATAGGCAGGTATACACCAGCATACTTTGCCAAATAATACTGAATGTATTCTAATTGGAATTGGACTTGGCATTCCACCAAGGATAATCTTTTTCACCTAAAAATTTCAAACTAAAGCTTTAAACAGCATGAATGTGTGACAAGTCATGGACCCATAAATAAATGTGTGACAGTGAGGCATATAGTATAAGGGATATAAGCTAAAGTTTACAATACTTTTCTATCAATTTTAAGAAATTATTCACTAGAATTACTCCAAATTATTTATATATACTCAACTGTAAAAGAACAGGTTAAATCACTACAAGAAATTGAATAAACCCGTCTGTTCTGTGGTGTTTTTAGTAGGCCTACTAATGGGTGGATGGATCAGTTGTCTGTGTACAAATTAATCCATCAGTTTCCTAGCAGAGAAAGGAGACACCTACACTCTGCTAACATTATTGGGTTCAGAGAACATTTAGGGGCAGTGTTTAAGGAGTTGTGGGAAAACAAATAAATGACAGAAAGAAAAGTAAAGTTGCTGAAGACTGCATGTATTTCTCATTATCCCAACAATGTTCATGTAATTTAACAAAGCTATGAAGGGCAATGACCCTAACCTCATAAATCATTGTATTACTACTTGAAAAACTGCATACAAGAGAACAGCAAGATTTAAGTGGGATTTTTAAATCTTCATGAATCTGCTATGATTTAATATAAACCAGGCTCTTTAATCTTATTATAGAATAAAGACTATGCTCTAGGTTTACTCTTCTGATTCAAACTATGATCTTCCTTGGAGTATTCTTCTCTACCTATGCTATTTATGAAGGGTAGCAGGGTATCTAATAAGTCTACATGTGCACATGTATTGGAAAAGGTTTAACTTTACTGCCTTTCCCCTGTTCTCTGTTGATATACTCCTCCTTTCTGATTTACAGATACTAAATCTAACACGTAATCCATAAAGCAAAAACTAAGATATAATTTATCAACCTGTGCAAACCATTTCAGATACATTCTTTTGTGGTCTAGACAGTCAGCAAACATATCTGTCATTCAATTCTCCTAATACCATAAAAAAAGGAAGAGAGCCATTCTTGTGGGATTTTATGTACCCTGAAAAAAAAAAGGTATATGATAAGGATCTATTCTTTTTTTTCTATTCTACCCAGTGATCACAATAATAACCTGTTATACATAAACGGTACTGTATAGTTTTTAAATTTTTTCATACCTATGCTTTTGATTCCTTTAGCCTTTTTAAAAAAGAAAAGCTAATATTACAACCTCATTTTAAAGATGAAAAAACACAGGAGAATAAAATAGATAACTGACTTATACAGAGCCACAGAATAAAACAGATAACTGACTTATACAGAGCCACATGGCTTTTAAGGGTAGACTAGAGACTAGAAACCTTGTCCTCTACTAACCCAGTACTCATTCAGTGAAAAACACTATCTTACTCAGCACCTTGCCCTATGAAATGGACATTTCATCTCTATATAAGTGAGCCAACTCTTGTATCTGCTGCTTAAATATCTTAAGTCTTGCTATAGCTACCATAATTAATTGTACATCATAGAAATTAAATAGAAAAATATTAATACTTTTTAGATATAAAATAATAATTATAATCATGGACTAAGTACAGAACACATGCAAGGAGCCAACATTAATTCTTCAAGTTAACGCTCCTTAGATACATAAAAATGACCACATTACACAATTAATGCTGGATTGTTAACTCTATTTTGTTACAGAATAACAATTATAGCTCAGTCTATTGAAAAAAATCACAAAGTGATTGTGTTAAGATGAGTTACTATATTGAGAAATAATATAAAATTATATGTGTGGATAAATTTATTGAATATATGACCTTAACCATCCAAAATTTAGGAAACTAGTGTTTTTGAGGGATTCTGTCTAAATCAGCAGTCCCCAACATTTTTGGAACCAGGGACCGGTTTCATGGAAGACAATTTTTCCACGGACAGGGGACAGCGTGGGGAGGGGGGATGGTTCAGGCGGTAATGTGGGCCATGGTTTATGCGGTAATGTGCACAATGGGGAGCGATGGGGAGTGGCAGACGAAGCTTCGCTCACTTGCCTGCCACTCACCACCTACTGTGTGGCCCGGTTCCTAACAGGCTGCAGACTGGTACCAGTCCTCAGCCCAGGGGCTAGGGACCCCACATCTAAATTGATCGGCATATACTAATTAATTAAATTTGCATACTTTAAGTTTGAAATTCTGGGAAAGATGTGTACAGAGTATATAAAAACCAATTAGACAACATCCACCTGAATTTTTGAGTTGTCTAAAGTATAGCTAAGAATTCGTAGCTTGGCTCTCATTCTAAACAAGACTTGGAAATATTCTAAAATTGTTTATGCCAAAAAGCAAGCAGGACTCCTTTAGTGCAATCACATGGAAAATATAAAAACTTAGCCAGAGGTCTGGATTTTGCTCTGTGGAGCTTGTCCATCCATAAATTAAAGGTTGTATTTTCCAGTATGTATCCATAAAGTGTAAATTTAATCAACATACCCAATATTTGCAACAATGGCATTTCAGTATGCTAAGAACACCTTACTTGATTAGTTAATCTTAAAGAATGCTTCACCCTTAATCCTCCAAATGCCTACCCTTAGGAAAGCATATTTGCTGTGGAGGTTGTATCTTTAGATTATATTTCTACACAACATAAATGAATGACCTGATCCCATTTATAAAGGATTTCCCTCAGAAATCTCAGAGCTTGTCAAAGTAAAACACAATATTGGCAAAGGTACCGTTGTTTTTTCCAGATTTTTTTTTTTCCAAGCAGATTGCTGTGCTTAGCCAAAGCAAAAGCAAACATACGGCACTAAGAGATATATGAAAAGATGGTATTCTAGAATGCCTGATGATCTTTTTCTCTCTGCCTGCTTGCTGCCACTTTTTCCTGCTATAGGGGTAAGCCTGTGCCTCATGAGCATGAAATACACTTATGGAGAACAGGAAGTTCATCACAAAGACTGATTAAAAGAACTGCTACCCTAATTCACAGTTTCAGGCCTTTTCAGTAGTGTCAGCTGTCCCTGGAGACTCCCAACAGTCTGACATCAAACTCCCCTCCAGGAGCTGTTTTTAGTTCCACTTTGGCTGATTTCATAAAATGTCAAATGCAACAGGCCTGCTGGGGTGAGAAATAATTTAGTCTTAATAAATTTGTGCTTCATTGGCATTTCCTCCGTGTTACTGTTTTACCATTAGGTTTTTATTAATGAGGCTTGGAGTGTCTCCAGGTTTATTATGCAACATTGGAAATGTAAAACTTATTTTCTGGGGTTGTTTGGTGTCCTGACATTCAGACATCAGCCCTCAAGGCAGCAGCAGTAAAATGACTTAAATGCTATTAAAATGAGTCCAAATAACCACATTTATTCTGTCTTCTTATTAAAAACTATTCCAACCAATATTTTTCTGACAGGTCTATCTTGGCTTGATCCAAAACACTGGAACCCTCTGTGAAGATCAGCAGGCCATAGAAGGCAAAAAGTCTGTTCAGAACTCTGGAATCCAGCAGCCTTGGCCACTGTTTGCTCTGGAATAAAGAGAGAAGCAAATGGTCGCTGGGTTTTCTTACAGAGCATCACTCTGCAAGCACTGAACTGTCTTCCCTAAGGGTACTTTAACCGAACTAGCTCCATGTTTATTACAAAAGATGTAGTGGAAAAACAGCCTCCCTAGGACAAACATTTTGTTCATGATATATGGAATGGTTGACAAGAGTCACCAATCATAATTAGGAGTATTTATTTCACATATGAATCATCAATGAAGATCTATTTATAGTCGTCTCTACTTTGCTCTTTACACAAAGCACATAGGAAAAACCCTCCATTTTATGTAATTCTTCAGTCTAATAGTTCATTCTAAGATGAGAATTGTCAATAGGGGATAATTGAGTTAACAGCAATCAGCTATGTTTCAAGAGATAACATGAAGCTAAAATTGGAAGCAATGGGCTAAGTTACTATGATTTTCTTGTATTTTCTTAAAGACTTAGATAACCCAGAGCAAGTGAGTTCCTTCAGTGCTTCAGTGTTCTTTATCTGTAGAGACAGATCCTTAGGATACCATATTTTAAGACTGAGGCACAATACACACAGAGAAATGAATCACAGGTGTGAACATTGTTTTGCCTATCACCCCTACTGGGCACTGAGACAGGCACCATGGTGAATTAAGGGGCTATTCTGTGAGCCAAGAGACTTGGCTTGGCTTTCTTCTCCATTGTAGGTCTTGAATAACTCAGCCAAGGCATTTAACTTCTGTTTTCAGTTTCCTTAACTGTAGCATGTTTAAAAGGCCCTAAATGAACATGGAATTCCTCCTGCGATCAATACTTTGTCATTCTAATTAGTTCTTAATAAAGTTTAAAGTAAATTTTTTGAAACTGGTAAGACAAATCCTGAGTGTCTATTGCTTGCCTAACCTAGGCTATGACCTAAAAAGTTCACACACTTAAATGCAACTCATTTTATAAAATATAGTTAGCTTTAGGACTACTCTATTCTGAAGAAAATCTACTTCCTATGACTGCCTACAGGAATCCCCACTGATCAAATATCTATGAATAATATAAAACTTATTTAAAATAGAGGATGGAAAATATATGTGCTCTGTGTACTTCACCTCCATAAAAACCTACTTCATCACCATGCTGAATATCAAATTTCTGATGCAGGTCAAATCATGAATTGGAACTTGCCTAAATATAACAATAAATAAAGAAATGAACAATTAAATTATCTTGGCTTCTTTTATTAATCTTTCTAATAAATGGATCTATTTCTGGGTGTACTCTGGCCAGAAAAATTACACAATGTATCTAGAATTTTATGAAAAACAGCCTTTTTCATGACCTCTTTGTCCATGGTTATTTGGATGTACTCAAATAATGTCATCATTTATTGTTTCTAATTACTTGTCTTGTAATAATTTAGTTCCTAGATATCAGTGTGCTGTATTAACTATTAACACCATCAAAATTCACAATCACTAGTACTGAGATTCTATTACATAACCTTTTATTTTATTATCTATTAAGCACAGTACTAAATATGTCTATAGAAAATAGATCAAAGCAGTCAGTGGAGAAACAGCAGTAACTGTAAACTTGGACATCCAAGAATAGAAACAGTATTTAAACAGTTGCAGAATTATCCCAAAACAAAACAATACTGAGTTCTTGAATTTGACTGTTGAATTGTTCAACCTTTATGACTGTCTAATACCTTATGAATATCCTTCTAACCTTTGGAGGAATAGCAAGATTCATAAATTCTGCCTCCATTAAGGAGAAACAGAAAGCCCTGGTCATCACACAGCTAATATAAACCATTTAAGCATATGACCTGAAAGGCAGTGAATGAAGAAGCCGGTTTTGTATTAGGTATCCATCTGGTGGCAAGAAGAGGAGCAGAAATATCTGGCTTTTGATTTCATCAATGGTCACAAGCTCTGCTCCCAAATGCACAGAAGACATTGGTGCTGGCATTAATGGCAGTGTGACTAAGTCAATCTCTGGGCTGTAAACATGAGCATCTAGCCACTAGTGGCAGCAAATAAATTTGTGTTGCTGTCCTCACTGCCACTTCTGCAGTGGTTTTGGATGTTTGCAGCACTCTTTCCTCCATTTTCCTAACTATTGTGATACCCTACAATACCTTTTCAATAAACTTTTCTGTTTAATCAGCCAGCCTCATCTACTAATATGCCTTATTGATACAAGTGAGTAGAAGTACTATAATTATTTTTCCCCAACATATTAAACTTCACAGAGAAGTTCCCCTGGAATCAGTGCTTAGGTTCAAATCCTAGTGCTGATAATCAATAGGTAAGTGATTTAAGATAATGTCTTCATCTCTCTATGCTTTAATTTCTTCATATGAAAAGTGAGATAATAAACATCTCATGGATTTATTATGATTTATTATGAAGTAATACTGGTTGAGTGTTTAGAATAGTGATTGGGATATACAAAATACTCAGTCAAGATTAGTTAGCTGATAAAATAAAAATGATAATAACAACAATACATTATGCCAGTCAATAATGGAAATCCGTATTTATGTATTTCAATATTCTGATTTTCACAAAAGTAGCTATTATTAAGATTAGATATTTAAATCAAACTTCTTAGGACTATATTATTTTATACCTTTTCTCTCCAGAGCTGTTTTGAGGTTATTTATAAAACTCCCTTTCTTCCAACTACCCCACAAAATATGAGCCTCTTTTCTTTAGGACTTTTGTAGGTTCTGTATTAAAATGGAAAATAAAAACCTTGTGACAAAGCTTGGTAATATTTTTGGTCCAGCAAGAATTTTTTTTAAATTTAGAAAACAAAACGCACTTATAGATTTGCAGTCAAACTATTTATACATAAAAATGAAATAGAGGGGTGGGATAGGAGGGTGGGAAGGAAACTCAAGATGGACGGGATACGGGGATATATGTATACATATAGCTGATTCATTTTGTTTTACAGCAGAAACTAACACAACATTGTAAAGCAATTATACTCCAATAAAGATATTAAAAAAAAATGAAATAGATAAGGGAGCACTTGATAATACCTGTGAATCTGAAAATTTAGAGGAACAACAAAACAAAATAAAAAGCAACAAAAATGCACATAAGTATACACTCACATACACTACTTAATTTCACTTGCTTCATTATTTAAATAAAAATTACTTATACAGTTCTTATATTACATTTAAATTTTACTGGATGGAATCAAGAGTCTCGTATGAAGCATAATCTAGTAGGAAGAGAAATACTGTGAAATCTGAGTATTTAGTTCTCTATGCCAATATACACTATAAGCCGACATTTTAAATAGATTCTGAAAATACATGGCTTTATTTATAAAATAATTTTTTTCTCCTTAAAATCTACTCAAATTTCTAAGACAGTAAGATCAGTAATTAACCTTAGTCCTAGATATACTTTTATTACTTGTTAAAACCAATATGTTTTGATGCTTGATATAGGTAGCTACTGCTATTAAAATTCCCTTATTTAAAATAACTCAGTTAACAAATGTAAAAAAAAGTTTTTTCTTTTAAGAATTCTGTGTAGTGCATGATACATTTAAATATGTATATGTAAATGAGTGATTAATGTATTCCCTAAACTATTGTAACTAGAACATTTTATGCTATAATTAAAAGAATTACTTATCTGCTATAGTTCAAGTAATGAAACTGTAAGGTAATAGGAATCAGTCTTGTTTTGACAGAAAAAATAAAAAGTAGAGTCTCTCGATTATTGCTCATGGCAAAAACATAAGAATGAGTATTGAAGGGCACCTACAAATTGATGGAATATTTCCCCTAAGTATTATTACCTTCCAGGTCACCTACCTTTTATGTTCTCTGTACTTCATTTTTAGCTTGTTTAAGTTTGCAATTCAATAATAGTTTATAATTCTTAAGAATTTTTCTTCATGTTAAGCTTCCTTTGTGCTAATATATTTTAATTCAAATAAAGGTGAATTGTTTTGAACTTAAAGTAGGAAAATATTGAGAAACCCATAGCCTCTTCCTTTCCTCGACAAAATTCTTGACTTCATAGACCTCTATAGCCTAATGATATTCATTTTAACCATTTAATTTTTACCATTCTATTAGAATTTCTTGCTCAAATTTTCTTATTTTCTTACTATAAGCAAACTTAAAAAGAGATTCATTCATTCCCAGACAACAAAATCAGCATTGTGAACCACACTTTTTCATCAAATGAGCTTGAAAAATTCCAGAACTATCAGTGTTTTTTCCTTTACCTCTGAGACTGTATTGTTTAAAGGGAGTATGGCAATACAAAACTTTTAGGTTAAAAGTGAAGAATTCTTACTATGAAATATAAAAGGCTCAAACTGACAGTAACTGTCAAATGTTCCTATTTCTCCTCCCATTTATTTTCTCATTCTATATATCTTCTGTATCAAACAATCATAAGAAGGACAGTCAACTCTAGCTAGACTAGGCAGCAAAAGTTTTTATTGGAAAATGGTGAGGAACTCAAGAACTGATGGCAAACTTAATAGACCAGGCTTTGAAAACAGGTAAAAAAGCAAAAGCTGGTCAGGAAACATTACTAACCATGCTTAATGCAAACAGTTTGGCTAGGACTCTGCCCCTACCACTATAGAAGGCCCCTATTGGGCCTTGGTGCTGCATTCACTGAAAACCCCTTCATTTGCTATAAACGAACCCTAACCACTCATGCCTCAAAAAAAAAGGGGCTAGTGTGCCATGGCTGGCCGGGAGGGAGTCCAGGAAAAGGTATGGAATTGCCGAAGAGGCAAGAGATTTTTTCTTCCCTCTTTGTTTCCTGGTGCGCAAGGAGAGGGGATTAAGAATGCCACTTAGAGGAGTTTCAGAGATGGGTGCAAGCCGCGGCTATAAGTGCAGACCACAGAGATGGGCATGAGATGCTAAGGCCACTGCTGCCGCCACCAAGAAGCCTGTGTGCAAGCACAGGTCACTATACACACCTCCCCTCCTGGGAGCCTGTGCAGCCCACTATTGCCAGGGTCCCGTGATCCAGGGACAACTTCCCTGGGAGAACACACGGCACGCCTCAGGCTGTTGCAACGTCATGCTGGCCTCTACCCCCGCAGGCTCGCCCCACACTCCCTGCGCCTCCCCCTGGCCTGAGTGAGCCAGAGCCCAAGAATCAGCTGCTCCTTTAAACTCGTCCTATCTGAGCAAAGAACAGGCGCCCTCCAGGCGACCTACATGCAGAGGCGGGGCCAAATCCAAAGCTGAACCCCGGGAGCTGTGCGAACAAAGAAGAGAAAAGGAAATTTCTCCCAGCAGCCTCAGGAGCAGCGGATTAAATCTCCACACTCAACTTGATGTACCCTGCCTCTGTGTAATACCAGAATAGACAACAAATCATCCCAAATTAAGGAGGTGGACTTTGGGAGCAACGATATATATATATTTTTGCCCCTTTTTCTCTTTTTCTGAGTGTCTATATGTATGCTTCTGCGTGTGACTTGGTCTGTATAGCTTTGCTTTTACCATTTGTCCTAGGGTTCTGTCTGTCTGGTTTTTTGTTTGTTTGTTTGGGGTTTCTTTAGTATACTTTTCAGCGCTTGTTATCATTGGTGAATTTGTTTTTTGGTTTGGTTATTCTCTACTTTCTTCCTTTCTTTTTTTTTAGTAATTGAAAAAAAAAATTTTAATAATTATTTTTTGTTTTTTATTTTAATAACTTTTATCTTTTTCTTCTTTCTTTTTTCTCCCTTTTATTCTGAGCCGTGTGGATGACAGGCTCTTGGTGCTCCAGCCAGGCATCAGGGCTGTGCCTCTGAGGTGGGAGAGCCAAGGTCAGGACATTGGTCCACCAGGGACCTCCCAGCTCTACGTAATATCAAAAGAAGAAAATTTCCCAGAGATCTCCATCTCAACACCAACACCCAGCTCCACTCAAGGACCAGCAAGTTACACTGCTGGATACCCTATGCCAAACAACTAGCAAGACAGGAAAACAACCCCACCCATTAACAGAGAAGCTGCCTAAAATCATAATAAGGTCACAGACACCCCAAAAAACACCACCAGATGTGGACCTGCCAACCAGAAAGACAAGATCCAGCCTCATCCACCAGAACACAGGCACTAGTCCCCTCCACCAGGAAGCCTACACAACCCACTGAACTAACCTTAGCCACTGGGGGCAGAAAACAAAAACAACGGGAACTACGAACCTGCAGCCTGCGAAGAGGAGACCCCAAACACAGTAAGTTAAGCAAAGTGAGAAGATGCAGAAACACATAGGAGATGAAGGAGCAAGGTTAAAAACCCACCAGACCTAAAAATGAAGAGGAAATAGGCAGTCTACCTGAAAAAGTATTCAGAATAATGATAGTAAAGATGATCCAAAATCTTGGAAATAGAATAGACAAAATGCAAGAAACATTTAACAAGGACCTAGAAGAACTAAAGAGCAAACAAACAATCATGAGCAACACAATAAATGAAAAATTCTCTAGAAGGGATCAATAGCAGAATAACTGAGGCAGAAAAACAGATAAATGATCTGAAAGATAAAAGTGGAAATAATTACTGCAGAGAAGAATAAAGAAAAAAGAATGAAGAGAATTGAGAACAGTCTCAGAGAATTCTGGGACAATATAAAACACACCAACATTCGAATTATAGGGGTCCCAGAAGAGGAAGAGAAAAAGAAAGGGACTGAGAAAATATTTGAAGAGATTACAGTTGAAAACTTCCCCAATATGGGGAAGAAAATAGTTAATCAAGGCCAGGAAGCACAGAGAGTCCCATACAGGATAAATCAAGGAGAAACACACCAAGACACATGTTAATCAAACTATCAAAAATTAAATACAAAGGAAAAATATTAAAAGCAGCAAGGGAGGGCTTCCCTGGTGGCGCAGTGGTTGAGAGTCAGCCTGCCGGGATGCAGGGGACACGGGCTCGTGCCCCGGTCCGGGAGGATCCCGCGTGCCGCGGACCAGCTGGGCCTGTGAGTCATGGCCGCTAAGCCTGTGCGTCCGGAGCCTGTGCTCCGCAACGGGAGAGGCCACAACGGTGAGAGGCCCACATACCTCAAAAAAAAAAAAAAAAAAAGACAACAAATAACACACAAGGGAATCCCCATAAGGTTAACAGCTGATCTTTCAGCAGAAATTCTGCAAGCCAGAAAGGAGTGGCAGGACATATTTAAAGGGATGAAAGGGAAAAACCTACAATGAAGATTACTCTACCCAGCAAGGATCTCATTCAGATTTCAAGGAGAAATTAAAACCTTTAGAGACAAGCAAAAGCTAAGAGAATTCAGCACCACCAAACCAGTTTTACAACAAATGCTAAAGGAACTTCTCTAGGCAAGAAACACAAGAGAAGGAAGAGACCTACAATAACAAGCACAAAACAATTAAGAAAATGGTAACAGGAACATACATATCGGTATTTACCTTAAATGTAAATGGATCAAATGCTCCAACCAAAACACATAGACTGGCTGAATGGATACAAAAATAAGACCTCTATATATACTGTCTACAAGAGACCCACTTCAGACATAGGGACACATACAGACTGAAAGTGAGGGGATGGAAAAAGATATGCCATGCAAATGGAAAATCAAAAGAAAGCTGGAGTAGCAATTCTCATATCAGACAAAATAGATTTTAAAACAAAGACTATTACAAGAGACAAAGAAGGACACTACAAAATGATCAAGGGATCAACCCAAGAAGAAGATATAACAATTGTAAAAATTTATGCACCCAACATAGGAGCACCTCAATACATAAGGCAAATACTAACAGCCAAAAACGGGAAATCAACAGTAACACATTCATAGTAGGGGACTTTAACACCCCACTTTCACCAATGGACGGATGAACCAAATTGAAAATAAACAAGGAAACACAGCTCTAAATGATACATTAAACAAGATGGACTTAATTGACATTTATAGGACTTTCCATCCAAAAACAACAGAATACACTTTTTTCTCAAGTGCTCATGGAACATTGCCAAGATCATATCTTGGGTCACAAATCAAGCCTTGGTATCAAGTATCTTTTCTGACCACAACGCTATGAGACTAGATATCAATTACAGGAAAAAAATCTGTAAAAAATACAAACACATGGAGGCTAAACAATACACTACTTAATAACCAAGAGATCACTGAAGAAGTCAAAGGGGAAATCAAAAAGTACCTAGAAACAAATGACAATGAAAACACAATGACCCAAAACCTATGGGATGGAGCAAAAGCAATTCTAAGAGGGAAAATTATAGCAAAACAATCATACCTTAAGAAAAAGAAATATCTCAAATAAACAATACTTACACCGAAAGCAATTAGAGAAAGAAGAACAAAAAAACCCCAAAGTTAACAGAAGGAAAGAAATCATAAAGATCAGATCAGAAATAAATGAAAAAGGAATGAAGAAAACGATAGCAAAGATCAATAAAACTAAAAGCTGGTTCTTTGAGAAGATAAACAAAATTGATAAACCATTAGCCAGACTCATCAAGAAAAAAGGGAGAAGACTCAAATCAATAGAATTAGAAATGAAAAAGGGAAAGTAACAAATGACACTGCAGAAATACAGAGGATCATGAGAGATTACTACAAGCAACTATATGCCAATAAAATAGACAACCTGGAAGAAATGGACAAATTCTTAGAAATGCACAACCTTCCGAGACTGAACCAGGAAGAAAAAGAAAATATGAACAGACCAATCACAAGCACTGAAATTGAAACTGTCATTAAAAATCTTCCAACAGACAAAAGCCCAGGACCAGATGGCTTCACAGGTGAATTCTATCAAACATTTAGAGAAGAGCTAACACCTATCCTTCTCAAACTCTTTCAAAATACAGCAGAGGGAGGAACACTCCCAAACTCATTCTACGAGGCCACCATCACCCTGATACCAAAACCAGACAAAGATGTCACAGAAAAAGAAAACTACAGACCAATATCACTGATGAACATAGATGAAAAAATCCTGAACAAAATACTAGCAAACAGAATTCAACAGCACATTAAAAGGATCATACACCATGATCAAGTGGGGTTTATCCCTGGAATCCAAGGATTCTTCAATATATGCAAATCAATCAATGTGATACACCATATTAACAAATTGAAGGAGAAAAACCATATGATCAACTCAATAGATGCAGAGAACGCTTTCGACAAAATTCAACACCCATTTAAAATAAGAACCCTGCAGAAAGTAGGCATAGAGGGAACTTACCTCAACATAATAAAGGCCATATATGACAAACCCACAGCAAACCTCATACTCAATGGTGAACATTTCCACTAAGATCAGGAACAAGATAAGGTTGCAAACCCTCACCACTGTTATTCAACAAAGTTTTGGAAGTTTTAGCCACAGCAATCAGAGAAGAAAAAGAAATAAAAGGAATCCAAATCAGAAAAGAAGAAGTAAAGCTGTCACTGTTTGCGGATGACATGATACTATACATAGAGAATCCTAGACTCTACCAGAAAACTACTAGAGCTAATCACTGAATTTGGTAAAATAGCAGGATACAAAATTAATGAACAGAAATCTCTTGTATTCCTGTACACTAATGATGAAAAATCTGAAAGTGAAATTAAGAAAACACTCCCATTTACCATTGCAACAAAAAGAATAAAATACCTAGGAAAAAACCTACCTAAGGAGACAAAAGACGTGTATGCAGAAAATTATAAGACACTGATGAAAAAAATTAAAGATGATAAAAACAGATGGAGAGATATACCATGTTCTTTGATTGGAATAAGCAACATTGTGAAAATGACTATACTACGCAAAGCAATCTACAGATTCAATGCAGTCCCCATCAAACTGCCACTGGCATTTTTTCACAGAACTAGAACAAAAAATTTCACAATTTGTATGGAAACACAAAAGACCCTGAATAGCCAAAGCAATCATGAGAAAGAAACACAGAGCTGGAGAAATCAGGCTCCTGGTATTCAGACTATACTACAAAGCTACCTTAATCAAGACAGTATGGTACTGGTACAAAAACAGAAATATAGATCAATGGAACAGGAGAGAAAGCCAGAGATAAACCCACACACATATGGTCACCTCATTGTTGATAAATGAGGCAAGAATATACAGTGGAGAAAAGACAGAGCCTTTAATAAGTGGTGCTGGGAAAACTGGACAGCTACATGTAAAAGAATGAAATTAGAACACTCCCTAACACCATACACAAAAATAAACTCAAAATGGATTAAAGACCTAAATGTAAGGCCAGACACTATCAAACTCTTAGAGGAAAACATAAGCAGAACACTCTATGACATACATCACAGCAAGATCCTTTTTGACCCACCTCCTCGAGAAATGGAAATAAAGACAAAAATAAACAAATGGGACCTAATGAAACTTAAAAGCTTTTGCACAGCAAAGGAAACCATAAACAAGACGAAAAAGGGAACCCTCAGCATGGGAGAAAATATTTTCAAATGAAGCAACTGACAAAGGATTAATCTCCAAAATTTACAAGAAGCTCATGGAGCTCAATATCAAGAAAACAAGAATCCCAATCCAAAAATGGACAGAAGACCTAAATAGACGTTTCTCCAAAGAAGATATACAGATTGCCAACAAACACATAAAAGAATGCTCAACATCATTAATCATTAGCGAAATGCAAATCAAAACTACAATGCGATATCATCTCACACAGATCAGAATGGCCATCATCAAAAAATCTACAAACAATAAATGCTGGAGTGGGTGTGGAGAAAAGGGAACCCTCAAACACTGTTGGTGGGAATGAAAATTGATACAGCCACTATGGAGAGCAGTACGGAGGTTCCTTAAAAAACTAAAAATAGAACTACCATATGACCCGGCAATCCCACTACTGGGCATATACCCTAAGAAAACCATAATTCAAAAAGAGTTACGTACCACAATGTTCATTGCAGCTCTATTTACAATAGCCAGGACATGGAAGCAACCTAAGTGTCCATCGACAGATGAATGGATAAAGAAGATGTGGCACATATATACAATGGAATATTACTCAGCCATAAAAAGAAATGAAATTGAGTCATTTGTAGTGAGGTGGATGGACCTAGAGTCTGTCATACAGAGTGAAGTAAGTCAGTCAGAAAGAGAAAAACAAATACCATATGCTAACACATATATATGGAATCTAAAAAAAAAAAGAAAACAACTTGGTCATGAAGAACCTAGGGGCAAGTCGGGAATAAAGACGCAGACCTACTAGAGAATGGACTTGAGGACACGGGGAGGGGGAAGGGTAAGCTGAGACAAAGTGAGAGAGTGGTAGTGTATATATGGACATATATACACTACCAAATGTAAAATACATAGCTAGTGGGAAGCAGTCACATAGCACAGGGAGAACAGCTTGGTGCACTGTGACCAGCTAGGATAGGGAGGGTGAGAGGGAGGGAGACGTAAGAGGGAAGAGACATGGGGAATTATGTGTATGTATAACTGATTCACTTTGTTATAAAGTAAAAACTAACACACCATTGTAAAGCAATTATACTCCAATAAAAATGTTAAAAAAAAGAAAAAAAAAACAAACAACAACAAAAAATGTTTTTATGAAGTCTTTTATTGACCAACCATTTAGCAGCCTCCTCAATACCTTAGGACACACTCAGTAACGTTATAATATTCTCATTTAGTACCCATTGTTGCTTCTGCCTACCTAGTTAAATGCTGTGTTAGGCTGACTAATGGCCCCAACGATGTCAATGTCCTAATACCCAGAACCTACACATTTCACCTTTTATGGTAAAAAGGACATTGCCAATATGATTAAGTTAAGGAATTTGAGATGAGGAGATTATGTTGAATTACTGAGATGGGCCCAATATAATGACAAGTGTTCTTATAAGCAAAAACTAAGAGTATCAAAGTAGTAGGAGATGTGGTAAGGGAAAAAGGACATTGGATGAATGAGAGGAAGGGGACACAAACCAAAGATTACAACCACTGAATACTGAAAAAGGCAAGGAAACAGATTCTCCCCTTGGAGCTTTTGGGGAAAAAAAAAAAATCGGCCCTTGCAAAATCCTTAACTTTAGCCCAGTGTGACTGATTTTGGACTTCTGATTTCCTGAAGTGTAAGATAATAAATTTTTGTTATTTTAAGACACTAAGTTTGTGGTAATTTGTTACAGCAAAAAACTAATTTACATGCTGTTTTAAAAAACTAATTTACATGCTGTTTTAAAATCTCTCTTACCATTAAATGCCTGGACGAAAAAAATCATGTATATATCTCTGTATCCCTAAACCTAATGGGACAGCTAGCACATTGTAAAGAATAATGTGTTTTTAGATGAATGAATGAATCAATGAGTGAGTGATTTAATATAAGGAATGAAGAGCCACAGATAAATGTTCTGGTTTATAGAAGACTTTGGACTTTCAAATTAATTCTGATAAGGACCAATGGTTCTACATGGATTCTACATATTTAATTTGTCGTGAAAATATTATGACCCACTTGAGTTTCCTAAGATTGCAAATATTTGAAGTAAAATATGAATTAGGACTATAACCATAATCTCTGGAATTTTCCTAATTGATATTTGATATTTGTCATAGACTGTTCTCTCCAGAAGCAGAAGCAGAGTTTGGGATATATAAGGCTTATTAGGTATCTCCACATTTGAAGAGAGATATCAGAAAGCAGTATCAGGCTAAGAAAGAAGTCACTTTGAGATGCAGCCCTGAAAAAACCTCAGGCAAACTACAGGGAATTATGAACTGTGAATTGCCTGTGGGAGTGTCCCACATAAGGCCAAAATAGCAAAGCCTTTGTATCCTGTCTCATTCATTTACAAAATGGAGCTGCTCAGGGAAGTGTGTGACCTGGAGCAAGTTGGTTCTCTGTGATTGAAGGAGACCATGAAGGAGCTTCAAGGGCATCAGCTGGGTAGCAAGTCCTGCCTTTAATGGGGATCTTGGCACCACATCCTTATTTCTACAACTGTATGCATGTATTGCTAGGTGTCTTAGTCCCAGATAGTGAAGAGTAACTAGACTTCCAAGTATGTCATCATTTTCCTTCTTCACAGTGCATACATAGCACTTCATTTGGGTTGAAATATACTCAATATTTTATTTAAAAATAGATAGGTAAGATATCGAGAATTGGTAGATGTCTTGGAGAACTTGCCAGAATTACTAGTAATTCTGATACATGAATAGAACTATAGTACTTTGTCCTTGGTAGAACTGAAGGAATATATGGTTCCTGGAACATGGTGCAATAGAATATGATAAAGAAAGTAAAGACTTGTCTTTTCCCATGCTTCCTACTTCAAAAAATAAAATAAACGAATCCTACAAACTTCATGTGATTTTTTTTTTTTTTTTTTTTTTTTGCGGTACGCGGGCCTCTCACTGCTGTGGCCTCTCCCGTTGCGGAGTACAGGCTCCGGACGCGCAGGCTCAGCGGCCATGGCTCACGGGCCCAGCCGCTCCGCGGCATGTGGGATCCTCCCAGACCGGGGCACGAACCCGTGTCCCCTGCATCGGCAGGCGGACTCTCAACCACAGCGCCACCAGGGAAGCCCCTTCATGTGATTTTTAATAAGAAACAAATGAACACAGATACATGTAATAATATAGTCTTCAAACTATGTTCAGTAAATACCTAGAATTTTAATGTAGACCTAGTAAAGAAAAAGTAATAAAATAAAAATTATTAATGGAAAAGGGTAACAAGGCCATTTTGATATTTTATAAAAAGTAAACAAATTCATGTTAAGTGTCTCAAAGTAAATTAATAAAACAGATGATGTTTGTCCAAATAATTGCCAAAAACTTAGAACTTTATGAAATTACAAGATGAAAACTATCTGATTGCAAGGATGATAGTGCATGGAGTGAAGAACTGAATAGTTTAAAAACTTAAAAATGTAAAAAAGAATGGCCAATAAAATGTAGTCTTGAAAGCATATTACTATTGTCAATTGAGCTATCATTTTTAACATGGCTATAAATACATATATTTAAATACTTATTAATTTGATGGAGTGTACAAAATTTAATAATAAAATATTTTCAAAAGATCTATTCAAAACAAGAGATCTCAATGTGATGCAGTCTTCATTTTTAGCTCAATATCTCACATAGTTCCTATTACATAGTAGCTATTCAATAACTGATTAATTTCACACACACACACACACACACTTCAGCCTAGATCATAAGGTAATAGATATAAATAATTTTAGATGTAATGTCACCTGTGTTTAACACTCCTACTCCTATGTAATATAGTTCTTTTTATGCTGCCTTGACCTAGTTTTGTGGTTTTGACTAGGTACCAGTCAGATCCCCTTCTTGAACAGCTGATTAACTACTTCCCTTTTGTGCTCTGACACTCAGGGCCACTATGTATCTGCCCTAATCACCCTCAGCCCGGTTATCAGACAATTAGGGACAGCCCTTATATGCCAGAGCCCAGGAAATTATTCAAATTAGCCAGTCCACAGAGAGTCCTGGACACCTAGTTAAATCCACTCCATTTGCTGTACATAAGCTGCCTCCTACAGCTCCACCTACTTGTTACTGATAACACCACAGTACCCAGGACAAAACTGGGCAAATAGCCTCTGCAAATAATCACATATTGATTGATTTAACAAAATATCTCGTTAAACATTATAGTTAAAATTATGTTCATATCCATCAGCAGTTAAAGTCTTTTAAAATTTTGGCAATATATTTCTGCATTCATTTTTAGAAAGAGAAAGGCTATAGCAGCATAAGATGGTCAAAATATTACTTAGGCTAGTTTCAAATATTGAATCCCATATAGAACATGAAAGAGAACAAATCTGTTAAATAAGCCAGAATATCAAGTCACAGCTTCCTAAGCTATTAGAAACTGTGTGGATCCTCTCTCAGCTGAAAGTAACTAACTCTAGGTGTCATAGCATCCTGCTGACAGTTTAGCTCTTATATGACAGTAGTGATTAAACATTATCCATAAATTTTTTCATTTCATCAAATTGAATCATAATTTTCAAGGCAAATAAAAGATTCATTTGTCACAAATATTCATAGAGCTGTCCTCAAATGATACCATGAGATTAGACTCCTTCAAACTGCACTTGCAGAGAATGGATTCAAAATCTCAATATAATCTGTCAAAAACGAAAATTAACTCCTTATTCATCTTCCAAGTAATGATAGGAAAATCGTCTATGGCCATCCTTTTGCCAGATTTTCCCTTCCAGACATGCATATAATAAAGTACAACAGTGTTTTTAAAAAAATGTCTCCTTTAAGAACTTAATTCTTTCCTACTGTGAGGTAAAGTAAACAAAGAAAGGAACCTCCTATCCTTTTATATGATTTCATAAGATTTTATTGTTTTCAAAGAAATAAGGTAATAAGAATCATGAAAAACCCAAACCATAGACTGATAGGATTAGAAATAAAAGCTGTGTATAAATAAAAGAAATAAGCCCTTCCAGTCTTTCAAGGTGATAAATGATTGAAATTTTCCTTTGTAACCTCTTGAGAAACAAATTTAAGGAGCCAATGTCATCATTTTATGTTCAGTTCAATTCTATTTGCTGCAAGACCAAAATAGTGCTGAGAGAAGCCACCTTCAGTCCAAATGCTACTTAGAATTGATGCATTCATTTTATATCAGAACTTTTTCATTGAATGCCTATTATATACCATGTGCTGTGCTAAGCATTACTTGGTGATACGGTCAGGGAATAAAAAAAAGCATGGCCTACCTGCTAATTAGTTCAACAAAGATTTGTTTAACCAGGCACTTTTATAGGTGCTAGGGATAATGCTTTGAACAAAGTAAACAAATCTTTGTGTATTTCATATTTCCGTCGAGGAGGGAAAAACAGAGAAAATTGTAACATGGAATGATAAGTACTATGAAGAAAACTGAAGCGAAGTGATAAATCAGAGTTCATTTATTCCTTCACTACTATTTTAACAAACACTTATTAAACACATAATATAAGCAGGTACTTTTTAGGCAAGTGAGGTCCATTAGTTAAAAATAACAAAAGCCCTCATTACATTATATTGTGAGGAGAAAATCAATAATTATAAATAAGCAAATATCAATAATATATGATGTTAGAAGGTGAAATGTGTTATGGTAAGTTCCTCACATGCAACATCGAAGGAGGAAAGAAGTTGACCTGGTTAACAAATGAGACAGCCCAAAACATTGGTGCAAGCTCAAAATAGACCTCTGTCACATTTCAGCTCCACCCAGTTTTGGCCTTAGAATCAGCAGCAATTCCTCCCAATGGGCAGAGCTATGAGAAATGAACCCAATCATTCACATTTCATGGAAGGAAAGGTAGCAAGAGATACAGATATATATTGAGTCCTTAATTATGCCACTGATTTAGCTCATTGGTCACATGTTTCATATAAAAAAGACTGAAAATCAGGGCTAATAAATTCTGGGAAGAAGTATGTGGATGATCACATGGGAATGGGCACAAAGCAAGCAAATATGTGTAATTAATGTTAATTTCCATCAAAGAGAATCCATTTTCATGCAGGATCTCTTCAACAAGATAGACAAGACGATTACTCAAGTGCTTACACAAAGGGCTCATGACCAGAGTGGTCATAGTGGAAGTGAATAAGGCTATGTATGGCTCTAATAAGATGGCTTTGTCTTCACCAACACTGACATAGTTTCTACCACTGCTGAATGCCCAGCTTGACAGTAGTAGAGACTGTTGCAGAATCTTCCATCTAGCACTATTTCTTGGGAAGTCCAGTCAGTCATTTGGTGACAGGTCAATTAAGACCCCTTCTGCCATGGAGAAGACAGTGATTATCCCTTTCCAGGAAAAAATTGCATACTCTGGATATGCATTTGCCTTCCTTGTCCACAGTGCATCCATCAACACCACCATCTGCAGGCTTACAAAATGCCTGACATCTCAACAGAATATTTCATGTGACACTGCCTCAGATCAAAGTACCCACTTTATCACAAAAGAGGTATGATGATGAATTAATGACAATAAGATTAACAGGTCTTGTTAATTACATTCTATTACAATGATGGGATGAAGGCTCAATTAAGGAAACAGCTCAGATACAAAATCCAAAATTAATTTCCATATATATATATATATATACACACACACACACACACACACACACACACACAGTATGTGCACTGAACCAACAGCTGATAATTAGGTCCGGGAAGCAAGAAGAAAAAGTAGAATTGCCTTATCACCATTATTCCCAGTTACTCACTTTTAAAATTTGTGCTTCCCATCCCACCTTAGACTTTGTCAAGTTAGAAGTGCTACTTTCCAAGTGGAGAAAAGAGGTATGACTAATTTGAGCTTCTAATTCTGGTGAAATTGGAAAGTAGTGGTGGGCAGTCTACCTTGATAATCATTAGTAGATATAGCTAGTATTATACAATAAGGTCAAAAAGAAATACGTCTGGAACCCAGTGATTTACTGGAATATCTCTTGGCATTTTTGAACCAGTGATAACGATAACTGAAAATGTCAATTATATAAAACACAACCACATAAGCTCAAAGTAATTTAGGAAGCACAGCCCTTGAAGATCAAGGTCTGGGTCACCCTATCCAGTAAGAACCCACATTATAGCTGAAGGTGACCAGACAAGAGTTTCCTTTGATAACACCTTTTAAAGTTTGTGCATTAGTTGGTTTGTTTGTTTAAGTATATAGCAACTAGCAAAAAAATTTTGAGATTGGGTTTTTATCCTTATTCTCAGGGAAGAATTAAAAGTGAGTACTGAATATCTTAGCAGAGTATAAGCAGATCTGAGTGGCACAAGGGATAAACTGTACCAAATTCAGATTATGCATTAGGCTATCTCTTCTCCCTGGCCTTGCTTTCTGAGTGGAGTGACATCCAATGCCTGGTAATGTTACCATTCTGTGCTCACCTCCAAAAGACTGAGAGGCTCACTGGATATGCCCTATCAGTGCCTGACTTCTAACCTATGCTGAGAGCCCTTTCTTTCTACCCCCTGGGTTTCTGATTGTCTCTGAAGTATAAGATTCAGGTTCCTCAGCAGCCACTGTATGTTCAAGGGGGTTAACACTCACTGGGGTTAATTTTTCTCCCTGCATTTCCCAGGACAAACGATCTGGGGAAGAAACCTCTCTGAAGATGTCTGACAAAACAGAGAAATTGCTTGCCCTGAAGTTATAACCTACTCAACAATGCAACAACTCCTTGTATTTGATTTACTTCCTTCCCCGCCTCATTCTCACCCCACCTCCCCCATGCATGCACCGAATTTGCATGATCAATAAAATTTCTGCTGCATGAATTTTGTGTCAGATCAGCTCTTCAGGGAACAGAGGTTAAGACAACATGTAACAAAATATTTGCCCATATTTACCATCACCTATGGGAGCCATATGATGTTACTAACTACAAGAACATTAGAATGCACAAATACCTGGAGAAAAATCAGCATCTATTTCAAAAACTTTAAGAAAACTATGTCTGAAGGCAATGATTTAACACAAGTAGCTGCAGAATGTTCATTTACGTATTACTCTGTGCAGCATGAATTTTCATATAAAAAGAAGTAAATTAGGTCTTCCGCCCATTTTTTAATTAAGCTGTTTGTTTTTTTGATAGTGAGCCCCATGAGCTGTTTGTGTATTTTGGAGATTAATCCTTTGTCCATTGTTCCATTCGAAAATATTTTCTCCCATTCTGAGGGTTGTCTTTTCATCCTGTTTATGGTTTCCTTTGCTATGCAAAAGCTTTTAAGTTTAATTAGGTCCCATAATGTTTTCATTATTCTAGGAGATGGGTCACAAAAAGAGTGTTTTTCCTATGTTTTCCTCTAAGAGTTTTATAGTGTCTGGTCTTACATTTAGGTCTTTAATCCATTTAGAGTTTATTTTTGTGTATGGTGTTAGGGAGTGTTCTAATTTCATCCTTTTACATGTAGCTGTCCATGAAGAGGCTGTCTTTTCTCCACTGTATGTTCTTGCCTCCTTTGTCGTAAATTAGGTGACTATATGTGCATGGATTTATCTCTGGGCTTTGTATCCTGTACCACTGCTCTATAATTCTGTTTTTGTTCCAGTACCAGACTGTCTTGATTACTGTAGGTTTGTAGTATAGTCTGAAGTCAGGGAGCCTGATTCCTGCTATACCCTAAGAAAACCATAATTCAAAAAGAGACATGTACCACAATGTTCACTGCAGCACTATTTACAATAGCCAGGACATGGAAACAACCTAAATGTCCATCAGCAGATGAATGGATAAAGAAGATGTGGCACATATATACAATGTAATATTACTCAGCCGTAAAAAGAAATGAAATTGAGTTATTTGTAGTGAGGTGGATGGACCTAGAGTCTGTCATACAGAGTGAAGTCAGAAAGAGAAAAACAAATACCATATGCTAATGCATATATATGGAATCTAAAGAAAATGGTACTGATGAACCTAGTGGCAGGGCAGGAATAAAGACGTAGACATAGAGAATGGACTTGAGGACATGGAGGGGGGACGGGGAAGATGGGGTGAAGTGAGAGTAGCATTGACATATATATACTACCAAACGTAAAATAGCTAGTGGGAAGCAGCAGCAGAGCACAAGGAGATTAGCTCGGTGCTTTGTGAAGACCTAAAGGGGTTGGAGGGAGGGAATATGGGGATATATGTATGCATATGGCTGATTCACTTTGTTGTACAACAGAAACTAACACAGTATTGTGAAGCAATTATACTCCAAAAAAGATGTATTTTTTAAAAAAGTAAATTTACTAGTTTTTGCTTCCAAGTTCTCTTGTTCATTAATGAAAACTGAATATTGTGCTGTTAATGCTGACTCTCTTAGCAAAAAAAATTCTCAACTAGTTAAATAACTCCATTTCATTTTTTACATGTATCATTATTTATGTGTATCAGATTAACAAACTCAGAAATTTATTTCATAAAAAGTAAAATATTTGACATCACTGTGAATATTATTGCAAATACAGTTAAAAACCTGAGCATAAAATTATTTCTTTTTGTGTTGATAATACAAATACAAATTTTGGTGTAGCACTCGTGGTAACAGAACTATTTTTACTAAGTTCCTAAATTAAGACACTGTAATTGGTCGTCATATACACATAACTTAAAATTGCATCCCCAAACAACTGTAGTTGTGAAAATGTACAAATATTTTATTCTCTGTATTATTCTGTATATTTTACTCACAAAGTAATAAAACCGAACAGTTTTTATGACAAGTCTGATATTTTTGCTCTTCTCTAAAGAAAAAAAGCTTGAAATGACAATATATGCTTTTTCTCCTTACTATCCATTACCAATTGGATTTTTTTAATATACAAAATTTTGAAGAACCAACTTTAAACATACCTAAGTATAGTATGCTGATACTCAATTTACAATAAAGTCTTCTAATTTTTATTGCATTTCTCAAAATTAATTGAGTGTCTTTAATCAAAATATATCATAAATGGGGCTTCACAAAATTTAGCTTTGGAAGCTTATAAATTTAGCAAATTAAAAATATTAAAAGCATAGCTTACAGACAGGAAGACATTAAAATTCCTAAAAAAGCAAAGGAAAAATCAAATAAAATGAGAGTACAAAGAGAGAACAAATTGAAGTCTGAAATTTTGTAAAGTTTTCTTTGGAATATCTTGATCTATGGGAAGAATCCATTGACATTATATCAGAGGCAGATAATACTAATAGAATTGATTAAAGTATTAAAATATGTATGAAATTAACTTACTCCTCATGCTTTTATTACTCTTTGAATAATAAATATAAAGAAGTTTTGAATTTTAATATTCATATATATGGTACTTTTATTTTTAGAAGAAACTGCATTTTAGAAAATAATTTTTGAATAGGATTATTTTTAGATTCAACAATATAATTAAACCAATTTTTTGTCAGTTAACAAGTATTTCAAAAAATATATACTTCTAGTTACTTTAGTATCCCCTATCATTCTTAAAAGTATATATTTTTGAACATTGAATAGTATGGCCACCATAATTTTAGTGCAGAAAACAAAACCCATGCAAAAATATACAAATAAACATAATAAATAACTATCAAGTAATGATAAGCCTTTTCAAGGGAAGGGAAGAGAAAAGTTATGATTAGGGTTATTTTAGATTAGTTTGTCACTGAAGATGTCTTAGACAAGGAGATACTTTAGGAAATACACAGGCAAAGTGATGCTGGAGGCACGTGGACATTTAATAGAAGAGCAATTTAGGCAGAAGCAAAATACAGAAAAAAGGACCTAAGTTGAAACTGAGCCTAACATATCTGTAAATTATAAAAAGGCCATTGAGACTGGAGGAGAGCCAGCAAGGAGAGGGTGGTTGGAAAGTACACGATTGTAGGGATAAACTGGGATAGATCATGGAAGGCCTTGTAGGCTCTTGAATGATTTTTTTTTTCTTTTCATTCTAACTGTGATAGAAAGTACTGAAAGATTTTGAGGGGTGGAGTAACATGATCTGGTTTATGGTTAGAAACTTTCTTCTGGTTGTTATGTGGAAAACAGATCGCAAAGATTAAAGAAGTGGGGAAAACAATTATACAAAAAGTGGTGAACATAAAACTATAAAAATTAAGAGAGGAAACGAACTGGCAGATTCGAATGTTCTCTACATACTAAGCACTGTGCTGGGTATTTACATAAATTACCTAATATGTTTAATAGATATGTGTATAAATTAGTTGACTGTAGGAGCATACCACAATAGAAAGTTACAAATGCATATAAACTAGTCAATCATATATGAAGATAGCACACTGATATACATTTGAAAACAAGTGCGATCTAAAACTTTTGAAATTACTCTTACAAGGATTAAGGTTCAGTATAAAAATTAATGAAATAACATTATCTCAATATGCATATACAAATATGAATAAAGTGGTTATGCTCAACAATAGAATAAGCAAAAGATTATTATAATAAGCTCTATTATCTGAATTAATGAATGGCTCACCTCACTTGATAAGGTCACATTGAGTCCCAAAGCATCTCAATATAATTTTATCATTCAGCTCTATCAATCTACTTAATTATTCTGTATATTTTAACAAGAAATGAAAATTGCAAAAAAGATCAAGGTAAGTTGCCTGTGGGAATCAGAAATCAAGAAAAACTCTTCCTGATTTAGTATATTCCCAAACTTTATTTTTTTTAATATTTTCCAGTGATTCACCATATAGATATTTAATGGTGGATACGATATTTAATGTTTCTTTGATATTAATCCCCACATTTTATTTCCCAGTTAAGGTTCTTCAAATTTCTTATCTCACAGGGATAGTGATTAATAAAACTACATATGAAATGACCCCATGTATAAGATCTATGAGGTCCTCACTTGCTAAATATCTACTCTCTACCTCTGTGAGATGAATATAGATAGTTCCCTAAAAGGAAAATATCTTGCCTTGAAAATAAATTTATGTGCAATTTCTTCAAATCATCCTTGGAGATAGAACCTGGAAGCAAAACGTATCGCAACGCCAAATGTGTTCCTCAAGAGGCCAAATAAATTAAATCTTCAGCAGGGAAGCTACGTAAAGACTAGACTGCAACAGCCATGTTCTGCACCCAGATTTAAAGCACTACTTATAGTTACACAAAACTGTGTGGCCCTATCAAATTATTTTATTATTCTCTGCTAATTACCCTAATTACCCTAAAACTACTAAACTTTTTGAGGTATTTTTAGTTTTCTATTGAACATAAGTAGTTAAAAATAACCATGATTGAAGTCATCATTACCAAATTCTTAGCTATTATATATATTAACAAATCTTTTATTCACCCCAACTAGGGGAAATTGCAGACACACGTTATGGATCGCATAGGGCAAAGAGGCTGCTGCCTAATGGGAAAAAAAAATGCTCTCTAGGGACCAAATAAATAGTTCTAAAAGAATTCCCACACAGTATATGACTTTTAAAACTTCAATTCCCAAACTGTATACCAAAGTACACTGGGGCATCACAATGAACTAACAGGGGCACTGTGGGATATCTAAAATGTCTAGGAAAACAGAGTGACACCTATTGGATATTGTGCAAATTACAACCATTAACTTGTTTGGATATAATCACTTAATAAATGGAATTAGTTTTCTGTTTTGTTTTTATTTGATTTTTGTCTATAAGTATTATGGAAAAAAATATTAAGACACTAAAGGTGCCAAGACCTGAGAGATCTGAGGAACCACTGTTTTGTACTGATTTCAGAAAAATGTGTGATGAAACCTCCAACTTGGCCAGGAGCATGCCAGGATCAATTTAAAAAGAGAGAGCTATAGTATTTTTTAAATATATATTCTTTCTATCAGAGATACCCAAAATCTATTACTAAACTGTTAGTATGGGCAATAACAAAATTAAATAACAGACTAGAATTATTAGCAAGTATCAAGAAAGGAAAAAGCAGATACAATTTAGGTAGCCGAAAATGGAGAATTAAGCTCTTTCTGTTTCTTAGCCTCTTAAATCCATTGTGTAGCATCTGGTATATCTAAATTATCCGTTAAGATATTAAAATACTCAGGTCTCTCAAGTAAGGAAAAGACCACAGAAGAAAATGGAGATTAATAAGTGTTAATTTGACTATATATACAACTGTCTAAAGAGTATTAGTACAGCCTCTGCATTGCCAGATTTTAAGGCAGGATGTTTATTAATCTGTGATAACTTAAACTGTACTTATATATACACAAAATCTCTTATAGAATTTAAAGTGAAAAAGTAGATTCTTTCTTCGAATACTGACATAAATATAAAGTTTACTGTGAACCAAATATTGACATTATTTTGGAACCAAATGAACATTTTGTTACTACTAAAAAATAATAATAGCACAATGACCCAATACATGGGATTTCAAATGTTAACCATTATATTCATTCTAAGACTCAACTCATTTTATTTCTGCAGGTTATCTAGCTCATCTTTGTTTGCTAATGAAAATTATTTCATTTATATTATTTTATGTTTCACTAATGAGGAACAACTCATTAAAAACTAGCATATAGGGCTTCCCTGGTGGCGCAGTGGTTGAGAGTCCACCTGCCGATGCAGGGGACACAGGTTCATGCCCCAGTCTGGGAAAATCCCACATGCCGTGGAGCGGCTGGGCCCGTGAGCCATAGCTGCTGAGCCTGCGCATCTGGAGCCTATGCTCTGCAATGGGAGAGGCCACAACAGTGAGAGGCCCGTGTACCACAAAAAAAAAAAAAAAAAAAACTAGCATATAATTATTTCTGAATTCACATTGTAATTTATTATTAGAAATAATACTAAATTTGCTGATCATGGAAACACTATACTACTTCAGCAAATCATTTGTGAGGCTTAATTTCTGCATTCTTTTTGTTATAGTCTCATACTTGAGAACTTATGATTGATTTTCAAACAAAGTTTATTGACAAATGATATGATACTTTCATTTTATGCTAATTAAATGGATACTATAAGTGATATTTTGTAACCTCCTTGAACTTTTTCATTATCACTATAGAATCCTGCTATTTTCAGCATTAAGGGCAAATAATTTGGATGCCAGAAAATTAAACACCTTGAAAAATTATATGAAAATATTAAGATATTTTTGAACATTAGAAAAGGTATTTTGCTTTTTTCATAATAAGTATTGATTAGAAGTATCACACAAAAGTGCACATATGTGATATATAAAAATAAAAATATCATGAAGTTATTATTAACAGCTTTATACAGAAAATTTGAAAAAAAACAAAATCCTAGGAAAAAAACATACTGAAACTAGTACAAAAAATAGAATTTTGAAATATTTCTATAACTATTAACGAATTTGAATCAGTATTTAAATCCACATATTCCCCATTCCATACCAAGATATCATC
This sequence comes from Aethalodelphis obliquidens, assembly GCF_003676395.1. Taxonomy (NCBI): domain Eukaryota; kingdom Metazoa; phylum Chordata; class Mammalia; order Artiodactyla; family Delphinidae; genus Aethalodelphis; species Aethalodelphis obliquidens. The sequence goes on from NW_020837946.1 coordinate 41,456,377, forward strand.
ACCAATAAATTCAACGAACAATTAAGAGACAATTTCTACCAAGTATACACAAATTCTCCAAGATGAGAATAAAATAAGAAAACAATAATTATTTCATTAGGTCAGCATAATTGAGGCTTCGTAAGTGTAATATATAAATGAGAGGCCATTTCAGAAAGAAAAATATAAACAAATTTCTCATATATATACATGTAAAACTCCTAAAAAAATTATTTGTAAACTGAATCCAGTGACACATGAAAAAAAATAAAATATTATGAATATGCTGGCTTTATTCCAGGCATAAAAGACTATTTTCAGATTCAAAAAATGATCAAGGCAATGAGTAAATACCTGTCAATGATTACTTTAAATATAAATGGACTAAATTCTCCAATCAAAAGATATAGAGTGGCTGAATGGATACAAAAAAAAAAGAAAAATGACTCATATATATGTTGCCTATAAGAGATTTACTTTAACACAGACTGAAAGTGAGGGGATGAAAAATGGTATTCCATGCAAAGGGAAACTAAAAGAAAGCCAGGTAGCAATACTTATATGAGACAAGACAGACTTTAAAACAAAGACTGTAACAAGAGACAAAGAAGGATATTACATAATGATCAAGGAATCAAATCCAAAAAGAAGTTATAACAATTGTAAATATATATATGCAAACAACATGAAGGAAATATCAGTAGACATAAAGGGAGAAATTGACAGTAACACAATAATATTAGGGTATTTTAACATGTACATCAATGGACAGATCATCCAGACAGAAAATCATCGAGGAAACACTGCCCTTAAATGACACATTAGATCTGATCAACTTAATACATATATATAGAACATTCCATCCAAAAACAGCAGGATATGCTTTTTTTCAAGTGCACATGGAATAATCTCCAGGATAGGTCACATGCTAGGCCACAAAACAAGTCTCAATAAATTTAATAAAACTGAAATCGTATCAAGAATTTCTTCTGACCACATGTTACAAGACTAGAGATCAATTACAAGAAAAAAAAATGCTCAAAACACAAACACATGGAGTTTAAACAACATACAACTAAACAACTAAGGGATCACTGAAGAAATCAAAGAAAGAATTTTTTTTAATGCTTGGAAACAAATAAAAATGATAACACAATGATCTAAAATCTATGGGATGCAACAAAAGCAGTTCTAAGAAGGAAGTTTATAGCCTACCTCAGGAAATAAGAAAAATCTCAAATAAACAACCTAACTTTACAACTAAAGGAACTAAGAAAAGAACAAACAAAACCCAAACTTAGTAGAAGGAAAGAACTGATAAAGATCAGTGCAGAAATAAATGAAATAAAGACTAAGCAAAACAACAGAAATTATCAAGTGCTGATTCTTTGAAAACATTAAAAGAAAATTGATTACCCTTTACCCAGAGTCATCAAGAAAAAAGAGAAGGCCCATGTCAATATAATCAGAAATGAAAAAGAAGGTACAAATGATACCACAGAAATATGAAGAATCATAAAAGATTACTCTGAATAAAAATTTATACACCAATAAAATGAACAACCTAGAAGAAATTCATAAATTCCTAGAAATATAGTGTCCCAAGGGTGAAACAGGGAGAAATAGAAAATATGAACAGATCCATTACCAGTAATGAAACTGAATCAGTTAAAAAGAAACTCCTAAGACTATAATTACAGAGATCATTTTTATAGTTCCTTACTAGAGAAATTTCTATGAACAACGTGTAGACATGTAGAGCACCTGAAATCACAAGGAAAAACAAAAAAGGAAACAAACAAGACTCCTGACAAACAAAAAACAAAAAAGACTCCTGACAAACAAAAGTCTAGGATCAGATGGCTTCACAGGTGAATTTTAGCAAACACTTAAAGAAAAGTTAACATGTATTCTTCTAGAAATATTCCAAAATTTGCTGAGGAAGGAACACCTCCAACTCATCCTATGAGGCTGGCATCACCCAAATACAAAAATCAGACAAAAATATCACACACACAAAAAGAAAATCACAGGCCCAAATCACTGGTGAACAGAGATACAAAAATTCTCAACAAAATATTGGCAAACTGAATTCAACAATGCATTAAAAGGATCACACACTGGGCTTCCCTGGTGGCGCAGTGGTTGAGAGTCCGCCTGCCAATGCAGGGGACATGGGTTCCTGCCCCGGTCCAGGAAGATCCCACATGCCGCGGAGCAGCTGGGCCCCTGAGCCATGGCCGCGGAGCCTGCGCGTCTGGAGCCTGTGCTCCGCAACGGGAGAGGCCACAACAGTGAGAGGCCCGTGTACCACAAAAAAAAAAAAAAAAAAAAAAGGATCACACGCCATAATCAATTTGGATTCATCCTAGGGATGCAACGAGGTTCAATATCTAAAAATCAATCAATGTGATACACCACATTAATAAAGTATAGATTAAAAATCATATGATCATCTCGGGACTTCCCTGGTTGTGCAGTGGTTAAGAATCTGCACTCCCAATGCAGGGGGCCCAGGCTCTATCCCTGGTCAGGGAACTAAATCCCACATGCATGTCACAACTAAGAGTTCGCATGCCACAACTAAGGAACTGGAGAGCCACAACTAAGGAGCCCGCATGCCGCAATTAAGGAGCTGGCAAGCCGCAACTAAGAAACCCGTGAGCCATAACTAAGAAGCCTGCCTGCTACAACTAAGACCCAGCACAAACAAACAAATAAATAAATAACATCTCCCCATGCTAATTTATACAGAACAACATGGCTCTCAAAGCATAGCCCTTCAACAATTATTTCCTTAATAAAGCTGATTTAGACATATCCCTAAATTATAAAGAATCTTAAATAACTTAATAGTGATTTAAATTGATATACTTAGTTTACAATAAGTCTCTTGGCCAGAACTGTGTCAGGGGCCCAAATTGGGGGACTCCATGAGTCCTCCTCTAGATATGTGGCCTGGCCCTCCCTGAGTGTTCTCAGGGCTTATAGCCTCACTGCATCCCTGAGCAGACGTTGTGGACGAGCACTTCCCTTCAGAGGGTCACAGATCCTTCCCAGGAGATGTTACTTGGTAATGCAAAAATATAAAAGCTGATATTCTAAGAGTCTGGATATTAAAAAGTAAAGATATAGCTGTAAAAGTGATATTAAAAAAAACAAGATGGACATGTAAAGTGTATTGTTTGTTTTCCTACTAACAAATGAGGACTGAACTCAGGATTTCTCCTGCTTAACCTTACTACACTGAAATCCTTCATTGATTTATTGCAAGGTCCTAGGAACTATAATTTCCAGAATCCTTTTTGGGGTAAAGTTAAAGAAAATCCCAGGTGAATCTTTTTTATGCTCCTGGTTAGTTCCCTCAGAGTAAAACAGGTACATAAAAATACTTACACCATTTTATTTGTAGCATATATTCACTCACTTTGTGAACCAAGCCCTCCGGTTTTCCTGACTACACAGCAGAATTTTTAAAGCTAAATGTAAAGGTATTGGCAAACAAGCTGGTCTTCATTCAGGAGAATTTTATTAGTTTCCTATTAGAGCTATAATGAATTTCCACAATTAAATGATTTATAACAACAAAAATTTACTATGTTATAGTTTTGGAAGTCAGAAGTCTAAAATGGGTCCTTAGGGATGTATACTTTCTGAAGGCTTTAGTGGGACATTCACTTCCTTCCCTTTTTTAGCTTCTAGAGGCTACCTACATTCCTTGGCTCTTGATTCTGCCTCAGTCTTCAAAGCCAACAGGGTAGCATCTTTTCTCCTCTCTGATCTCCTGCCTCTCTTTTAGAACACTTGTAATTACATCAGGCCTACCTGATATAATCTCCCTATCTCAAGATCCTTAACTTAATCATATCTATAAACTGCCTTTTGTCATGTAAGTTAACATATTCACAGATTCTGAGGATTCAGTTATGGACATCCTTGGTGGGACTGTTCAGCCTACCTCAAGAGTCATTAAAATTATTTAAAAAGAAATAGTTGCTGCTAATTTCCATGACCATTACATGATATTGCCCATTAGCAACAGCTCTAATACAAACTTGAGCTTATAAATTCAAACTGTCAAATATGTAACTTTTGATTTTGTCCTTATATTAAAAATTTTACTTTCTTCCTCTATGATGCTTAAATACACATAGAATTTCTCTCCATTGCAGTAGTTACAGCTATATCTTTAGGGTGCTCCTCCACCAAGTCCTATTACTGAAGTTCATACTTGCTAAAAAACCAATATTTAAAGTCAGAAGATCTCAGAGACTCTACAAATTTGGCTGAAATTTATCCAAATAGGTAAACTTGATTTTTCTCATTTGTTGATAAATGTGAACACATACCTTCTTCGGATGAATGTACCCAAATGATTGTTTCCTCTAACATTCTCTTTTCCTCCTCTGAGCTGATCTTCCTCTTTTTGCTACTTTAGCATCTTGGACTTACCTCCAATGATATTATTATCCTAATGTATTTAGGCTTTTGCACCCTTATTGAATAGATTGTTAGGTTTATAACACAGTATGTCTTATTTTTGTTTCCTTATAGCTCTTATAGTGCCTGGTACATAGTTGGTCCTAAATAAATAAAACTGGAAAAAAACTGAACTAAATATTTTTAGATATAAAAATGTCCTAATAGGGCTTCCCTGGTGGCACAGTGGTTGAGAGTCCGCCTGCCAATTCAGGGGACACGGGTTCATGCCCCAGTCCGGGAAGATCCCACATGCCGCGGAGCGGCTAGGCCCATGAGCCATGGCCGCTGAGCCTGCACGACCGGAGCCTGTGCTCCACAATGGGAGAGGCCACAACAATGAGAGGCCCGCGTACCGAAAAAAAAAAAAAAAAATGTCCTAATTGATTTTTATAAAACAAAGAAAACACTGACTCTTAAATCTGATAAAGATAATATAAAAAAATAAAACTATAAACCAATACAGTGAATAAATATTGATGCAAAAATATTACAGAGTATCATAAAAGAAAACACAGTGTCACATTAATTAAATAATACAGAATGATCAAGTGATGTTAAATCTAATAATTCAAATTTGACTCAATATCACAAAATCCATTAATATCATATAGCATATTAATGGATCTAAGTGGAAAAACAAGGAATATACTTATTGCCATAGCTGCTGAAATTATTTCAACAATATTTTAATAAACATTCCTGATATTATTAAAATCCAAAAATTAAAAAATGAGAGATCTTTTATTGCTAGTCAATATCTTACATGCATAGAAAACATTAGAGACATTTTCACTAAAATTAAAAAAGGCTGACTCCTATTTCTGCTATTGTTCAACATTGTACTAGAGGTATTAGTCAATGCAATTAGACAGGAAAAAAAAGTTCACACACTGCTGGTGGAAATGCAAAGTGGCAAATCTGCTGTGAAGGAGAATTTAGCAATACCAAACAAACCTCATATGAACTTAACTTTGGACCCAGAAATCCCACTTACAGGGAGTCTGAAGATACACCTCCAACAATAAAAATTTCATAAGGAGAAATAATGCAGGCTTATAGCCTTGTTCACAATTTCAAAATACTGCAAAATATTGGGAACAAGCAAAATACCTATATATGGAAGAGTAACTATAATATATTCACAAAAGGCTATGCTATGTAGTATACAACAGAAGAAGGGAATCTCTATGAACTGACATAAAGTTATTACAGGAATATACTGATAAATAAAAAATGGGGAGGGGGAAGAGCAATAAATAATCCAGAGTATGTTACCTTTCATATAAGAAGAAAAAGGATATAAAAATATTTTTGATTTATTTTTGTCAAAGAAATTACATGTGCAGGAAATAAATGAAATTTAATACTTATATAAAATGAGAATGAGGTAAAAAGGAAGTGGGATTTGTGCAATGCACCTAAAGCAGTGCTTTTATAATTTTATAAAAGCTTTTTAAAATTTGTAGCATTAAATTTTTACAGAAGAAAGGTCTCAAATTCTAAATTCTGAATTTTAATCTTCTAACTTAAGAAAATAGAAAAAGAAGAGCAAAATTATGCTGCAGAATTATGCAGTGAGATATTAATATGAGCATTATTTCAAGATTTCTTAAAGTTTTTGTAAAATCTTTTCCTCAAAAATTTCATGATTAAAAGTTTATTTTTTATTATGCCATCTTTTAAATGTCTTTAAAATGAGTTTGCTTAACTAAATGTAATAATTACCCTGCATATTTTCATTGAAATTACTTACTTACATTTTTGTTTTTCCTGTACTATCTTGATACTAAAGTGCAAAGAATCAAGTATGTTTCTTAATAGCATTGCCATTAATATTCATATGTATTTGTATTTAAAGATCATATTTTAATTCAATCAAAAATATCAAAACTATGTAGAAGTATCTTTGATATATCACTATTAAAAACCTATATTAATGTCATTCCTAATCTTGATATATATTTGTAAGTATCAGAAGATTTTATTTTTCACTTGTAAAGAAAAATTAAATCAAAGAGGGGGCACATGTCTGAAACTTCTGAAGAGACTTTGCCAAAACATTTTCCTCATATTCCTTTTTCATAAAACCATACTGTCTTCTAAAAATAAAAGGAAACTCCATTCCAGAATGGTAAATACATGTTTGTTGCATTTATTTTTTCCTAAATTCCAGTATTTCAGCTTTGATTATGTATGTATGTACATATATATGTATGTATTTAATAGTATCACTTGTTTTACAAGCTGAAGTTAAAGTCTCAAGTCATATTTTAGTAGCCATATAATCACTAAATATATTTAGTTTATCCCTATGAAACTAAGATAGAGTCACATTAACATTAGGTTAAATTAAATTATGTTAATAGTACATATTTAACTGACTTTAAAAGTAATATGTATTACAAAAATATGTAACTTTATCATTGCCTTGAAGTTTATAGTAACTATTTCCTCTAGTCTTGTTATTCTTATATTCTTTTTTTTTTTTTTTTTTTTTGCAATACACGGGCCTCTCACTGTTGTGGCCTCTCCCATTGCGGAGCACAAGCTCCGAACACACAGGCTCAGCGGCCATGGCTCATGGGCCCAGCCGCTCCGCGGCATGCGGGATCTTCCCTGACCGGGGCACGAACACGTGTCCCCTGCACTGGCAGGCAGACTCTCAACCACTAAGCCACCAGGGAAGCCCTCTTATATTCTTTAAAACAAAACTTTTCAAATATTTTGCAGATTATTTTTTAGTGGATAGCAAGCTCTTCATTTTCTTTTACACTTAACTGTCTGATGTTTTGTTAAATCTCTCATTATCCTAAGTAAACTCAATTACTTTCAACCATCCAGCCTTGCTCTTTACTACCCTTCTCACACCCTTTATGTGGGGCATGCTGTCAGAAAAATAATGCTAGATGACAATAGTGCTATTTATAAGGTTTTAATTTGTATTTCAAACTAGCATGCATATTTACAACTTTTTCAAGGAAATAAATTAATACTTTGGAAACTGGAATTGCCCCTTTATGCATTTACCTCTTTTATACATTCTGCTACCTGTTTCTTATTCAAGGACTAGTTACTGTTAGAGATGTCTGAAAAATGAAAGGGTAATACTTTTAACTTGACTCCTGAGAGTGTAATGTCTTTTTAGCAATGTTCATGTTTCAGGCATTTGACAGTATATACAGTGTCACTTGTTTCTTTAAAGGGATGTTATTATACAAGTGTTTCTTACTTCATTCTTTAAACACCTCCATATTATTTTTATTAGATATTTTTGCAAAATAAGCACACTGCTATTGTATAGGTAAGTACAAGACCTGCAAAATCTTCCCCTCCCATACATATTAATTAATACCCCTTTAGAAATGTCACAGTCATTGGAGTTGTTAGAATTGCTCAGACCTCTCTTTTCTTGATACTTTATTTATTTAGCTGGTCAGTAAATCTTCAGAGGATGGCAGTGGTCAGTTACAGTACAGTAGCCTATTCGCTTTCACTAAGATGCATTCTGGGAATAATTAATCTACAAACTATGTAATTTTGGAAAAGTTAATTAACCCCAGTATACAAAAATATCCTTAAATGAAATGGAAAAGTGGGATAATGATAGTATATATTCCTTGGTTAGAATGAATAATATATATTCTTTGGTTTGTTATGTGGATTAAATTATTTCATATTAGCATAGTACTATACATCTGTTTTTTGTTCTTGTTTTGTCATTTATTTACTTATTTTTTTAATTGAAATATAGTTGATATGGACTATTATGTTAGTTTCAGGTGTATAACATATTGATTTGGCATTTATACATTCCAAAATTATAACCACAGTAAGTCTAGTAACCACTGTCCCCATGCAAAGTTATTACAATATTATTGACCAAATTTCTTATGCTATATATTATATCTCCATGACTTATTTATTTTATAACTGGAAGTTGTACCTCTTCATCTCCTTCATCCATTTTGCTGATCCCCCATACCCACTTCTCCTTTGGCAACCACCCATTTGTTCTCTGTATCTGTGAGTCTGTTTTCCTTTTGCTATGCTCACTCATTAGTTTTGTTTTTTAGATTCCACATATAAGTAAGATCATATGGTATTTGTCTTTTTTTGCCATCATGTGACTGCTCTAGGCAGGGCAGGCTCCCCACATGAATGGCTATGCCACCTAGCAGCATGTGATTGCTGCAGGCTCGCTGGTGGGTGGAGCAAGGTCCTCTGCTAATAGATCAGAGGGAGGATTCCAAAACGGCACTTGCCAGTGCTGATGTCAACATGGTAGAATGAGACCCCCCAAAATGGCTTCTGCCAGCTCCTCCATCTCCAGGGGGAGTCAACAGCTGCCTCCAGCCTCTATGGGAGGCTCTCCAAGATCAGCAAATGGATCTGACCCAGTCTCCTTCAAACTACTATCTCTGTGCTGGGACTTGGAGCATGTGAGATTTTGCACACGTGCTTTAAGAGTGGACTCTGTTTCCTAGCCCTTCAGCTTTCCCAAATATAAGCCCCACTGGTTTTCAAAGCCAGACATTCTGAAGGCTCGTCTTCCTGGTGCAGGATCCCCAGGCTGGGGAGCCCAATGTGGGCCTCAAGCACCTTGCTTCTTGTGGAGGACCTCCATAGTTGTGACAGCATTCTTATTTGTGGGTCACCAACCTGAAGGTGTGGGTCCTGACTAGACCACAACTCTGCCCCTTCTATCTGTCTCATCGTGGTTCCTTCTTTATGTCTTTAGCTGTGAAAAATATTTTTCTGCTAGTCTTCAGGTTGTTCTCACAGATGGTTGCTCTGTAAGTAGTTGTAATTTTGGTGTGCTCATGGGAGGAGGTGTGTTCAGGATCTTCCTGCTCCAGTATGTTGATTGCACCTCTCCTATCTGCTTTTTAATTAAATAACTTTTAGAAGTTATACAATTGTGAGTTATATATTTTTTCCTAAATGTTATCTGCAATGTTCTACCCTCAGAACACAACATGCACTTTCTTCTGTTAACTTAAATATTAGCTCTGCAGAGAGCTCTTTAACCAACCTATGTAAATTAGGTAGCCTTTAACTAGCTTTTCATTTACATGTATATGTGTAAACATATATCAGTTCTTTTCTATATATACCTATGAGTAAAATTGCTGGGCCATATGGTAACTCTGTTTCACAATTCAAGGAAGTGTCACATAGTTTTCCAAAGCAACTGCACCATTTTATTATATTCCCATCAGCAATGAAAGAGAGTTCCAGTTTCACCACATTCTCATCAGCGCTTGTTATTGTCATTCTTTTTTATTAAAGCAATACTAATTGGTGTAAAAAAGTATTTCATTGTAGCTTTTATTTGCATTTTCCTAAGAATAATGATGTTGAACATACTTTCGTGTGCTTGTAGGTCATTAATACAACTACGTCAGAGAGGTGTGTATTCAAATCCTTTGTCCATTTTCAGTTGGGTCATTTGTCTTTTTATTATTGAGTTGCAAGAATTCTTTATGTATTCTGAATACTTTTATACTATCTATGCTCTACAAATACTTTTTCCCATTCTGTTGACTGTTTTCACTCGCTTAATGGTATAATTTGCAGCATAAAAGTTTTAAATTGTTATGTAGTTCAATTTATCTATTTTCCTTTCTTTCCTTTTTTTAAGTTTTTTGCTTGTGCTTTTGCTGTCATATCTAAGAAACCATTGCCTATCCTAAGGTCACAAACATTTACTCCTACAATTTCTTCTAAGAGTTTCATAGTTTTAGCTCTTAAATTTGGGTCTATAATCCATTTTGAATGAATGTTTGTAGATGGTATAAGGAAGAGTTCCAATTTCATTCTTTTTCATATGGATATTTGGATGTCCTAGCACCATGTGTTGAAAAATTTGTTGTTGCCTCATCAAATTGTCACAGCAATCTTAGATATATGAGTGTATTTTTAGAATTTCAATTCTACTCCATTGATCTGTATGTCTATCCTTATGCCACACTACACTATCTTTATTAGTGTAGTTGTGTAGTAAGTTCTGAAATTGGAGACGTTGAGTCCTCCAAACTTGTTTTTTAAAGCCTGTTTTAGATATTCTGGCCCCTTTCATTTCCACATAAATTTTAGGACTTGCTTATCAATTTCTGCAAAATACAAGTTGGACTTTGATAGAAATTAAGTTGAATCTATAGATCAATGAACACAAACATTTATTTTATTAAACCCAGGATTCTGAGCAAAACAATCCTATCTCTTATAATATGGCAGTAATGTTAATAGTGATTTTTATAGTTTTGTTCTATTTTATTTGTGTTTCAGGTATAATATAATCGTATGAGTGTTCTACCAAAGGAATACATTTTATGTCCATACACATTAAACATATTTATAATAAAAATATGAGAGTATTTTATAAACGTGCAAAACTGAGAATCATTGAGGATTTATTTGTCTTTAAAAAGGTACATATATACAATGGAATATTACTCAGCCATTAAAAGGAATGAAACTGGGTCATTTGTAGAGATGTAGATGGACCTAGAGACTGTCATACAGAGTGAAGTAAGTCAGAAAGAGAAAAACAAATATCCTATATTAACACATACATGCAGAATCTAGAAAAATGGTACAGATGAACCTATTTTCAAAGCAGAAATAGAGACACAGACATAGAAAACAAATGTATGGACACTAAGGGGGCGAAGTGGGGGTGGGATGAATTGGGAGATTGGGTACACTACTACGTAAAAAACAGATAATTAATGCGAACTTGCTGTATAGCTCAGGGAACTCTACTCAGTGCTCTGTGGTGACCTAAATGGGAAGGAAATCCAAAAAAGAGGGGATATATGTATATATATAGCTGATTCACTTCACTGTACAGCAGAAATTAACACAACATTGTAAAGCAACCATACCCCAATTTAAAAAATAGGCAGTTAAAAAACAAAAAGGCATCATTCAGGCCTGAGAAACATTATTTTGGGAAGTAAAAGTTCACTTCTAATTGAAGGAATTGAGAAAAAAGTCAGTGGAAAAGAAAACATGTTATATGTTCAGGAAAAAATGGCCTCATTTTCATGTGAAGTTTGGAGAGTCTGTTTCCAGGTAAATTACAGGGATGAAAAAATACGAAACAAAGAGGAAGATGGCAGACTAGGAAGCTCCAAGCTCTTGTTTGCCTACAGGAAGAAACATCAAAACAAACAAACGGGGACTTCCCTGGTGGTCCAGTGGTAAAGAATCCACCTTACAATGCAGGGGACACGGGTTCGATCCCTGGTCAGGGAACTAAGATCCCACATGCTGCGGGGCAATTAAGCCCATGCGCTACAACTACAGAGCCCAGGTGCCTTGAAGCCTGCATGCCACAACTAGAGAAGAGAAAACCTGCACACCACAACTAGAGAGAAACCCATGTGCCGCAATGAAGATCCCGTGTGCCGCAACTAAGACCCAACACAGCCAAAAATAAATTAAATAAATAAATAATAAATAAATCTTTAAAAACAAAACAAAACACCACCTGTCTGAATCAACTTTGTTGGAGCTCTAGCAAACAAAAGTTTATAGAAAGCAAGGGAACATCCAATTAAGAAAAAGCCATCTTCAGAATGATAGAAAACTTTTGTGAAATTTTATTCATCTACCCCCAACCCCCGACCAACCTCAGTGGCAGTCTTGGTCTTGGTCCTAAACGATGGCAGCCCAGGGTCCCCAGTTCCCTCCCTCCAGAAAGGAGGGAACAAAGCAGACTTTATTTGCAAATTATTGTGTACATCTGTTCTAACCTGTCTGGAGGATACCTGGAGGATGGACTTGCTCATCTCTAACTCACAAAATTCAAATGCAGGTAGGAAAGCTGGTGGGGGTTGTTTGTAAATGTCATAAGGAGACTATAAACCCACAGACTCCTGGACAAGAGATGCCGGGTACAGACATACAATAGACCACCTAGGCCTGGAAAAGAAGCTTTGGTGAAACTCTGGGAAAGGTGAACAACCCAAATGTACGCCAACAAAAACGGAGGGAAGGGAGGAAGGAGGGAGGGAGGGAGGGAGGGAGGGAGGAAGGATGGAAGGACAACCAATGATACAAAATTACCACCAGAAAAACAGCTCTATTTTGACTCTGCAGTCTAAAATATATAAAGTGCTATATAGACTTTTTTTTAAGTGAAACAAAATTTCCTGTCTTCCCACAACGCCAACTCCTATAACCTTCATGATTTGCTTAAACTCCAGCAAAAGTATTGCTGTTTGCCTTTCACATTTGCCTAAGGTGTCCCCTTAGGTGACTATGAAGTGATGAAGTCTATTACTCTATATCTCTTCCCTTTACAACACGAAGTATCATTAAATGTAAACTATTACAAATTGCAATATTTTAACACTATCGAAAATGCATTTCTGAGGTATTCACCAGTTCTGCAGCAATAAGTCAAGACTAGAATATCACAGTTACTTCCATAAAATACTAATGTTGCATCTTATGGGGAGAAAAGGATGCCAAGGAACTATTTTGAAAGGCTATTTTATACTGTTTCTATGAGTTTTATTATTTTTCATAATTATACCAAACTAGTAAAAACAATTTATAAATTAGCAAGGACTGATCATAATTTTCACAATAAATATAGCAGTCTTATACTATCAAATTTAATGAAAGAACTTAAGGAGAAAGCAGCAGCATGCATGATAGTTCATAAATGAGAAAATATTCATCTAGAAGAAAGAATATCTCCATGTTAGAGCAATTTGGTGCCAAAACATAAATAAACGTTACTTCCTTTTTCTTCAGCATATAGAAAAATGAGGGGGTTTACTCTTCTTCCCATTAGGAAAGAAGAAGAGCAAACTTAGGATACCAAGAACCTAGTTTCTCAAATTTTCTATTTATAATAGCTCACTTCAAAGAGTCATTTCAGAAACTAAATAAGACAAAAACAGAGAAAGTTCAAAGGAAATATGACTCTGCCATCTCAATTTTGAAAATGTTAATGATCTGCATATACTATATGCATTTACTTCTTGGATAAAGCCACTGGTTAACAGGCACTAGGCAAATTTTAAAGTTGTAAAAAAGAAATATTTTTTTCCAAGATGGTTTTTAGCATAATAGACAATATGAAAATAAAGTGTGTTTACAAATATAGGCTTAAATCCCTTTAGTCATGGAGAAGCATGTGATTTGACTCTAGATCATTCAGTGGTAGATTGAACTTGTAGACCTGAGTACATGTAACCTTGCAAGGGCCCCTTGAATCAATATCAAGTTTTTCAAGGAAACAATGGAGCAGTGTAGAAAGTAAGATCAGGGCTTCCCTGGTGGCACAGTGGTTAAGAATCCTCCTGCCAATGCAAGGGACACGAGTTCGAGCCCTGGTCTGGGAAGATCCCACATGCCACGGAGCAACTAAGCCCGTGCGCCACAACTACTGAGCCCGAGTTCCAGAGCCTTCAAGCCACAGCTACTGAAGCCCATGTGCCTAGAGCCTGTGCTCTGCAACAAGAGAAGCCACCGCAATGGGAAGCCCGCAAACAGCAACGAAGACCCAACGCAGCCATTAATTAATTAATTAATTAAGAAAAATAAAAAGGGAAATATCTTTTAAAGAAAAAGTAAGATCAGCAAAATACTCTTGTGCTCCTACAAGAAACATGAACTAATATGACATGAAAACAGAGTTTAAGGAAAGATTCAATTGAACAAGTCTTGAGAGACATCTGTATGTACAATAAGAAATATGCTTACTTCTAAGTACATAGAGATATATTACATTTTCTCTTAATTTCAAGTTCGCACCTGGTACAAGTGATAAACATGTCATTGGAATGTATTGCAGTATGTTGTGACATTGTTATAAGTGCAAAAATAGAAGTACGTATCCCAGGTACAGAGATAGTGTGATAGAGAGAACATTGACTCTTCTAGGGAAAAGAAGGGGGAGATAAAGTTTTCCTTAGTGAATGATTAAAAAGATTAGTTTCTAAAAATGTAATTGTGTATGGGAAGGAAATATAGACTAGTGAAGAGAAAAAGTATTGTAGCAAACAGTATGGTTTGCCCAGGAAAATATAATACCATTGGCATTGTTGTAGTGTAAAGTGAGGGAGAGGAAATGCCAGGGGGTGAGGAAGAGACTGAATGGGGTCAGCACATGAATTTATGTGTATGACATGTGAAAGTCTGGGACTTTCTCTCTTAAATTAAAGGGAAGCAACAGAGACCTAAGGAGAGACGATATATAATTAGAACTGCTATTCATAAAATTACTTTGCAGGTTGGGTAAGGAAGGGACTAAAGTGCTGAGACTAAAACAGGGAAAGGAAGTACGTGGCTATTGGAATATTCCAGTAGGTATATGGAGAAACTTTCTATCAGGTAGTGCTGCAGATAAAAAGAGAAAAAGGCAGCCAATGGAAATACAGTAACTTGGAAGAAAAAAAGGACAGGACTTAGCTTATACAGAAGTATGTAAGAAAAAGGAAGATGTAAAGGATTAACTTCAGGTTTCAGAATTTGAAGTGTGGGAGATGATGTTATCAATGAAAATACAGGATGTATCAATGGAATACAAGAGGATAGTCTGGACTCAGTAGGATTTAATAAGTTTATATTGGAGCATATTGAGTTTTGGGTTAGTGGAGGCATAAAAATGCCAACGTCCAGTGGTCATTTAAATAAGTCCAGGGTCCTCAAGGAGATTAAATTAAACAACACATTGGTTAGGGTGTATAAGACATTACTAGCCAATCTATTACTCAATCATTACATGTTTGTAGAGGTAACATTATTGCTATAAAACAAAGTAAAGATAGTGGTTACTTCTAGGATAAAGGGAGGGGTGCAATGTCAGGAAAAGACACCAACAAGTGCTTCTGAGTCTCTGACATTGTTATATTTCTTGGCTCACATTATAGATTACACAGGTGTTTTCTTTATAGATGTGTGTTGCACTGTATATTTATGTTTATGCATTTTTCAGCTTGTAAATTACATTTGTCGTGAAGAAAAGTTTTAAAGGTAAAGTTAGAATTATACTATTTTCTGGTGACTCATGGGTTGGTGGCCTTTATATTTCAGGAGTTTAATGGACTAGTTTCATCCTGAGACATGTAAATTTATATACTGATGTTCATTTGCAGGTACAAGTTTTTATATATAATTTCTAATGGTGTAAATACGATTTTGTTTATTTGTTTGGTATGTAAAGAGTACTGGAATCTAGAAAATACTATGATGGATATAAAGAAAATATTTGAAGAAAGACATTATGTTAATGTATTAATTAATAAGCTTAGTAGAAAAGCAATAAAAATATTATTCAATGCCCAGGTATGTAAAGATGATGATAGGTAGGTAGGTAGGTAGGTAGATAGATAGATAGATAGATAAACAGACAGATGGATGATAGATAAAAAATGAACCTACATTCACTGGTGATTCTTCTCAAATGTAGGTTGAATTCAACTAAGTCTCTAAAGATCAAGTCTTAGTAATGCTAACAAGCCAAACTCAGTGATCTCGGAAGCAAAAAGTAATTGATGACAGGCTAATTACTAACAGATTGTTCTTACTGATGTGAAGAAAATCTAAATCTAAGACAGAATTTCTAAGTTTACAGTCAAGTATAAAAGTGTGTGATTTAAGTCATGGCAGAAGGAAATGGTGGATTATGTAAGTACAAGGGAGGGTGCTTTTCTGTCATGTAATTTCACCATTAAAAATACCCAGAATTAAACAGTCATTGAAGGGGCTGCTCTTGGGAAGAGGATTTGACATTGATTAAGATGGTTCTCTTAGTCTGAGGGATTTAGCACTAAGCCATTAACAGCCAAATTTCCCAGCAACTGAGGGAATATGCTTTAGATCTGAGAGGAGCCTTCCAGCTCCACTACAATCGATGAAACCTGATTTCAGATTCAAAAATAAACACTTGAATAAACAAAGCAGACCAATGCATGACATTTTAAATATATTCTTAAGGTCAACATGGTGATACTTATTTTTCTTTATCTCAGGAGTTGCTTTGCTAATGTACTGAATGCTAAAGATCTTTTTATAGTATTATGTTCTCTACAGTTTCAGATATTATCAGTTTGTT
This sequence comes from Aethalodelphis obliquidens, assembly GCF_003676395.1. NCBI lineage: Eukaryota > Metazoa > Chordata > Mammalia > Artiodactyla > Delphinidae > Aethalodelphis > Aethalodelphis obliquidens. Next base: position 41,472,914 of record NW_020837946.1, read on the forward strand.
ACTATTTTCCAATTGCATTTGTAAGGTCCAACCTCTTTCTTTTTCTTATTGAAGTGGCATAAATACCATTAAATTGATGAAACAGCTAACTGCAAAAATGAGGGTGATTCTTTTGTCCTCTGCAATAACCTCCCTTATGCTAGATTTCTGATTTGTTGGCCTTTATTGACGGAAGAAAACACATTTTGTGAGCATGTCAGCTAAAGATAGCATTTATAGCTTCTAAATAATTAGGTATTGATTAATTTCACCAGGAATATATGGGCCATTTTTTCAAGCTTGCCCATTCTTAAAGATCATATAATTTCAACTAGAGAAATCATAAAACAGAGCCTCAATTCTTAATAGCTAGCGCCTATTTTCTATCTTCCATAATTTTATGTGTGAGATGCAACTGCCCCAAGGAGCACATGGATGATAGTTTCAGTTTTGTTAAACTTCTTAAATCTTCATTCTTATATAGGTAAAGTTAGAAGAAAGGGTTGCCAGCTTCTTCCTCCAAACTTTAAGTTTATATAGTTAGAGATGAATATACACATTGACAAAGGTCTAACATCCAAGTAAGATATGATAGGCTACATACCACTAGGAAAAAATAACAGCAGATCCCAAATACTGGTACTCTCAAATGGGAGAGGTAAATATTTTTTCGCAGACAGTCATAAGGTCAGTGCCATGGTTGGAAGTTGACGGTCATACCTCTGCTTGAGTAATATCCTTTTCATCATTATGGTGGGTATTAGAGAGGAAATTATACTTTATTCTATCTTTTGGATATTTCTACCTTTAGACATATTAAGAACCATCAATAATAACATTTTGGTGATATAAAGACATAGACATATACAGAGTAATAGATGTAAATCTATAGATACACAAAAAACGACCAGTGCAAGACATAGATATCGTAGCCACCTGCTAAAAACAACCACAAATTTCTATTATATCAGGTAATGCTTGGCATGTTAGTGGTTAAAATGTTGGCTGAATCTTCAAAGATTTCTGTACTCTGGAAATATTAATATAAAGCTGCTTTCTCTCCACTGCAAAACGAAACAAACAAAAAAAGGGGAAACACTCCCCTAAATTTATCTATGCAGCAATCAGTTAAAAAGATAATTATAGTCTCCCAACTTAAGAAATTGTTTTAGTTGTTTTTAACACAGACAATCCTGTTATTAATAAGTCAAGCAATTTTGAGGTATATAAAGTTAATAATCACTCCTTCCCCTCTTCCAATTCTTAAAGTGGCCAATGACCATAACTTTCCATCTGTTTTTCTATGTTAAGATAAAAAAATGATAGATTATACATATCTATCTCTCTATATATAGGTATAGTATGTTTATATAAAGACGTTTATACATACATATGCATACATTGCTCTTAAGAAAAGTATAATCATATTATATGTGTTTGTGCATATATATGTATGTGTGTGTATATATATATATATACATATATGTATATATATATATATGTATATATATATACACACACAATTGGAATAAGGGTGCTTGGGAAGTTATTGTTTTGATGTGCCTGAGTCAGGTTTGATTCCCATGGCACAAAATTGTACCAGCCAATGTATTGTCTTATTTTATATTACCCCAGAACCTTAAGGTATATGGCTTCTGGAGGTGGAGGGATGCAAAAAAGTCCTGGTGAACCTTAACTCCATTCTACATTACAAGAGTAATTTCTAACATAAAAGACAGATCTTTGGTGTACTTGAACCCATCAAAGTACCAATGTTTTCTCCTTGTTTATGCACAGCAGAACTTCTACATGTATGTTACTATTTGCACTTAGATGCTTCCTTGACTGATGAATTAACCTAGAAGAAATTACTGAGTTGGACATCCATTCTTTCCTTTATAATGATCCAATGGCCAGTATCAAAGCTGCTGGTCAGACAGACTGTGAAAAAGTGTATCAGCCTGGCCCTGATGGTTACTGAGTGTGATTCTAGAAAGGCAGCCTCTCCAGACTAACACAGCCCTGTGCCAAGGTCCATGATTTGGTGAGTGAAACACAGGCTCAATTTCAATCTCTTGGTTAGGTGCCTTTCTATACAGCACAGCCTACCCCAATGTGCACATCAACACTGATCAGACTGATTCCCTGGGGGAATAATTAGGAGGACAGCATACCTGGAGTATTATTTGCCTTCCACATCTCCAAATGGGTAAATTATTAAGAGGAGCTTATTTGTCCTTCTAAATTAAAGTTAATGTAGTCAGAAACTGCCTAAGGTTGTTCCCTTCCTTCCTCATTTTTCCTTTTTTTTCTTTTCTTTTTGCAAGAGGGAGTCTGCTTATTCTATTTGCCTTTATCTCTGATTAAAATTTTTACATTTTTCATGTATGAATGTTTCATATATAGTAAAATGACTTGTTTTATCTGTATTACCAAATTTCAATGTCTTTATTATTTAAAGTTTTAAGAATTCTCTATATAGGTGTTTTTGAATTCAGTATTATTCACTGTACAGTACAGAAAAATAATGAAGTGCTAAGCTTCAGTTCAGAATTAAATATGCTTTGATAAATACAGCATGCACTACATGATGTATGGTACAATAAAGTTAAGGTATTGTTTGTGAATCATTTTATATTTTATATTACCTAAACATTTTCAAAGTCAAAACTTGGAGTATTCTTCATATTTTCCCTGCATTAAGTTTTCCACTGCCTTTGAAAATTCACTTATATTTCATAGTATAAATTAAGCAAGGGACCATTTCAATTTCTTTTAAAAAATTTATTATGAGTTTGGAACTGCCTCTTCCTAATATTCTGTTGCATTCTTTGAGGGTGACAGAAATCTAATAAGGTACAAGTGTGGAACATAAGTGAAAATAATAAATTACAGATATACTATAAGGTATTTGTTCACACACATTTAAGGTGACATTGAACAGAGCCATACTCTTCAATTTTCAAAGTGCTGTGTATTCAGTCAAACAATGTGAAATGATACTTTCCTGATGTATTTCTACTTATGTTTTATCCTAGTTAAATTGCTATAAATAAAGGGGCTTTACGTGCATTTGTAGCAATTGTCAGCAACTGAGTAATTTCTATGACTAAATTCATTAAAATATATAGAATAAATTTGGTTTAAGAGTGAATTTATTGAATTTACTTATCTAGTTTTATCGCTGTCTTAAGATTAATTTCAGTACAGAGATAATTAGGTCAAAATTCGCACTAATTGTTAAATTTCCTTTGTTCTCTGTGATTAACTGCTTTAACTGAAATATCACAAATAATTACCAATATGTGAATATTCTCTATTGTACTGACAAACATACACTATATTTGTATTTTTAAATGATCATATTTTCCTCATGAATCACTAGTATTTCACCCTATTGTGTTAACATAGAATTGTTTAAAACTCAGCAAGTTTAATTGTTTAAAACTCTTATTCATTGTTTAAACAAAGAATAAGAACACGGCAAAGCTCAAGAGCTAAATCCAGAAAAAAGGCAAGAACACAGCTGGGCTAGGTAGCAAACCAACTCAAAACTCTACATCACTGCAAGCACTGGACACCTCCAGAGCCATCAGACAGACCACCACACTAGATGGTCACCACCACTGCTATGTCATTACCCTCTCTTTGCCTGCATTTTTGTATCACTTGCTCAAGAGCAAAAGTCTCAGATGTGAACATGTGATTGCCTGAACATAGGAAGAGTGATTTTGTTTTGCTATCTAGCTTGTAGTAAAAGGGGAGACATTTTCCCTTTTCTTTTCGTATGTTGGGAATAAAAATAACACCTTCTTCCTTAGCTTGATTTCAGAACCAATAGGAATACAGACAAAGTTTTCAAACAGATGGAGATTAAATATTGGTAATCATGATTTAATTCTGTGGCAACAATGGAATTTTAAATGCTTCACTCTAGAAACAGACATATTTGCCCACCTATGAAAGATCAGATCCATCTGTTACCACATGACAGAGAGTGGAAAAAAATGTGTGCTCTTTGCAAGTAAAAACTCTTAAAGGGAGATTGAGGCAGGGGCTAAATTATGCATTATGCTTAGTAAAATACCTATCAGTTGTTTTAGACCTCCTAAATCTTTTCTCAGTTAAATTTTTTCATGTCATTTAATTAAACATCCAATATTCCTTCCTTCGTAGAATCTACCTATTTAGCCACTTTTTCATAACTTCTTTTGAACTTTTCCACTTGAATTATATTTAGCATTATATTACTATGAAAGAATGTCTCCACATACACAGATGGGCCTGCTGAATTCAGGACTAAACCTGATTTCTTCAAATTGTTTAGCTGAATTTTTCACTTTTCTTATAAGCGTGCTTCATGTATTTATTTAACGAACTTTATACAGTGCTTATTATGTGTCAGACATAATATGTAAATACACTCCAATGTTAACTCATTTCTCCCTCAAAACAACCCTTTTGGGCTTCCCTGGTGGCGCAGTGGTTGAGAGTCCGCCTGCCGATGCAGGGGACACGGGTTCCTGCCCCGGTCCGGGAAGATCCCACATGCCACGGAGCGGCTGGGCCCGTGAGCCATGGCCGCTGAGCCTGTGCATTAGGACAGAGCCTGTGCTCCGCAACGGGACAGGCCACAACAGTGAGAGGCCCGCGTACTGTAAAAAAAACCACAAAAACCCTATTATGTAGACTCTATTATTATTTTCATTTTCAGTTCAGGAACTTGAGGTACAGAGGGTTAAAGTGATATGGCACAAGGGCAGAATTCAAAATGGTGATCTAGGCCTGGAGTCCAAATTCCTAAACAGTTTGCTATGCTGCCTAAAATTTTATGAATTTTAATAAAGAAGGTAAGTGTACTATCTGTGTTTACCACTTTCCTATTCATATACAAAGTGAAGTGATGCTCTGTTTCAGAAAGAACTTTAACTTTCTTAGTTAAAATGCACCTAGAGTCTCAAACCATAATTTTTCTTTTCTTTAGTGTAGGGAGTTAGCTACAAATTTGGATTTAAATTCATTTGGCTGCCAGACTAACAATGACTCTTATCTGGGCTTTTCTCATTCTTATTCTTCTTGCCCCTTGGCCATGCCTAATCTATCCACGTAGATAAAACTGACCAAACCTGGATCAATGGGATTATCTACTTTGGGAATTTGAAAATTGAAATGGAGGTGCACAGAGAGAGAATGGCTTGTTGGAGGTGAATTATTTCACAAGAGAAACACAGGCAGAATGTTCATTAGCTCCCCTGAGTTTCCCTGAATACTCTTTCCTTAATCCTATTTCATTCCACATTTAAGGAATTAGGGCTATTACAATAAGTAAAAAATGCTCTAAATCTCAATTACTACCAAATTAGAATATAAAATACTTTCTTAGAGAAACTACAGAGATTAATGCTAGCATCAAACACTTAACACATGCAAGTATGTTATCTTTCATTATGTTCAATTTTCCATCTTAACAAATAACAAAGACATCCAGATATGAAAAATGCTTACTTAAATTTAATCAAGTGAGGAATCTGATAGGGATTTTCTGTTCCAGTTATAGTCTTCTTGCTGGAGTGCTAATATCTGCAATGCACTTTATCTTCCAAAGGCATTTTTCTACCATCTGATACATAAGGACTACCAGAAGCAGTTACTTTTGCCTGATGAAAACACCAATAACCTTGCCATCCTGTTTTGGGGATAGCTCACTCTCTGTCTCCATACCACATGGGCCCTGATTGCCTCACTGATACAAAGGACATCATAGTAGTCTACAAATTTGATGACCTTTTAGCTCAGAACACATGGAAGGGAGACAGTAGTAATTACCTTTACATGTCTTAATAAGAGATGTGTGACAGAGGATTGAAGAAAATAAAACTCACTTAAGTATGTAATATTCTAGGATCCCAAATATAACCTAATAATAATAAACTTTTGCTGCACACTGAATAACCTACTGTTAAAAAAGAAAACTATCAGATGGGCCACTTTGAATTGGGAAGGCACACTTTCTATACTTGAATATGTCTTCTGTTTACCAGGTAACTGCAAAGCTGCAATACTTTAGTGAAACAGAGAATAAGAGAATAGCCCCCATCTGGTTTGGTTCATGGCACAAGTCCCTCTGGCAGTGGCCATTATGAGCAGGAGAAGCCAATGAAATTTGAAATTTCTGCCCCAGATATGAGTACTATATGGAAGCAAATTTCAGTAGGATAAGAAGCCTCTGGATTTTTGATATAGAGTTAACAGACATTTCATCCCAGCAAGCAACTATTCTCCCTTTGAGAAACTGTTATCAGTGGGCTACCAGGCTTTAGTGAAGATAAAATGAGAGGGTGAGCTACCAAGTGACCCTGCAAACTGTTTCACCTCCATAACCAGTTCGTGTCATTCATTTAAATCATATCATTGTATTTTCTCAACGGCCCAACCTCCAGTGTTAGCTCTGAATTCTGCTCTCAGCCTGATCAAGTCTTGAAGGCACAGATGTGTTGCATGAACAATTTGCTCACACTAGCAATGTCCCTGCTCTCATCAAATTGCTGATGTTACTTAAACGCATAGCTATGGACTCAAAGAGAATTCTCTATGATCACTTGACAGATGATAATCTGTTTAACAAGTGCTGTGTCTTTACCACCTAAACAGTACCAGACACACAGTTAGTTCTCAATATATATTTGCTGAATGAATCAATATGCTAACAAATCTCAATTTCATAATTTAAATAGTCCCTTCAAGTAACCCTGTCTCCTATGGTAAATTCTCCAGAGTTTTTATTCCCTCTCCTCGGTACTCTTTATTATGAATTCTGGCCCTCTCTTCTACCTCTGTCCTCCTCTCCTTCCCACAATCCCCAAGCTCAGAAGGACTAGGCTTAGGGCTTTTTACTTTTTCTACGTGTATATTTTTCTTTCAGATTCCAGGGTTATGACTAAATCATGCTGGTGTACAGGCGTATAAGGAGAGAAAAACCAATGTATACACAAGGAAATAAAAATTAGAGGTATGGAAAGAGGGTAAGGAACTGTCCACAGTATCCTTTTATTCTCTGAATATTAGAAACTACATACAGTGGTTGAGTCTGTCTTCATTCTTAGATAATTATGAGATGGTAAGAACAAATAAAGAGGTTCTGTAGACTATAGTATACTCAGGTAGTGTATTATTGAATCATTTACAGTATGAGGTGAACTTCACTGGCCTTTTTCAATCAGAATTAAGAGTGATGACACAGTGGATAATGTCGAAGGCATAAGGGTATCATTAGGATAAGTTTTACTGCTATTTTATCAGTCATCCAATCATGAAATCTCTACTCACTATCTTTAAACTATTTACAAATGTCAATCTTGCTGTCTAGGGAACGGCTTGTTATGAAGTATTCACTGTAACTGTCACATTTAACTGCCAATGACAGTAAAATGAAAGCCTGCCTTAATTACTGTCTTTTCTCATTTCTCGTTTGCCATGTCTCTTTCTAGGAAGGTAAATTATAGAGTCTCTAATCTCAAAAGAGTATATGAAATGTAAGGGTGATTATTGAGAATTCAGAGAAATACCCAAATATTTTGAAATCAATAATATGGGTTAGGGTTAGAAAATTGGGGAGTATGGATTTAGTGAGGTCACACTGGTAACTACTGATTGTTATTTTGATACAAATAATATTGGGTAATGTCTATTGATGTTCAAAGCAAAACAATTTAAAGGAAAATTAAAGCATAAAAGAAATTCAAATTCCTGAGGGAAAGACGTTTATCAAAAAATTTATTTAAATAGAAGGGATCTAAAATAGGTCAAATTTTATTTCTGGATGGCTACAAATAGTAAGCCTTCATGAAAACAGTATGAAAAACAGCAATATTATTAAACCATATAAAATGGGTTTCCATATAATTAAAAGAATAGATATATGGGAGAGAGGTAAATAACATTCAGTCACCCAGAATTATTTCTTCAACCATTATGACATCAGAAATATGTGTTAGTTACATGGTCTAACCTCTGTGGGGAGCTCAAAAATAATTTCTTTCGTTCAAATTCATATTTTTATGAATTTGTGAGTCCCCTCCAGGACTCACAAGCTTTAGGAAAACTGATATGGGTCAATGCCAAGTTTATAAATGGATCTCCATGCTAGAAGAGGTAGCTTTTAGTGTAAGTTTAAGGGGATTATAAACAGAACAGCTCAATTATCTTGGCTCACTTGGAACTTTCTCCCTCATGGTATATACTGATTTTTTTGTCCTTTCATGCAGATCTACCTATATGATGGGCCTGGAGGCTCTCCCTCAGGCCCAACCCTCCCCTCACAGCCTTGTACACTCTAATAGGATTAGAAAGTGATCTAAATAAAATAAGAAATACTCTGCTCACTCCTCCTTAGTGAAATGTTGCCCCATGCCTTGGTGGGGTAGGAACATATTTTGACCTTTTTATCCCTCATACTAGTAGAGTAGTAAGATTCTGAGAACTAAAATAAGCATATAAACCTATAATAAAGAAGCCAAAATAGCTATTTGACCTTGCTTTTCACTTATACAAAAAGGCCATGTAATTTATTTTGAGATGAAAAGATGAATTGATCCAGTCCTCTTTACAGGGAGAAGATAACAGAGTAATTTAGAACTAGAGACTATCAAGTACTACAGAATTTATCCCCAGTGATCCCATGGCAATAAAAGTCTACACATCAAAAATTGATGATTCAGAATATTTGCCATAAAAACTAACCATCCTTAGTTTGTAAAAACTAGCTTCTTCAATAAATAATAAATGAGATACAACTTAAATAAAATTGGTAATAGAACATGTGAGAAGATAAATATGTAAACTTAAAGCTTTGCAATCAGTAACTAATGACAGTCTCCCTGATACTATCTTCCCTTCTTCCTGTGACTTCCCTTATTGTCTATCTGGTGCCTACAAACCTCTGACTACCTTATGCCTGTCGGTCCTTATTTCTGGGTCCCAAACATAAAGCTATCAGAACCTACCGTCAACTAATTCCTAGTTTTTAAATTTTCTCATAAAATTAGTGCATTTCAGTTTATCCTGTTATGTCTGAGGGTATTTCCTCCTTACAGTTTTTGGGTTTTTTACTATTTTTGTTAAGAGTTTTATTGAGATACATGTAAAATGAACTCATTTCAAGTGTCCAATTAGATGTATTTTAGTATATTCAAAGAATTGTGCTTCCATCACCAGAATCAATTTTAGAACATTTTCATTATCCCCCAAAGAAATCATTTACTACTTAGCCATCATCTCCCAATTCTCCCATTCCCCCTAGCTCTAGGAAACCACTAATATACTTTCAATCCCTTATAGATTTATCTACTCTGAACATTTCATATGTAAATAGAACCATTCAGTATGTGTTCCTCTGTGACTAGATTCTTTCACTTGGCATGATGATTTCAAGGTTTACCATGTTACAGTATGTATCATTACTTCATTTCTTTTTATTGCTGAATAATAGTGTACTGTATGGCTATATCACATTTTATTTATTCATTTATCAGTTGCTGGATTGAAGGTTGTTTCCACTTTTTAAGAATGCTATTAAGAATAATGCTTCTATAAACATTTGTTTACAAGTTTTCTGTGAATGTACATTTTCATTCAGAGTAGAATCAATGGTAACTATGTTTAACCGTTTAAAGAACTGCGAGACGGTTTTCCAAAGCAACTGTACCATTTTACCTTACCAACATTGTATGAGGGTTCCAATTTCTCTACATCCTTACCAATACTTAATAACTCTCTTTTTGATTATTGTCCTGGAGTGTGAAGTGGTATTTCATTTTGTATTTATCACATTTCCCTGATAACCAATGATGCTGAATATCTTTTCTGGTACTTAATCATATGTCTTCTTTGGAGAAATGTCTATTCATATTATTGGCTTTCTGACTATTTGGAGTTGTAATTCTGTTTCATATATTATAGATGCAAGTCCCTTATCAGGTATATGATTTTCAAAAATGTTCTCCAATTCTGTGGGTTGTCTATTCACATTCTGATGGTGCCTTTTCAATACAACAGTTGTTATTTTTGATGATGTTTAGCTTATCTATTTTTTCTCATATCACTCACTTGTGTTTTGGTATAACTGTTTATATTTAGTGTAAAAGTAATATGTGATCAATGTGAAATATTTGGAAATCACAGAAAATGTAAAATTTTAAAAAAACACTATTCTTAACTTCACCAATTCAAAGGCAACAACTGTTAATATTTTCTTTAGTTTTTCCAATTGTTTTACATAGTTGATACTGTTGTATATACACTTTTTTTTATGCCTATGTTTTCAATTAATATTATAGTCAAGGTATTTTCCACTCTTTAATTCTCTTTTAAGCCATGCCTCTTATAATGTTCAGTTGCATTCGTTGACCATAGTTTAACTTAAACATTCCCCTAATGAGATATTGGACATTTAGAAGTTTTCATTGTTTTATTATTTCCATACCTTAAATTATTTTATCAATCAAAATTCTTCAAGGTGGAATTACATGTAATGGAGTTATAAACATGTCTAAAGCTCTTGCTATAAATTGCCAAATTGCTTTCTAGTGAAGGTATACCAATTTACACTACCACTGGTAGTGACTGACCCATCAGTGTCAATCACTTATATTTACCTGCTTTAAGTCTCAGTAGATGAAAGGCTTTTGTATTTAAACTTCTCAATGTTTATTCCATATCAGTGATTTTATAAAAATAAATATATTTCATAAAAGTAAATAATTGTGCTTTCAAAAGTTGAGCTTGGGCTACTTGAAAGTCTGTATTATCTTTCCTCTGTATTTTAAATACTAGATTCTATTTTTAACTTCTTGAAGGAAACTGTTTCCTTCATCTGCTAATTTTTGCTTTTTATGACAGTGTATCATGGTAAAAGGAATTTATTTCTTTGACAGAAAGAAAAAAATTGTTTTATCTTCTATAGTAGTTCTAATGCCCTCATTAATACTTTGTACAAAACAATAATGACTTAGTAAATTAAATGGAGAAAAATCCAGTGGAATATATTATTATAGTACATTATAAAAGAAGTTGCATGAGTGACCTGGAGTTCTGAAATATGAGATCTACATTAAAAGACGAAATGACAAGAATGAAAGGCAAGATGCTCTAGATAATATACTATCAAAAATTACCCCCAGAATTTGCTTCATTTAATTTCTTTATAACCTAGGGACAAGAATGATGTATTACTTATTATTTTAAAAGATTCCTCAATAAACCAGAAAAGTGATGAACAGTTCTTTTGACCCTGGACTCAGAAATAATTATGACTATATGCACTATCTAGCTTGAAAAGAGTCAGGCACTGTTCATGGTCTGTTACTTCTACTATGATATTCGATAATCTATACATACAAGTCAGTGAAGGTCACTCAACCTTAGAATGCTTCAAATGGACTTACTCTTTTTTTTTTAAAATTAGTTTATTTATTTTAGGCTGTGTTGGGTCTTTGTTGCTGCGCGGGCTTTTCTCTGGTTGCTGTGAGCAGGGCTACTCTTCATTGCGGTGGATTCTCTTGTTGCGGAGCACGGGCTCTAGGCACGTGGGCTTCAGTAGTTGCAGCATGCAGGCTCAGTAGTTGTGGCTCACAGGAGTAGATGCTCCGTGGCATGTGGGATCTTCCAGGACCAGGGCTCAAACCCGTGTCCCCTGCATTCGCAGGCAGATTCTTAACCACTGCACCACCAGGGAAGCCCTGGACTTAATCTTTAATGAACAGTCAGGTATGTGTGCTCCTTTATCTACCTGTCTTATACCTACCTAAGTATGAATTCCTGAAAGATGAACATGTTGATTTTATCTGACATTGATAAAGCTTAAAAGAATTCAGTCATTTTGGACTTATAAATATATTTTATTGAGTAGAATATCAGAATAGAAAATATGTCGATATTTCACACTGTAGATTTTTGCTATCAGATGAAGCTAGAATCATATTTTATAATTAACTGTCATTTGTTCTATTATCTTGTTTTGGGCAAGCAATATGCCATGGTTGTAAAAATAAAAGAAAATTTTCTATGGTTCCCGAAGCATTAATGTGGATGTTAAAAAATGTGAAAACAAACCATGTTGAAATATAGAAGCATATGCTATCACATGAACTTGCAAACACTGTATTATATAATAGATATATTAAGAAAGTCCTTAAATAATAATTTTATGTATTCAACCCACAATTATCTTTATTCCTATGAAATCTGTTTCTCTGTCATTTTCTGTAATTCATCCAGTTCCTCACTGTCAACAAAAACACGAAGGTTTAAAATTGCATCTCCAGATTCTGAGGTTACTACAGGATTTTACACTATGTTTATTACACTTTAGTATACTAGGCCTTTATTTCTTTTCTAATAAAGGCAGGAATCATGATAAATTTTACATTGTGAATACTTTTAATTGATACTGTTGAAAAGAGGTGGTGATAAGGATGGTAAACCCATCTTTTAAATATCAGCAACAAATGAAACAGCCATGTGCCTAACTATCATCCACACATCTGGGCTCAAGCAATTGTGTTTTATTCTCCAAATGAGCAGAGTAAAGCAAAAAAATACTACATATCAGGATATTTAAATTTAAGCATCAAAATTCTTTCCCGTTGATCCTGTTTATTTTCATTTAGTAATACATTAGTAATGAGTTGGATCATTTCCCAATCCTTAGTTACCAAATAGGGGAATAATTTAATCAACAGACTGTGGATGGAAAAAGTGGCCTTAAGATAAAAGAGAAAATGTACTGTGATCTTCATTTGGAGACAAAAAATGGTCAACAAGGAGGCTCCTGACCACCACTGTGATCAGTGTGCACTGTCTGAAGCCATATAAAGCAATGGTGTGACAGGTTAGAGAGCTTCTTATTCTATATACTCTCCCCACGGTCCAGCGGAATAATAATTATAATCAGGGATTAAGAAAATGGGTAAGGAGCACTGGATTGGCAGTCAGACTTCCTAATTTGAATTCTTACTTTACTACTTCCTAAGTCTCTGACTTGGGGAAAATTATTTAACTTGTCAGCACTCCAGCTTTTTTATTTTTAAAAATGAGAAAAATCATAATAATATTTTATAGGCAGATTGTGAGATTAGGTTAGTTATACATGTAAAATACATGTACCTGGCACATAATAAGCTCTCATACATGTTAGTCATTTTTGAAATATGAGTCATTTATGGGTTTGCTGCAATCACATTGAGAGTGCCAGATATAATATAAAATTAAAGAAAAGCTTACTAGTAAAACCAATGATTTTCTTAACAAGAGGCAAGCCTAGTGAGAAAAAATATTGGATCAATTAAGAGCCTTTTAAAACTGAGAATTCTGACATGTACATGAAACACTGAGTTTTTCAGGGTAAGCCTTTCTAAGTAATAATGCTTATATCGACACACTCCCAAGTTATTGATACTAGTTATGCAACTTTTGCAAGAAAAATGAAACAAGATTTTATGTCCCCATTTTGAGGCTGGGTTGAGAATGGAAAGGTAGAAAATGTGATATTTCACTAAAGAAGAATTGCAACTGGTAGAAGATTTGGTTTTGGCTATGGCAAAAAACAAAAGGTTAAGACAATTAAAGTAAACATATATTAGTGTCAGCTCTCAAACTAGAGGTTAAGACTACCTTACATATGCAGTACTTTACGTATAGCAGGAATCTGGGAATTAACCAAAAGTTGTCCTTTTATATCATTAGAATATAAAATAACATAACAAACAGCATTAAAAATCAATCAAACTACAAACTATTTTTAAATGGAAGAAAATATTGTTCTTTCTCTATCTCTTTTAGTTTCTTTTTAAACTCAAAATATAATACAAATTGCACATACTCCAGGAAAAAAAAATATTCATTTGAACTAAAGATTTAAGGTGGCTATTTTATGTAGTTAAATCAAAATAAATCGATAAACAATTTTTATACAATCTCATCCTTTGAATACCACTATTAATCTTGAATTAGTTTTCTCATATAATTGTTGTAACAAGTAACAACATGATTGGTTTTTATATCCCAAATCCTATTTTTAAAAAGTATAAAAGGCAAGGAGAAATATATTCTCTACAAATCAACATTAAGGAAAGAGATTAAAGCTATATTTCATTTATACAACCAAATAACAAGATTGACTATTCTTTGTAAGAGTAGAAATAAATCTTCTATAAAGAGTAACACAAAAATAGTAAATTTTGCTTCTTTGTATTCTTTCATGCGTAACTCCTTTTATTATAATGTTTAATCACTAGCTTTCATTACTAAAAACTGTGTATGTGTAGTATGAAGTCTAAATGCAAGGGGACTATATCCTACAATGGCTTCTGGTCAATACAAACATTTTCCTAAGACTTTGCTACTGCATAATATCCATCCTTCTGTCAGCCCTTAAAAATACACCAGGTCCCAGACTCTAAACTCATTTCTTTTTATGACTTTGTATTGACGTATTTCTAGCAGTTTTCTGCTGCTAGATCTCAATTGCAAGCTCCAGGACTCTATCTTCAGTCTAGTGAGAGAGGTTCATTTCATTAGAAGGCCTTACTGTAAGTTCAAGTTGCATAGGTTCAAAATGATGCTCATATGCTTCCTTTTGGTGTAACACTGATCATTATTGAGATCACATGCAAGTCTAACTCCTTTCTACATACACAGTACATTTCACAGTAGTTTCTTATTTCTATAGAAATAGCTAAGGAAGATACTTTAAAAAAAAATTGTGGTTTTTTTTTTTAACTTCAGGATTTCTTTCTTTCCTCCTTTCTTTCTTCCTTTTTTTCTTTTTCCTTTTTGCCAGAGTTTTATTTCTTGCTTCTGATTATTTGCTACTTCCCATTCACTGGCCTTCATTTTCATCAGAACTGAGTGAGCTTCAGTCAATAGATGGGGAAGGCCAAATAAGAAAGACTGGACTCATCAAGCCTCTTAGATAGCCTCATCTACCACAGGGCAGACAGCAGAGGCAAGAAGAACTACAATCCTGCAGCCTGTGGAACAAAACCCACATTCACAGAAAGACAGACAAGATAAAAAGGCAGAGGGCTATGTACCAGATGAAGGAACAAGATAAAACCCAAGAAAAACAACTAAATGAAGTGGAGATAGGCAACCCTCCAGAAAAAGAATTCAGAATAATGATAGTGAAGATGATGCAGGACTTCGGAAAAAGAATGGAGGCAAAGATCGAGAAGATGCAAGAAATGTTTAAAAAAGACCTAGAAGAATTAAAGAACAAACAAACAGAGATGAACAATACAATAACTGAAATGAAAACTACACTAGAAGGAATCAATAGCAGAATAACTGAGGCAGAAGAATGGATAAGTGCCTTGGAAGACAGAATGGTGGAATTCACTGCTGCAGAACAGAATAAAGAAAAAAGAATGAAAAGAAATGAAGACAGCCTAAGAGACTTCTGGGACAACGTTAAATGCAACAACATTTGCATTATAGGGGTCCCAGAGGGAGAAGAGAGAGAGAAAGGACCCGAGAAAATATTTGAAGAGATTATAGTCGAAAACTTCCCTAACATGGGAAAGGAAATAGCCACCCAATTCAAGGAAGTGCAGTGAGTCCCATACAGAACAAACCCAAGGAGAAACATGCCGAGACACATAGTAATCAAATTGGCAAAAATTAAAGACAAAGGAAAATTATTGAAAGCAGCAAGGGAAAAATGACAAATAACATACAAAGGAACTCCCATAAGGTTAACAACTGACTTCTCAGCAGAAACTCTACAAGCCAGAAGGGAGTGGCATGATATACTTAAAGTGATAAAAGGGAAAAACCTACAACCAAGATTACTCTAGCCGGCAAGGATCTCATTCAGATTCGATGGAGAAATCAACAGCTTTACAGACAAGCAAAAGCTAAGAGAATTCAGCACCACCAAACCAGCTCCACAACAAATGTGAAAGGAACTTCTCTAAGTGGAAAACACAAGGGAAGAAAAGGACCTACAAAAACAAACCTAAAACAATTAAGAAAATGGTCGTAGGAACATACATATCGATAATTACCTTAAACGTGAATGGATTAAATGCTCCAACCAAAAGACACAGGCTTGCTGAATGGATAAAAAAACAAGACCCATATATGCTGTCTACAAGAGACCCACTTCAGACCTATGGACACATACAGACTGAAAGCGAGGGGATGGAAAAAGATATTCCATGCAAACGGAAATCAAAAGAAAGCTGGAGTAGCAATACTCATATCAGATAAAATAAACTTTAAAATAAAGAATGTTGGATTTCCCTGGTGGCACAGTGGTTGAGAGTCCGCCTGCCAATGCAGGGGACACAGGTTCGTGCCCTGGTCCGGGAAGATACCACATACCGCGGAGCGGCTGGGCCCATGAGTCGTGGCCACTGAGCCTGCGCATCCAGAGCCTGTGCTCCGCAACAGGAGAGGCTACAACAGTGAGAGGCCCACGTACCGTGAAGAAAAAAAAAAAAAGAATGTTACAAGAGACAAGAAAGGACACTACATAATGATCAAGGGATCAATCCAAGAAGATATAACAATTATAAATATATATGCACCCAACATAGGAGCACCTCAATACATAAAGCAACTGCTAACAGCCATAAAAGAGAAAATCAAGAGTAACACAATAATATTGGGGGACTTTAACACCTCACTTACACCAATGGACAGATCATCCAAAATGAAAATAAATAAGGAAACACAAGCTTTAAATGACACAATAGACCAGACAGATTTAATTGATATTTATAGGACATTCCATCCAAAAACAGCAGATTACACTTTCTTCTCACTTTCTTCTCTTCTCAAGTGCGCACAGAACATTCTCCAGGATAGATCACATCTTGGGTCACAAATCAAGCCTCGGTAAATTTAAGAAAATTGAAATCATATCAAGCATCTTTTCTGACCACAACGCTATGAGATTAGAAATGAATTACAGGGAAAAAAACGTAAAAAACATAAACACATGGAGGCTAAACAATACGTTACTAAATAACCAAGAGATCACTGAAGAAATCAAAGAGGAAATCAAAAAATACCTAGAGACAAATGACAATGAAAACACAACGATCCAAAACCTATGGGATGCAGCAAAAGCAGTTCTAAGAGGGAAGTTTATAGCTTTACAAGCTACCTCAAGAAACAAGAAAAATCTCAACAATCTAAACTGACACCTAAAGGAACTAGAGAAAGAAGAACAAACAAACCCCAAAGGTAGAATAAGGAAAGAAATCATAAAGATCAGAGCAGAAATAAATGAAATAGAAACAAAGAAAATAGCAAGGATCAATAAAACTAAAAGCTGGTTCTTTGAGAAGATAAACAAAATTGATAAACCATTAGCAAGACTCATCAAGAAAAAGAGAGGACTCAAATCAATAAAATTAGAAACGAAAAAGAAGTTACAACAGATACTGCAGAAATACAAAGCAACCTAGGAGACTACTACAAGCAACTTTATGCCAATAAAATGGACAACCTGGAAGAAATGGACAAATTCTTGGAAATGCATAACCTTCCAAGACTGAACCAGGAAGAAATAGAAAATATGGACAGACCAATCACAAGTAATGAAATTGAAACTGTGATTAAAAATCTTCCAACAAACAAGAGTCCAGGACCAGATGGCTTCACAGGTGAATTCTCTCAAACATTTAGAGAAGAGCTAACACCCATCCTTTTCAAACTCTTCCAAAAAAATTGTAGAGGAAGGAACACTCCCAAACTCATTCTCCGAGGCCACCATCACCCTGATACCAAAACCAGACAAAGATACTACAAAAAAAGAAAATTAGAGGCCAATATCACTGATGAATATAGATGCAAAAATCCTCAACAAAATACTAGCAAACAGAATCCAACAACATATTAAAAGGATCATACACCACGATCAAGTGGAATTTATCCCAGGGATGCAAGGATTCTTCAATATACGCAAATCAATCAACGTGATACACCATATTAACAAATTGAAGAATAAAAACCATATGATCATCTCAATAGATGCAGAAAAGGCATTTGACAAGATTCAACACCCATTTACGATAAAAACTCTCCAGAAAGTGGGCGTAGAGGGAATCTACCTCAACATAATCAAGGCCATATATGACAAACCCACAGAAAACATCATTCTCAATGGTGAAAAACTAAAAGCATTTCCTCTAAGATCAGGAATGAGACAAGGATGTCCCCTCTCACCACTATTATTCAACATAGTTTTGGAAGTCCTAACCACGACAATCAGAGAAGAAACAGAAATAAAAGGAATACAAATTGGAAAAGAAGTAAAACTCTCACTGTTTGCAGATAACATGATGCTATACATAGAGAATCCTAAAAATGCCACCAGAAAACTACAGAGCTAATCAATGAATTTGGTAAAGTTGCAGGATACAAAATTAATGCACACAAATCTCTGGCATTCGTATACACTGATGATGAAAAATCTGAAAGAGAAATTAAGGAAACACTCCCATTTACCACTGAAACAAGAAGAATAAAATACCTAGGAATAAACCTACCTAGGGAGACAAAAGACCTGAATGCAGAAAACTATAAGACACTTATGAAAGAAATTAAAGATGATACCAACAGAGGGAGAGATATACCATGTTCTTGGATTGGAAGAATCAATATTGTGAAAATGAGTATACTACCCAAAGCAATCTACAGATTCAATGCAATCCATATCAAATTACCAATGGCATTTTTTATGGAACTAGAATAAAAAATCTTAAAATTTGTATGGGGACACAGAAGACCCCGAATAGCCAAAGCAGTCTTGAGCGAAAAAAACGGAGCTAGAGGAATCAGACTCCCTGACTTCAGACTATACTACAAAGCTACAGTAGTCAAGACAATATGGTACTGGCACAAAAACAGAAATATAGATCAATGGAACAAGACAGAAACCCAGAGATAAACCCACGCACCTATGGTCAGCTAATCTATGACAAAGGAGGCAAAGATATACAATGGAGAAAAGACAGTCTCTTCAATAAGTGGTGTTGGGAAAACTGGACAGCTACATGTAAAAGAATGAAATTAGAACACTCCCTAACACCATACACAAAAATAAACTCAAAATGGATTTGAGACCTAAATGTAAGACCGGACACTATAAAACCCTTAGAGGAAAACCTAGGAAGAACACTCTTTGACATAAATCACAGCAACATCTTTTTTGATTCACCTCCTAGAGTAATGGAAATAAAAACAAAAATAAACAAATGGGACCTAATGAAACTTAAAAGCTTTTGCACAGCAAAGGAAACCATAAACAAGATGAAAAGACAACCCTCAGAATGGGAGAAAATATTTGCAAACAAATCAAGGCACAAAGGATTAATCTCCAAAACATAAACAGCTCATGCAGCTCAACATTAAAGAAACAAATAACCCAATCCAAAAATGGGCAGAAGACATAAACAAACATATCTCCAAAGAAGATATACAGATGGCCAAGAAGCACATGAAAAGCTGCTCAACATCACTAATTATTAGAGAAATGCAAATTAAAACTACAGTGAGGTATCACCTCACACCAGGTAGAATGGGCATCATCAGAAAATCTACAAACAACAAATGCTGGAGAGGGTGCAGAGAAAAGGGAACCCTCTTGCACTGCTGGTGGGAATGTAAATTGATAGAGCCACTATGGAGAACAGTATGGAATTTCCTAAAAAAACTAAGAATAGAATGACCATATGATCCAGCAATCCCACTACTGGGCATATTCCCAGAGAAAACCATAATTCAAAAAGAAACATGCACCCCAATGTTCACTGCAGCATTATTTACAATAGCCAAGTCATGGAAGCAACCTAAATGCCCATCAACAGACGAATGGATAAAGAGGATGTGGTACATATATACGGTGGAACATTACTCAGCCATAAAAAGGAACGAAATTGGGTCATTTGTTGAGACATGGATGCATCTAGAGACTGTCATACAGAGTGAAGTAAGTCAGAAAGAGGAAAACAAATATCGTATATTAACACATGTATGTGGAACTTAGAAAAATGGTACTGATGAACCAGTTTGCAGGGCAGAAGTTGAGACACAGATGTAGAGAACAAACGTATGGACACCACGGGGAAAGCCACAGTGGGGTGGGGATGGTGGTGTGCTGAATTGGGCGATTGGGATTGACATGTATACACTGATATGTATAAAACTGATGACTAATAAGAACCTGCAGTATAAAAAAACAAACAAACAAAAAACAACTAATACTAAACTTTCTTTGGGTTATTTGTATGGAAACATGTTAATATGTTTCAGACATTACATGAAATTTCTAAAAATCTTATATGTTCTTATATAATGTTATAAGTCATAATTCTAGTTATTACTTTAAAATGTATATCTCAGAAATAAATAAATAAATAAATAAAATAAAAATCTAACTTTCCCTAAAAAAAAAGACTGGAGTAATACTGTAAATAGCCCCGGCCGTTAATACATAGGCTGAAGTATTTAACTACAGGAGTAAGAAGCAGCCATGGCTATTCTGAGGGTGGAAGAAGAGATTCATAGTATAGATACAAATTCCTAGGAAGAAGAACGTGGAAGAGAATAAGAACTATCATGGAAAGTTCCAAATAGAACCTAAGCTGTATGAAGTATAAGTTCAAGAGACAGCATTGTCAGGATTGATGTTTACTATACAGTTGCCAAAGATCTAGAAAGACTGAAAATGGAATTGAAATGCTTGCATAAGGTGCAGGGGACAAGACCATTGGGAGATTAAAATCCATGGACAAAAATCTGGTCTCTCTTGTGGAAAGACTCAGTGTTATCTGGTAATTGTTGAAAGCACTGGGAGAAGTACGTGGAAGGATATATGACATAAACCCTACCAATAAACTAAGAATAAGGCCCAATTATTGGGGAATTTGAGCACAAGGCTGAAGTTGAACATTATAAATCAAAGCAAAAACGCAGTTATTGAAAAAAAACACACTAACAAATTTAGAGCAAGCCTAATAATAATTATAGTTCTTATTTATTAAGTATTTTGAGTCAGGAACTGTACATACAATATTTCTGACTTTAAAATAGATATTATTGATACTATTTTGCTGAGGCAAAAAGAAAACCAAAAATTACACATAACATAAGCAGTGGGCCTGAAATTCAAACCTAGACTTTCTTGAGTTCTAAATCCTCACCATTTTTATTTTAAAATATTACCTCTTATCAAGCAATCAAGTACAGGAGAGTGTGCCTAAGAAATTAGGTACCATGTTTCTAGAAGTTTAAATTTAAAATTAGAATTCTGATAGTGGATACATATAGCCTAAATTTGGTTTATATGTAGCACCTTAATGCTGTATTACCTAATACAGCAGTCCTGTCCATCCTCTTATCCACATAACTACAATTAGATATTCAAAAGTATAAAATTCCATGCAAGCAAACATGTTAAATGTTACCATATTTTCTTTTTGCTAAATCACTTGAACTTCTCACACAGTATTCTTCATAGCTTACCTAAAGTTAAGCCTAAGTCCATGGTCTAGAGTGGTATTGTGTAAAGTCACTCTCATGGAATATTTGTATTTTCCATATAATCTAGAGAAAACAGTTTACTTAGAATTCACTTTGCTGCCATCAACCCAAATGCTACTGAAATAAAGGCACACTTTTTTATTTGTAAGAAAAAAAATTGTTTAGCTAAAATTCAATTAATTTAATTTTTTCATAATCACTATTCCTAGTTTTGATTTGATCATTATAGAAAAGGATAAAATAAATTATACAATAATTTTTACCCAATAATTGATATATATTTCAAATGCCAACATTTTTGAGCACTGTCTTCCCTTTATCTTTGAGAAGTGGGCATAGCAAGGTTATTCCTTCATCTTGTACATTTCTGTGTGCTAGAGGAAGTGTCATTGAAAAAAAAAGTATTGAGGCAACACCTATATTGCCAAATCTTCATGACTTTTTGAGAAGTCAGCTTTGTCCTTAAACAGATTTGAAGAATGAGATAATTATACCAACTTGAAGGCTCACAATGTAAATTAATCTAGAGAGTGATTAGTCAGGTTCCTTCAGTTAGAATGAACAATAAAATGAACATATATTTTACGGACTAATCATGTTTTAAACCTTATTTTAGTAATGCAAACAAAGAGCAAAGATAGAAGTTCAAAATTTAACTCTTTAAACTTACTGTGTATTTTATTAGTCAAGTACTTATTGTTAGAATAAAATAATAGTTGCTACCCTTAATCCCTGAGCAAAAAGTAGCCCTCTCCACATTGAGATGAATGCAAAAGAAAGACAAAGGGGTCTTGAAATAAGTTTATATATTTGTAAAAAATTGTCAGATGATCTGGATTTTTGCAACAACAAATGCTGTTATTGCTCATTCTCTTATGTTTGGTCTAATTTTCTTAAAATTGAGTCAAAAAGCATTGACCACACAGTCCCTCTTTGTTATCCTTAGTACACTTTAATTTTCTTCTCATCTTAAAATAAAGATTTTACATCAATGAAACTGGATATTTCTTCTTAAACATAACTAAGTTATTCACTATGAATCAGAAATGTCATTCAACTTCTTTCACTATACATATCTAAATATACAAACTTATTCAATATTTGCACTTAGAGTGAATTACTTATGCTGAAATGAGTAGAGAAACATCTTTTCAACACCATATTCTCTCTAACAACTCATAATTGTCACCAACATTGTGACATGAACTTTGGTTCGTGACAGTGATCCAGTCAGGAGATCAGAGTAGATAAGCTTCAAACAGATTTTACTGTTTCCTAAATGAGGTTTCAAAATCTCTTTTCACTTCATGTTGCCTTAAAAATAGTAGACATAGGCCATAACAAATATGCTTCTGTCTGGTTTCGTTTACTCAATTAATATAAATGGAGTTTCTTCCAAGTTGAATATATTGTATTAACTTCTATGTAGTATATGGCTTTTTTTTTCCTCAAAAAATGCATAAACTATTTTAAAAGAGATGACCATTAAAATTTGCATAGCAATATTCCTCCTTAACAGAAAACAAATACACCTTCATATCACATGAAACTGTTCATCAACTTCACATTACTGGACAAAGCCCACTGTATTAGCTATCTACTGCTGTCATAACTTTCCACAAACTTAGCAGTTTAAAAAAACCAGATTTATCATTGTATTTTAATCTTATTTTACTTTTCTAATGTTGAACTGTTACAATCTTCTCAGAAGAGTACTGTCTGAGAGATATTAGTAATCCATAAGTATATACATTTTATATCAGTGATTTGAGTCATTCATTGTGTGGAATGTTTAACAGGACAGTGGAGGAGTGATATAAGAGGTTTAAATGAAATTTGAGAAAATCTGTGAGAAAGAGAAGAATAGCCTCTGACAGTCAGAAGCTGACAAACAGCTATAACTCCATTTTTGCTGTGAGCTATCCTGGCACTCCCAACTAAATCAAGATGTTCACCTGTTAAAAATAAACAATTTCATGAAACACAATCTGACAAAGTTATTCTTCGACCACAATGGAGCAAGACAAAAATAAGACCACTCTATAATCAAGTCTAAACAAAGACATAAACAACACTGTACAAACCATGGGAATATTCAAACAACCCCTTATCTTAGCTAAAATGAGTAACTGTTGCTTCTTTACAAATTGCCACTTCAGTCTTGCTCAGTTCCCACCACTTTATAGACAACAATTAAGATACCAAATAACAGAAGTACCCTTGCTTCTTAGTACTACCTGATGTAAAGCAAAACCTGCTTCCTTGCCTCCTGCTCAAAATCAGTTAACACAATTCCAAGCCCTGTAACATCCTCTTACTGAAAGACCTCATGTTTGACCATAGTGGGCATCTTCCTTTGTTGTAAGGCATCAAGAATTCAATACTGTTCTACTCTGTTTCTACTAATGAGAATGAACGAGAAATTTATGATATGGAGTTCCTTTTGATAAAACTTATACGGTTCCTCCATCATACTCAGTTTATTTTGGGTTAGATAGACATACAGATTATAGGTAGATGGAAGGATAGATGGTAGATAACAGATAGATGGATACATAAATAGGTAGATAGATAGATAATCTGTTAGAAAATATACCACCAGCAAAATTATTTTGTTAGCAATTTTGATGAATTTAATTAACAGTATTTAGCATTAGGCCCTGAACACCTCTATAACTAGTTTTATAATATTCAGCACAATTTTTCATCATCATTTTTCTATACTCAATGTATCTTGATTGTGTTTTTGTTTTATGTGTTGTGTGACTTCAATTAAGCTTATTTAGGCATACATATTTGTTGGCCTTTGATAATGTAATGAATTTACGGTAAATTTATTCTACCTTCACATTGCACTAATAAAAATGACATTGATTTGCTTAGATTAATGGCTGGCATGCAAAATGCTCTTGCACATCAATGAAAGATGTTGACTTTTACAAAGGTGCTGACAGTCACTATGGAGAACAGTATGGAGGTTTCTTAAAAAACTAAAAATAGAACTACCATATCACCCGGCAATCCCACTACTGGGCATACACCCTGAAAAAGCCATAATTCAAAAGAGTCATGTACCACAATGTTCACTGCAGAACTATTTACAATAGCCAGGACATTGAAGCAACCTAAGTGCCCATCAATAGAAGAATGGATAAAGAAGATGTGGCACATATAAACAATGGAATATTACTCAGCCATAAAAGGAAACGAAATTGAGTTATTTGTAGTGAGGTGGATGGATCAAGCGTCTGTCATATAGAGTGAAGTAAGTCAGAAAGAGAAAAACAAATACGTATGCTAACACATATATATGGACTCTTAAAAATAAAAAAAGGTTCTGAAAAACCTAGGGGCAGGACAGGAATAAAGAGGCAGATGTAGAGAATGGACTTGAGGACATGGGGAGGGGGAAGGGTAAACTGGGACAAAGTGAGAGAGTGGCATGGACATATATATGCTACCAAATGTAAAATACAGAGCTAGCGGGAAGCAGCCACATAGCACAGGGAGATCAGCTCGGTGCTTTGTGACCACCTAGAGGGGTGGGATAGGGAGGGTGGGAGGGAGATGCAGGAGGGAGGGGATATGGGGATATATGTATACGTAAAGCTGATTCACTTTGTTATACAGCAGCAACTAACACAACAATGTAAAGCAATTATACTCCAATAAAGATGTTAAAAAAAAAAAAAAAACTTTGTTTTACCTGTGGATTTTTAAGAACTAAGCCTCTCACCACCCATCTGTTTTTTACCACTAAGTTTTATAAGTCAGGGACTAGCAATGTTGCTTGACTTTTTAAAATGGATTTCATTTTTGCATAATCCAGGATAACAAATAATTCTCCTTTATTAACAAGTAATAAAAAGAATGAACAGGGGGGCTTCCTTGGTGGCACAGTGGTTGAGAGTCCGCCTGCCGATGCAGGGGACACAGGTTCGTGCCCTGGTCTGGGAAGATCCTACATGTCGCGGAGCGGCTAGGCCTGTGAGCCATGGCTGCTGAGCCTGCGCGTCCAGAGCCTGTGCTCCACAACGGGAGAGGCCACAACAGTGAGAGTCCCGCATACCGCAAAAAAAAAAAAAAAAGAAAAAAAAGAATGAACAGGGTCTTTCCTGGTGGCACAGTGGTTAAGAATCTGCCTGCCAATGCAGGGGACACGGGTTCGATCCCTGGTCCGGCAATATCCCACATGATGCAGAGCAACTAAACCTGTGAGCCACAACTACTGAGCCCACGTGCCACAACTACTGAAGCCTGCATACCTAGAGCCCATGCTCCGCAACAAGAAGCCACCTTAATGAGAAGCCCAAGCACCGCAACAAAGCGTGGCCCCTGCTCACTGCAACTACAGAAAGCCCACGTGCAGCAACGAGGACCCAACACAGCCAAAAATAAAATTAATTAATTAATTAAAGGAAAAGAGAGAGTGAACAATGTTAGATTCCTTATTTATTTTTTGGCCGCACAGCATGTGGGATCTTAGTCCCAGAACAGGTATCAAACCTATACCCCCTGCAATGGAAGCGTGGAGTCTTAACCACTGGACCGCCAGGGAAGCCCCTCCTTATTCGTTTTAAAGGAAAACACTAATAATGAGAGATGAGCAAGGGAAAATGCATTAATGTTCAAGGTAATGAGATAGCAGAAAGGATATGTAGTTAACCTTTAAACAACAAGGTGGTTAATTTGAGTATAATTTATAGTTGGTCGGCTATATGCACGGTTCCTCTGCATTTGTGGATTCAACGAACCACAGACCGTGTAGTACTGTAGTATTTACTACTGAAAAATATCCCCATATAAGTGGGTTGTTCAAAAGTCAACTGTATTTGAGGAAATATTTGGGCTATTTATCTTTCCTTCCATCAAGAATTATGAGCTTTTGGCCGGCAGGGACAAGTTTTTCTAAACATCAAATAGTATGATGAATTTATTTCAGATAAGGAATGCAGGAAACAGACTGAACTGCAAAATATGATGAAAAGTGAAATAATTTTCTATTCATGTTAAAATTCACTATCATTAAATAACTATTCTCTTTGTAGGCTTTTCTCGAAAATTAAGGCATTCGTTAAGTTCATATAAAATCTTAGTTATAACATCTGCGTATTTATGTTTACTTTTCCATTTTTCTCCCTCTACTTATAGATGCAAGTTCTATCATTGACAAATTAATGACTGACACAGTAAGAGGGAGAAGAGAATATACTTTTCCGACAAAGGACTGAATTTGGGGATGACAAATTGATTTTTCTGGTACTATATTGGATCTGTTACTAATTGTGTGACTTTTTTACAATTCATTGAAGATCTATGGGCTTTAGAATCCTTACTTATAAAGTGAAAACGAAAATATTTTCAGTGTTGAAGACAATGGGGAGATATACTAAAATATTACATAATGTCATATGATACAGAAACGCAGGCAACATTTTTAACAATAATTTTTCTCAATTTTGTACTTTTTCTACTAAAAATTATACACATTTCAAACATTTCCTCATAATCTGCAACAACAAACTTGTCTTGTATTTTTCAATGCATCCATGAGTGAATTCTTTACAATGAAAAATAAATCCATATAGGAGAGGAAGAAACTGCATAACACATTCTCTTTATTAACACATATATATTACTCAGGATGAGATATGAATTATTCTTACACAGTAGAAAATTAAAGATATTTATATATTTATCGTTATCAATTTAACAATTCAAACTGGACATTCTTTTCACTTGGGGAAAAGTGAAGGAGTCAAGTAGAGTGGAATTTACACAGGACACAAGAATAGTTTCATGCATGTGAAATACAGGAGTAATCTCTCTCAGAGACCTCAGAATTGAGGAAAGTTAAAATTTGAATGAAGAACATGTATCATTTCCTAATGCTCTTTGGAGAGAGAATAATCTAGTCCTAGTCAATTTTCATTTCATCAGGCATTTAAAAGGAATATATGAAATACTTTGTTGAAAAATATTCATACTTTGGACTTGGCTTTTGCATACAGCTTAAGAAAAGAATAAATCCTTTATTCTTGAGAAGCGGATGTGTAGGGAGATTGAATTTATAGGGAACAAATGGAGGATATCTAGAACTAAATCCTTGGGAAGATATATTCTCACATTAACCAGAACTCTGAAAAATTAACAAAAAATATATAAGTAATATTTAATTGAATTCTTCCAATATCCAGGAGCGAAACAAAAATATTGTTTAGTAAAATAAATGCTATTCAGAGAATTCTAAGATTCTTGGTGGACATATAAATATTTACTGATAAACAGAGAAAACAGATATATAACTACAGAAAACACAAGTTGTTTTTTTTTTTAATAAGTGTAACTGCATGAATACTCACTATGCATATATTCAAAAATACAAACTGGACTCCTAACTTTCATTCATTTTATATAAAATTCTTACTCAGCCTAACAAGCATAGGTCAAGACTCCATAAATGAAAAATAAGATTATGGAAATTAAATCCCACTAATTTGGAGTGGTCAGTCAAAATTAAGGTTATGTGTATATTTTATTTCTCTAAAATGGTACACTTACCTCACCAAAAATTATAATTTGGGGGAAGGAGAACGGGATCTATAGTCTTAGATATTATCAAAACTCAGTAAGTCACTATTTAAAATAATGTCATTTCTTTGTTTTTTGAAAAAAATTGTTGCAATTACTTTTTCTTTTGGAAAACTCTTTTTCTTGATCAACACATTATTTTCTATTTGAGACAGAAACTGCATTTTTAATATTTTTCACAGTTAGCAGACATTTGGTCCTGTCCAGAATGTCTCTAAGACATTTGGTCTACACCAAAAAGTTCTTGAAATTTGGTCCCATGCAAAACACCCATGAGTATATTTGATCCATGCCACACGGTTTTGGAGAGGACCAAATATCAATAAAGGACCTTTTGATGTGGACCAAATGTCTTATGGACATTTCAGACTGAACCATATGTCCTGCAAATGTATTTTATGATATGAAATTTTCTTTTCAGAATGGAAAAGAATAAATGAGAATGTTATATCTTCACACATTTAGAAACACAGTAATTTTTCTGGCATTTTATTAAAATCTTCTTAAAAATTGTTGGCGTTTTAAAATTCGTATAGCATTCCCATGTTAAAAAATATATGACATGCAACCATATTTTATATATAATAAAACCCAGATCCAATACAGAGGTTAAGTACTAGGGCAAGTCTAGACACTGCCTTGATGTCCCTTATCAAAGCTATGAAGTAGATTAAGTACTACAGTAATCTAAACGATAAGGGGAAAGCTACCTGTTATTCCAAAACAGTTCTGCCTTTGATGACTTGTCTTTTTTACCCTACATATTGAAACAAACCCAATATGGGACCCTCTTCAAATTACTGGAATTTAAAGAATGTATTCTTTGTTGAGTGTTCTTTTCTAAGTGCTTTTTCATCCAACATTTTTGGTGGACATATAAATATTTACTGATAAACAGAGAAAACAGATATATAACTACAGAAAACACAAGTTTTTATTTATTTTTTGTAAGTGTAACTGCATGAATACTCACTATGATTCACTCTATTAAATCGCTTAAAGATTAAGAACAGGGTTTTGAGAGTTAGAAACAGAAGCTCTCAATTCCTGGACCTACTACTGAGGAAGTTGTAACCCTGGGCAGTTTGCCTGTTTTTTCTGTGTCTACATATTCATGTTTGTATAAAGAGGATAGTACAGTCTTCTCTCAGTATCCTCAGAGGACTGGTTCTAGGACTTCCACAGACACCAAAATCCACAGGTGCTCAAGTCCCTTATATAAAATGGCATTGTACAGTGGGCCCTCCATATCCACTGGTTCCACATCCTTGGGTTCTACCAATCAAATTAGACATAAGTTGTAAAATTGTTATAAATATTAAAAAAATATATACACAAAATGTTCAGGACAATATAACATTATTACAGTATAACATTATTATACTATTATTACTACCACTATTACTACTACCTCAAAAAATTAGAATATGTATTTGTTTGGATGCCCCAGAATCACCCCAAACTTGATTTATTACAAATTAAACTTAATTTCCCCCCAAAGGGCCTCTCTTTCGAACACCTATATTTCTGTCTTTGAACCTACATATCCCCAGTTACTCAAATTTAATATTTCAGTGACATTTATTTAAAAACTTCTTTTTAATTTGTATGATTTTATTATCAATGTTATACATTCATACAGTTCAGTGTCAAACAGATTGATAATGCTTACTGGGGAAAAAAAAAGCTGCTCTTCTTCCCCTTTTCATATCTACTCTTTTCAAAATCTTTCAGCTATTTACCTTAGAATTTTTTGTATACCAAAATAATATGTTTCGGGCTTCCCTGGTGGCGCAGTGGTTGAGAGTCCGCCTGCCGATGCAGGGGACGCGGGTTCGTGCCCCGGTCCAGGAAGATCCCACATGCCACAGAGCGGCTGGGCCCGTGAGCCATGGTCACTAAGCCTGCGCGTCCGGAGCCTGTGCTCCGCAATGGGAGAGGTCGCAACAGTGAGAGGCCCGCATACCGCAAAAATTAATAATAATAATAATAATAATATGCTTCAGTACTGCTTCTAACCTTTAATGTTTAGGAATTTCCTGTTCACTTTTTAACGTGGGAATTGAGGTTTAAATCTCTACTCTGTGCCCCCAGCAAACAGACATGCACAGATATCCTGCCTTCCCATCCACCCAAAATGATGGTGCCCGATTGCTAGATTTCTTCTCATTACATTCACGACTTCACATAGTCTAACAATTTAATCATTTTAAAGATATAACTCCATCCTGTTTATCTTCATCAGACTTACTTACTACTTAGGCCAAGTCTCTCTTTACCACCATCCTGGGATTTCCTTTTGCCTTTTTCTTGTGTTGGGCCCTTTGTTTCCTATACCCCGTAGTGGTTCTCTCTTGCTTTATTCCCTGGTTTGGGTGGCACCTCTACCAATTGCTAGTGAGAAAGGGTGCAGGAGAGAGAGATGAGTCCCAGACCTTGCATATCTGAATATATCACCATATTACTTTAGGTATATAAATCTAGTGGAAATTATTCTTTCATTATTCTGAAGCACTGTTCCAAGTTATGATAGTCTCTGGCGTAATTCATTGGTTTTGTTTGTTGCTGTTGTTGTTTAATAAATTTATTTATCTATTTATGTATTTTTGGATGCACTGGGTCTTCGTTGCTGTGCGGAGGCTTTCTCTAGTTGCAGCGAGCGGAGGCTACTCTTCCTTGCAGTGTGTGGGCTTCTCATTGCATTGGCTTCTCTTGTTGTGGAGCATGTGCTCTAGGCACATGGGCTTCAGTAGTTGTGGCGCACAGGCTCTAGAGCACAGGCTCAGTAGTTGTGGCACACGGGCTTAGTTGCTCCGCAGCATGTGGGGTCTTCCCAGACCAGGGCTTGAACCCATGTCCCCTGCATTGGCAGGCGGATTCTTAACCACTGCGCCACCATAGAAGTGCCTGTAATTCATTGTTTACTCTCTGTATGTGACATGGTTTTATTTTATTCTGCAGAATCTTTCCAGATCTTTCCCTCAATGTTCTGCAATTTCATGGCCATATGCCTTGTCCTGCTCCCAATTTCATTCATTTTATTGGGTACTCAGTGGGCCCCTTCTAATCTGGAGACATATTCTTCAAGTTTAGGAAATTATCTTGCTTTGTCATTAATGATTTCTTCCTTTCCATTTTATTTGTTCTTTCTATAACTCATATTATTTTGAAATTAATATAAAGCTATTATATCTTTTATTTCCTGTTTTCCATATTCTTCTCCCTGGAAGAGTTCCTCATTTTATTCTCTAAATGTTTTTGTTTTTAATTTATACATTTCAATTCTAATTTTGAAGAGCACACTTGTATGTTTCAGATATTCTTTTTCAATAGCAACCTATTCTTATTCAGGAATCCAGTAAATTCTCTTATCTCTCAAAGATAGTAAAGATTTCATCTATCTATATAACCTTTCTTCCAAGTTGCTTTTCTTGTTGTTCATTAATTTTGATCTTTGTATTTTATATTAGAAAACTCCGACAGACATATGATGACCCTCTACTCTCTGTTCGTATTTTAAGGAAGGGACGCTGAAAAGTGGGTTGAAAGTTCTGTGCCCAAGAATAAGGACTGTCAACTATGGAGTTCAGCATGGGGTGACCTGGCTGAGCTTTGTCGTTGGAGACACACCAATTTAAGTATATTTTTAAGTTATTTCTTCTTGGGCTTTTCAGATTTCCCAGAGAAGCCTCTTCCACTCTCCTGCTGAAGGGTGTAAGTCAGGCTGCCAATATTCTGTAAGCCCAAAGGGAAAGAAGACAGGAACATCAACACTTAGAAAGTAAACTCTCATTTAATTCCCCTGATTTTACTATAGTATCCTTGTATTCAATGGTTCTTGGTTTGTTCTAGATTAGAGATCCTATCTTTTATTTTTTTCTACAGTGGTTCTCCACTTTCCACAAATGCAAATGAGTGGCAAGCCACCTATGGTAAGCCATAAAGTCTACACTTAAAAGGTTAATAAGCAATGTTACCTACAAGAGATTGTTACACTTTCAGTTTGGAGAAAGTCTAAATATATAAATAAACATAACAGGTATTTATTTTTTTAAGCAAATCATATTAATAGTGACTGTAAAAGGCATTCTCATTAAAGTGAGATGACCAAGATGCCTTCTATCATTTTTATGGTCAATATTATGGTGAGGTATTAGCCATTACAATAAAACATGAAAAGAAAATGTTGTCCATCAAAAAAACATGTTGCTTCGTCACAGAAAGAGAAAAATAAGGAACCAAAAAGGCAAATGAAATCAATTTATCTATAAGTACAGCCAAAGGTAGAGAATCTTACTTGGTGCTGAACAATTATTAAGAAACACATGAGAGAAAGGCATTTAATTTCAATGAATGTAAAATCTATTTGAGAAACAAAATTTTGTTATACATAAATCAAGTAGAGAATTTTTAAACGGAGTTCAGAGGACTTAGAGAAGTTTTCATAGGATATTGAAGAGATAAGAACTGAAGAGATATATAGCAGTTGGTTATATTACAGGCATAAAGGAAGCCATTCTAGCTAAGAATATGAGCAAAAACAAAGATTCAGAAATAAAAATGAGCACAATTCTGGGGGCAGAAAGGTAACTGGAGTTCTGTACTAAATAGAGTGTTGCAACTAAATAGTGGGATGAAGCTGCATTTATTAGGTATATACAAATTAAGAAGCAGAGTAGATTAGCCTGCATATTGAGGTAACTCTATTTGTCCTTCAGCATGAAAATGATGTAATGAAACTAATGTTTAATCGATATTGATCCATCAGCAATGTGAAGAACAGATAAGGAAGAATTAATATCAAAGTATTTAAGAGCAAGGTAAGGGAATGTCTGGATTATAAAAAAGCATCTCTAGTTCTATATGGTATCTCAGAGTCCATCATTCCAATACTCGTTTTGCTACATATTTGAAATTCAGTTTTAAAACTGAGCTATTCTCTTTGGCACATTTCTTGTATCTACTTTTATCTACCTTCTCATTCTCATTAACTGCCATTATTGTTCATTATCTCAGTTTTATCTTCATCTCATAATGTAGATTTGATTCCCTACTTAAAACTATGAACTTGGCTCCTCTTGACATTTCTAGTTCCCCTCCCTAATACTGCTTTTCTTCTACCCACTTTGACTAGAACAGGAATCCCACTGTCCCACTGCCACCCCTTCAAGAAGAACTCATGTTTCAAGCCTACCCTGGACATATGGAAACATCCAAATTGAGGGATTCGGAAAAAAAAGACATCAATTTCCTGGAGCCAAGTTAATACAAAAATCATTATAAAAAAGGGATTATCTACTGAGTATTCAAATATGAATTGTGAAACGCTCACTACAATTCTTAATGTTTGTGAGGAGGTGCAGAACAAAAGTCAATATTAATAACTAATTATGTCATATAAGACAAAACATTTATTCACTCAGGGAAAAATATCTGAAAACGAGGATATATAATTATATTGCAGAACATAACACCCTAAAATAAATTGACCTTACTGAAAAAAAAAACAAAACACAAAGGTTTAGAGCTTTTTAAAAGGCTTCTCAGGCACTAAAACATAAATCTAGAATACAGATGCCAGATTCCAGATGGTTCATGTAAATGATTGCATAGAATGTGCATGGTGCCTGAAATCTAGGTTTCTGAGCTTTCCAGGTAAGTGTAGTTCTAAACCATTCTTCAACAAATAGTGTTTCATTTTTAAAAAGACATCTATTATTTCTCCCTTAGAAACAATATGTTAAAAATAAAGGCATATGTTTTCATTAGACACATATATGTTCCCACGTTATACAATATGTCAAAGTAATAGGCTCATCTCACTTTACTGTATAGATTTGTAGAATTGTATGTTCTTCCCATTAGAATATAATGATAAGAATAATAGTTTGCATTTTTATAGCATTTGCCATGTGACAAACGCTCTTCTAAATGCTTCATATACATTGACTAATTCAATCCTCACAACAAATTTAAGGAAGTAGGTGCCACTGTTACTCTTTTCCAAAGGAAGAAACTGAGAAACAGGAATTAATCAACCCTAAAATCAAAATGCAAAGAAAATTTCCCAAACATTTGGCATCCTTTGTTGTTTTCCAGAAATCTTTGATCTAATTTAAATATACTTTAAATTATTTCAACAGGAACTGAGAAGTTGGGTGGGATGAGGGTACAAACAAGAAGTATTCTCAAATTCTCATCTTAAACCAGAATTCAACAGCATACCTCACTTAAGTCAAGGTAACAGTATGTATACAGTTCTCTATGTAGGTCAAAAGAACTGTCCCTCTTTTCAACACTTCTATGGATTGTTTAGAAGACAATTAGATTTCGAGATGATGACTTGAAACCTGAACTGTCATACCTAGAAGTTGTGCAATATATAACATAACTTGGATTAAAGACCAGTCACATGTTTTTAATCCATTATATGAAATAAAGGATGAATGATGGCTTTATTATGTATATACTAAAACAATTATTTTCAAAGATTAAAGAGGAAAAGGAATATAAAGATATAACAGTGGCTTGAAGCCATGCAATTCACTTACAATAAACTTTACAGTCATTTGTACTATCTGAGTCTATGATCTATGCATTCAATAAATAAGAACATTTAATTTAGTTTCACAAATTAAAGGAAATAAAATAATGGATGTTAATGGCGAGTAATTTGCATGCATATAATAATTATAAACCAAATACATAGAGAAGAATTAATTCCAAAACAGATTCTTATGCCTGAAGTCTCAAATAAAAAGAAAAAAAATAATAATTAAGATTCTAGGACTATCATTTTTGGGCTGAAGATTAATTCTCAGCCTACTCACAGAAACAAACCCTATCAACCTTATTCGTAGTTTAAAATATAAGTGCTGGGGGCGGCTGAAGAAAGATGGTCTAATATTACCAAAAATACTCATGAAAAATAAATAGCTTTCAAAAGTGTGGTGCATATCCAGACTTGATGGCAAGAAACAGACCTTCAGTTTAAAATAATACCCAGAATTCAAGAATAAATATCTTCTTTATACATGTGATATATTAAGAATACCTGGAAGAATATTAAGTCCTTTAACCTAAAAGTATGTTTATCCTTCCAAACTTTCCAAACAGCCTCCATATTTCACAATTTCAAAAGTCAAAGTTAGCATAATATTTTATTTGTTAAAATAAGTTACACTCGTGGATTGAATGGAGTACTCACAAGCACTATAATACCAGGTTCTTTAAATATATTTCTTTCATTCACTCGTAGATACCAATAAAGCAACTGAAGAAAAAAAAATATCAATAGAAGGGGAGGAAAAATATGAACTTTGACATCTATTTCTTTAATTCTAGGATCCTCAATATGCAGTTCTTAAGGAGTTTGGGGGTTTTTTTGTTTTGTTTTGTTTTGTTTTGTTGCAGTACGCAGGCCTCTCACTGTTGTGGCCTCTCCCGTTGGGGAGCACAGGCTCCGGACACGCAGGCTCAGCGGCCACGGCTCACGGGCCCAGCTGCTCCACAGCACGTGGGATCTTCCCGGACCGGGGCACGAACCCGTGTGTCCCCTGCATCGGCAGGCAGACTCTCAACCACTGCGCCACCAGGGAAGCCCTGCTCCCATGTTTTATGACTTAGTTTTGGCATTGATCTTAATTTATTTCTAAACACTCACTTTACCCAGTAATCTATCATGTATGTCACTTAATCAACTATATTACTCTTATGGTCTGATGCTGTGTTCTTTCTCCTAATGATTTGTCTTGTGATTATAAAACCTGGTCCTTTAATAAGGCTAATTAAACTATTCATATTTACTAGGTATGAAGTGACATGTTTGAAAGTGTGTGCATGTGTGTGCACGTGTGCATGCACAACAGCACACCTATGAGTGAATTGCACATTCAGGGAAATGTTGGAAATAATTTACCTCCCTCTACATCATAAATTTACATATTCCCAAAACATCAGTCAGCTAGGGTAATGGTAATAACATGAGCTTTGTTCAGAAAACAGTGCTTCAATTAAAGTTACAGTCTCACTCCTTACAAACCTATATAACAGAACAAATCACTTAATCTCTCAAAACTCAGTTTCACATATCTGAAACTTCTTTGGCTAAGATTCTGATAGTCAATGTATTAGTTTCCCAGGACTGGCATAACAAAAACCTCTCTTCTAGCTTGTGGTGATTGCTGGCAATTTTTGCCATTTCTTGGCGTGTGGCAGCATAACTCCAATTTCTGCCTTTGTGTTCACATGGCATTCTCTTGTGTACCTGTATCTCTGTGTTCAAATTTCCTTCTTCATATATTGACATCAGTCATCTTGGATTTAGGGCACATTATAATCCAGTATGACCTCATCTTAACTGTAGTACATCTACAAAGACCCTGTTTCTAAATAAGGTCACATTCACAGGTTTGGGGTGACATGAATCTTTGTGGAAACAACTTGATCCATATAAATAACACATGAAAAATACAGAATATTGTAACTACATACAGTAGATACCAAATATTGATATGTATATTTCTTCATTTCTTCACCAGCTCCTGCCATAGAAAGAAAAAAATCCTACCTCTATC
Source organism: Aethalodelphis obliquidens (assembly GCF_003676395.1). Taxonomy (NCBI): domain Eukaryota; kingdom Metazoa; phylum Chordata; class Mammalia; order Artiodactyla; family Delphinidae; genus Aethalodelphis; species Aethalodelphis obliquidens. The sequence goes on from NW_020837946.1 coordinate 41,509,609, forward strand.
CAATATTCTTTTGCTTTAAACCACAGTCTCCTCTTAAAATGAGATTATTAACATTGTTACTAGCACTTCTCAGCCTTAAGCATGAATGTTTTTATCAAGATTTTTCTTGAAGAGTTTCTATAAAGCTAGGGGAAAAAGGAGATGGAATAGGAAATGGAATGGAAACACCAAATCCTAGTCTGCTTCATGACTTTGTACACAGCGGTTATTGGAGAAAACATTTAAAGTGCTGGTTCTCTAGTTCTTTACGTTTTCTTATAGCTGCCACCAGAAGGTTTATAGAACTGCCCTAATATTTTGTGTATCTCTTTATACTACAATTTATTCCACATCCGCAGTACTTATAAGTAAACTATATATAAATAATACAAACTTTTAAAAATTTTCTCTGAGAAACATCCTGCCAAAGGATGCAATGACAACCTACAGACAGGAAAAAGAATATTTGCAAACTGCTACCTGACAAAGGACTCATATCAAGAATACATAAAGAACTCTTAAACCTTAACAGTAAAAAGAAATCCAATTAGATAATGGACAAAAGACATGAATAAATATTTCACAGAAGAAGACATACAGATGGCAAATAAGTACATGAAAAAATGGTCGGCATCATTAGCTATTAGGGAAATGCTAACTAAAATCACAATATCATTTCACTCCTTTCAAAATGGCTAAAATAAAAAATAGTAACAACTCCAAATGCTGCGAGGATAAGGGGACACTAAATCACTCACACACTGCTGGTAGAAATATAAAATGGCAAGGCCACTCTGGAAACAATTTAAAAGTTTCTTGGAAAATAAGTATACTACTACCATCCAATCCAGCAAAACGCAATCTCACACATTAATCCAGAGAAGTAAAAATGTGTTTTCATGCAAAAACCTGCAAATGAATGCAGGTATGAATGATTAGGAGCTTTATTTGTAATGGCCAAAAACCAGAAACAACACAGATGCCCTTCAAAAGGTGAATGATTAAACAAACTGGTATGATATGGTACATCCATATCATGGAATACTTCTCTGCAATAAAAATGTGTTATTGATAAACAAAATAAATTGGACGAATTTTCAGGGAATAATGTAGAGTGATAAAAGCCAATACTAAATGCTCACACACTGTATGATTCCATTTATGTAACATTATGAATTATACAGTTATAGAAATAGAGAACAGATTAGTGGTCGCCAGAGGTCAGGGTCAGGGGAATTGAGGAGGGAATGGGTATGACTTTAAAAGGGCAAGAAGAAGTATCCTTGTGATGACAGATTGTTTAGTAAGTAGACCAAATCAATGTAAACATCCTGGTTGTGACATTATGGTAATATAGTTTTTTACAAGACGTCATCACTGGGAGAAACCGGGTAAGAAATACATGGGATATCTCTGTATGATTTCTTACAACTGAATCTGTATCCACGTTTATGCCCAAATATTTTAATTAAAATTCTGATTTATAAAGTCTTGAAAAAGAAATCAGTCTATTTTAGAATATCGAAATAAGGCACTTAACTAGATTAATTTAAATTAGTGTTTCCTTTCAAAGTTAAACCACCTGCTTTTCAAAGAGAAATTAGCACATCTTTTATAGTTCATCTAAAATTGACACTGTTATCTGAAAAAAATAATTTCTATCTCAACACACTGCATTTTATCAAAAAATTTTTAACTCGTCCATCTCCTCTGACAGGCTGTTTTCAGGAACACTATTTTCTGTAACCTAAATACCTAGAATAGTGGCTAACATTTAGTAGAATCACAATGAAATTATACCAAATGACTGAATAAATTATAGGTTGTCAACCTAATATTGCAACCAGAAGTAACTTATTAAATTGATGACTTTGTTAGGAGTACAACAAAAGACAATCATTTAACTGAATAGCATGTCCCCTTTCCCTCCATTATGGCCCTTGCTTGCTTAATATATTCAATAGTTGATTAACTCTTCTTCTCTACACAGTTGGTACACATTTAGAAGATTCTCCTCATCTCACATTAATTTAGAGGACAAGTCCACATGGACAACTCAGGATGCAAGAGGACTATAGACTCTACAGTGGCCATGCCATATGTGTGTGTGTGTGTGTGTGAATAAAACTTCCAATGTAAAATTGATCAAGTCAGTGCAAAGCTGCTAAGTTACCTGAAGTTAGACACATCCCATAACTTTCCATGGATAAGGATAAATGATGACATCCCAAGAATATAATCACTTTTCTAAATAGGTAAAATTGTAGTCTTTATATATTACTAAAATTTCAAAACAGTAGTCCTAATTCTGTTAAGGGAATATGTATGTATCTGTGTGTATAATATATAATTTTCTTTATAAGCATCTTTCTTAGTTCTAGAAAAATGTCAGAAAAAATAAGGTCCATGTACTACCTGATTTGGTGCCTAACTTAAAGAATTAGTATGACCTCATGTGAGAAAGGATACTCAGTATGCCTCCTGATATCACATATACACACACAAAATTGGCCATTAAGCATTTTTATTTCTTGGAATTGCAAACAGATTATTTTAACACCAAGCGTATGTATGTAGGGGGAAACTGTGAAAGGTTTTAAAATGGAACAAAAAATTACTGAGTGTATTCAAAGGAAAATTGTTAGAGCACATCCTTCAAGGTTATCTGATTCAAGGGTTTTTGCCTTTGTATCATTTTCTTCAAGCTACTTACAATCCTGTAAGCTGTAGGTAACTGAAAGCAATGCAAATAATTCTTGCTTATAGTCACAGAAATAAAAGTCTGTCCAATAAAGAAATACTTGATTCCCCCAACCCACCCCATGGAAAAATCCAGTTTTGCATCTATTTGTAAATTTCTAGCCTATAAATGACACTGATTTTAAACTTTCCTCTGAATTGATTGTAGCATTTTACTGGTTCTCTCAATCAATAAAATATCTGGCATATGCTCATTTTACATTTATATATAGGTCATGATGTTTTACCTATTCTTTGTAAGTTATATTTTGACAAGTATAAATGAAATTTTATTACATATACAGGTAAAGTATAATAATTACAAACTACATTAGTCCTGCTTTCTGATTTGATATTCAACTATAAGCTTGAGAAGTATAATTAAAACTACAATATATCTACACACTCACCAGAATGGCTAAAAACAAACAAATAAAACAACCTGACAATATTGGATATTAGAAAAATGTGTTCGTTCTCATATATTCTTTGCAGGAATATAAAATAGCACAACCAATTTAGAAATAGGCAGTTTCTTATAAAAATAAATATGCATCTACCTAGTAACCTAGCAATGTCATTTTTAAGAATTTATTCAAGGGAAATGACATATAAAAAGATAAGATTGTTCATAGATGCTTTATTCATAATAGCAAAAAGCTGGAACATTCCAGATGTCCATCAATAGGAGACTGCATAAATTATGGCAATTCATACAGTGGAATTCTATTCAGCAATAAAAAAGGAATAATCTACTTATACAACAAGGATAAATCTAGAAACATTATGCTGAATGAAAGAAACCAGACACAAGAGTACGAACTGTATTAATTCCCGTTATATAATAAAAGTTTTAGATTGGAACTCGACCATAATGTATCCTTCAACCTGACCTGAAATTTTTCAATAGGAGAAATGCCTCAGCCTCTGTCTTCTAGATTGAGAATATTGTTTCAAAACGTGAAAATACATTGCACTTGCTTGGGTCTGACATGTGAGTACTCTGAAATAGAATAAGATTTGCTTACATTTGATGTTCATAAATAGCAATTGGTTTTGGCAAGTAAACTTGGAATCTCTAGTACCTGACTAGATTTATCTAGATATAAATAGAATCTCTAATGTGGTAACGTGTACTGTAATTTTTAAATAGGGCATATGAAGAAAAAAGAATGCAACTCAGCACAATTTTCTTTTGTATCCAAACTGCTCTTGGAGTTTGAATTTTAAAGTATTGAATGGGCAGATCAGAATGCACATGGAATTATTCCTGAAGTGAATGCTGGTTTCTAGAGGTGCAAAATCACCCTTTAAGTTTCTCTGGGCTTGAAGATAGTGGCATCCCAAGTACACATTTAAAATCCTCCCCTCCCTCAGGATACCCTATGGAATAAATCCCCACAAAATAAAACATCCAACACCCAAAGTAGGAAAAGCCTCAAACTAATAACATAAAGTTAAAACAATATTAGTCAGATGAAAATACAATTTGGAAAAAAATACTGGAAGAATTAGCCAGTGTTATGAACAATCTTGCTGCAAATGAGCACAATGTAGTGTGGTGGGTAAATGTGGAGTGAAGTCTAAAGGAGGCTTATAAAGGAGCTTGGCAGGGAGCAGGCTGAAAACTCTCTACCACTTTGGGTCCTTTCTTTCATCATAAGAGGAAATAAGACAATGTGAGAAATAATTAAAGAAACTACTTAGTTAAGTTGTTCCCCATTCCCTTCTCCCCTGTCCCTGAATCACAACCCTCTAAACGAAGAAAGATGAGATGTGAAAGGAAGTCACCTTTGCATTTATGGAACAGTAGTAATAGTGAAATGAAAATACATGGTGAAGTACAAAATGTCAGTATGCTTCAGGGAGTTGGTCTCACCCATTTTATCAAAAATGTAGCTGGTTTCCATGAAAGCAGTGGGAGGAAGCAGAAGATGTACCGCTCAAAGCTAATCACAGGTATTAATACTTAAGAAATTACAGAGAAAAATTTTCTGCCTGGACTGCTGCCCAGGATAACATATTCCCCCCCACCTTAACTTTAAATAAATGTAGCTCTCTAGCTCAAGTGCTAACATGAAACTATAAATGTTTCTTGACAACCAAAGAAGGTATAATCATACTATTACGAAAATGAAGTCATTTAATTTCAGAAACTGTTTATCAAATAATTTAATTTCAAAGAATCCTATTATCTGTGCAGGAATTTGTTTTTTTTTAAATCACTTACAACCAACCACAAGAAAAAACTAACTCTCAGACTCATCAAATATGGAAATAGAAGATAGTAGAACAACCAACATCTGCTGAATTCAAGAAAAAGATATGGTGCCTGAGTTCTATATCTGACTACATTTATCCATGTGCCAAAGCAACATAAGTACATTTTCAAAGTCTTTCTGCTATATTCTTTTTGATTCATACCATTACCACAGCCTGAAAAGTATGCTACTTATGTGCCCTTCTTCAAAAATTTTATCTGGATTGCAATCTGGCCAAGCAAAATGTGACATATGAAGCAAGTAAGATCTTATCAAATTGAATAAATGATCCACTAAAACAAACCTAGAAGTAATGACAACCCACAAGCAATAATCTCACCTAGCGACTATGTCCTGCTTTGTAGACACCATTTCCTACTAAAAGGAATCAGAGATCTTTGAGAAAACAGCTGACAACAAATCTGGGCAGGAAAAATACAAACATGTTAAATGTAGTTTTTCCAGAAAGCAAGGAAGTACCAACACCCCTCACCTCCCCAGTGGATTTATGTCAAAAGAACACAGAAGTCAGCTTGAAGAGGCTCCCACTGGCCAGTGACGGTTCAGGCCCTGTCTCCACAGACCGCGCCCTCTCACTGGAATCAGTGCAGAAGCAGTACACGTTTCCTGTCTTCTGCTTTCTATTCCATGTGCAACTGAAATGAGTGAAACGACAGTTGACTTTAAACCGTCCTTTCTTATTGGCGGTTTTAAACTGCAAAACCATAGAGCCCCGAGTCAAGGAAGTGCCCGCGCGAGGGACAGTAATAGAACTCCTGGGCCTGCCACATTCCTGGGCATTGGCATCCATTCTCCTGCTTGAGGCTGAGGAGGGGAAAAAACTGAGAGCTATTCTCTCAGGACTGCTTCGGTAAGGTCGCTTTTTTAACTCCCCTGCTGGTTGTGCCTGCATTCTTTTGGTCTTTTTCATAGAAGGGAGCATGACAAAGATTATTTAAGAATGATAAAGTGTGGGTGTTTGCTTTTTTGTTTGCTTGCTTTGTTTCTTTTTTACTAAATGCAGCCCCAAAGTCTGGAATGAATTGTTTGTTCTTAAACCTATTATCAATAAATTATATGCAAGTTTACAACATACTAGGTTGATTATTATTATTGGTGGTGGTGTTTACATATTCTGTTTTAGTGGAAATATTAGTACAAACACACACACACTAGGAGGAAGATTGTTGGGAAACAAGATACATGGATGATATTAATATATCACCCCACAGATAACAGGTCAAATGCAAAAGGGGGAAAACTCTTTAACAGTGGTGAGATTTGATAATCATCATCTTAACCAAATGATAAAATAGCATAATTAACAGTGGAACAACATGACATGTGTTTCTTCATGTGATGCAATATGAAGTACACAACACTAGCTATTATGTATTATGGCAAAAAAATGTTTTGCATAAATCCAATCAAGCTTATAAGCTTATTTCTAATTTACAGAAATGCTGAAGATAGAGATCCTAGCAAAACAAAACCTACCACAGGAAACAGGAATGGAGAAGAAAACTTAGAATGCAGGACCTTCTAAAATCCTAAGCATGAACCACAGACCTACAGCATCCCCTGGAAGCTTATTAGATTTGCACAATTTCAGACCCATTCTAGACTTACTGAATCAGAGTCTACATTTTAACAGATTCCTGGGTAATTCACTGTCTATTAAAATTTTAGGAGCACTGATCTACAAGAGACCCAACTGGGACTCTTTAAAAGTCAGTCTAAGGCCTAGATGGTGAATCCACCAAACATTTAAGGAAGGAATTATATCAAATCTCTACATGTCTTTCAGAAGATGGAAGCAGAAGGAATACTTCCTAACTCATTATTCTATGAGGACATCATTACCTTAATACCAAAACCAGACAAAGCTATTACAAGAAAACTACAGACCAATATCTCTCATGAACATAGATGCAAAAATCCTCAACAAAATATTAGCAAATCAAATTCAACAACATATAAGAAGAATTATTCACCATGACAAGTGGGATTTATCCCAGTATGCAAGGTTGGTTGAACATTCAAAAATCAATTAATATAATCCATCACATCAACAGGCTAAAAAAAAAATCACATGATCATATTAATAGATGCAGAAAAAGAATTTGACAAAATCCAATACCCATTCATGATAAAACTCTCAGTAACCTGGGAATAGAAGGGAACTTTCTCAACTTGATAAAGACTACCTACAAAAAACTACAGCTAACATCACACTTAAAGGTGAGAAATTCAAAGCATTCCCACTAAGATCAAACACAAGGCAAGGATATCCCCTTTCATCACTTCTTTTCAACAGTAATGGGAAGTCTTTGATAATACAATAAGGTAAGAAAAGGAAATGGAAGGTATACAGGTTGGGAAGGAAGACAAAACTGTTTATTCACAGAAGACATGATTATCTATGCAGAAAATCTGAAAGAATTGACAAAAAACTCCTAGAAGTAATAAGCAATTATAGCAAGGTTTCAAGAGATCCAGTTAATATATAAAAGTCAACTGCTTTCTTATATTGTCAGGAATGAACAAGTGGAATTTGAAATTTAAAACACAGTACTATTTATATCAGCACCTAAAAAAAGTGTACTTAGGTATAACTCTAACAAAATACTTAAATGATCTAGATGAGGAGAACTACAAAACTCTAATGAACAAATCAGAGTACTAAATAAATGGAGCAATATTCCACATTCATGGATAGGAAGACTCAATATTTTCAAGACGTCAATTCTTCCCAATTTCATGTATAGATTCAACGCAATCCCAGTCAAAACACCAGCAACTTACTTTGTGTAATTGGCAAGCCAATTATAAAGTTTTATGGAGAGGCAAAAGACCCAGAAGACCCGTTTCCTAAACAAAGAAAACGTTTCTCCCATAAAAGGAATTCTGGTGCTAGCTGTTAAATTATTATTGTTGTTGTTGTGACTACTACTACTACTACTATCTTATTGATTCCAAACTCAGAGCAAACAAGTTACATTTCTTCTCTCTTCTATTTTAGTTTACAGGCAAAGGTGAAGACTGGGACTAAAAAGATCAAACGCCATTTCAAATCAACAGTGCTCAACTTTAGCATTTGAAAGCCTGGCTTCAAATAAATACACAAAAATTCTTGACCACTCCTTCTTCCCTCAGTAAGTGTTATGCTTTTAAAGATACAAAAAGGAATTCATTTTCTAAGTCGTCAGAATTGTATAAAAGGGATGTACTTTTGACCTAAGAGTTTGTGTGCTTAGTATTTTTCCTAACTCAGAAAGAAAAGAAAAACATGAGATTTTTCTTATAAAAATATAAATAGTATCAAATTGTTGAATGGTCAGAAATTACCTAATTCAGATGTTCTCAACAGGTGTCGTATCATGCCCTAGACCTGGTGTACTATAAAATTCTGGGACTAACGGGGGGTATTGAAGCTGACACTTTATGAGGAGTCAAAGATGTTGGATTACCTAAAATCTATGGGTCCCTACCACCCAAGAAAGATTTATACTATATCTTTCTTAACCTTTGAATATTCAACCAGGCATTCATGAAGTAAAAAACATGTATATAAACATCCAAGCATAAAACCTAACCTAAACATTTAATGTAAACAAAAAGGCTTTTTTGCACAGAACAGTTGACCATTGAACAATACGTGTTTCACTCTGCTGGTGCATTTACATGTGTGTTTTGTTCAATAAATACATACAGTACTACATGATTCATGGTTGGTTGAATCTGTGGATGTGGAACCATGGATATGGAGGGCCAACTATGAGACTTGAGCATCTGAGAATTTTGGTATCCATAGTGGGACTGGAAGCAATCCCCCACAGATACTGAGGGACAACTGTATATGCTGAATTTTCCATCAATGTAATTACTGTGTAAATCACTAGAAGAATTTTACTTTATTTCATTCAAAATTTTACCAAGAGCATCATTTTGGAAAATCAGGTCACCAATGGAACACACCTGTATGCTATACAGATCTGCAATACAATATACCTAACTCATGTTGATTCTACGTATAGACAAGAACCAGATTTACTTATTTAAATATTTTAGTGTAGTCGAGCCCAAACATTTAAAACTTAAAATACAAATTTTTATTGTAAATTAATTTCCTTTTATTTTTCTTTAAAATTAGGGCAATATATCAATTTTATTTAAACCACATATACAGATAGTTTATATTTGCATAAATAATATTTCAAGATAGTGATAGGAGTACTACAAAATGTTTGCTATACAGAGTGGCAATAAGCCCATGACATGAAAAGACTAATGCAGACCATAGTCAGGCTTTCAGAAATTATATACTCATAGACTTTTAATGAGTTACTTCAGATGTTATTTTTTTTTCCAACTTTGCTTCTTTGTCACCATGGGCAAGCTGCTTAGGCAGTCTATGGCTCAGTTTCCTTATCTATAAGATAAGGATGATAATAGTACATACTTCATGGACTTATTGTAAATATAAATGTGTTAATATGTATAAAGCACTTAGAACTGACAAACACCAAATAAGAAGTAGATATTCCAATCATCATTATCATCATCATCATCATAATCACTATTAAATCGAGGAAGCAGACAAGAATAAAAAGTGTAAATTGCAATGACAGCTTTTTCAGGAAGGACTGAAGGGGATTTACCTAGGCAAGCATTATAGTTAGCTCATGAGGATATGATATTAAGTTGCTGACAATGATGGTGGAAATATATCAGGAGGAAGCAAGCTTCAGCTTACAGAGTATAGGAATAGACATGGAATCAGTATAGAGATGTCATGTAATTGAATGGAAACTTGAGCTTACAAAAATTGTTCCACACAAGGCATAGGGAATCTAAGGTCATGTCTAGAGGTATGAACAAAAGGGACATATACAGTATGTATTTCCACATAACTCTTTCTTTAATACAGATGAAAAAAGAATAAAAAGGATATCAAGGATATCCTTGAGTGAGAAATCATTATAGAAAACATAAAAACCTAAAAGGTATATGTTAAAATGGGAGGGGAAAGCCCCACCTAATAGCAGTATGTGTATATTAGCCATAGAAAATTACACTTGATGGTCAGTCATCTCTTTTCTTTCCAACCAGAAATTTACCTGAATCATTATTCCAAAATCAATTACTGATTATTTAAAATATATATGAGAAAAGACAAATGTACAAAACCATTAACATATATTGTTTTCTAAACTCAATGCTTCTGAAATACAAAACAATGATCATTACCTCCAAAAGTCAGTTTTTTTTAAACAAACTGATTTTTAAGTTGGTTTTTAACTCTTTTCACTCAGTTTTGTTTACAAATGTTACTAGATTTTTCAGTTTCTTCCCACATCAGAACTTTGTCTTTTTTTTTTTTTCGCTGTACGCGGGCCTCTCACCGCTGTGGCCCCTCCCGCCACGGAGCACAGGCTCCGGACGCGCAGGCTCAGAGGCCATGGCTCACGGGCACAGCCGCTCCACGGCACGCGGGATCTTCCCGGACCGGGGCACGAACCCATGTCGCCTGCATCGGCAGGCGGACCCTCAACCACTGCGCCACTAGGGAAGCCCAGAACTTTGTCTTTTTGACATGCTTATGTAGTACATAGTTATTTCTTGCAATTGATGTCAGCAACTATAGGAAGCTTCCTTAAGTCACAAGAATTCAATATGGTTGCTTCTTTGGAAATACTTGCTATTTGGGGTTACCTGCACTAAGGCTCATGTATTGAAAGGCAAAATATTAATGTGCAAAATATGGGATTTGAGAGCAGGATGACTAAGACTTAATAAGAAGGATTAATAAATGAAAGATTAATTAAAGAAGCACTTTTAGAACTTCTCATGAATTATCTAATCTTTATAATTACCCAGTGAGAAAATATTCCTATCGCCATTTTGATGAAGAAGAATATAAGACACAGAGAACTAGTATTCTGAGGATGACTCAGAATAAAATCTTAATGGAATGAGTTAATGTACTCCCAAAAGAATCCAACTATTTTTCATGTAATAACATATTCTATCTCTCTTAATTTTTTCACTCTATCTTTAGTTCATTGTCCCATACTCTTTGCCATTAATAAACTATGTTAGAGAAAAGTGGAAGGTCGGAGAAGTTGGAAAGAATAGGAGATAAATATACATGAAACCATAATCTATAGAGTTAGAAAGGTTCATAATTAGATTAATTTTCAAACTATCCTGTTTTCTGAAATATAATAAGATTTGCAAAATGTCTATTTAATGGGCTGTCACATTACTATTTGTAAAATCATATTTTATTCTAGGCTTAATTTTAAGTATAATCACTTTTTAAGTGTTTTACCTTTATCATGGTATTACTAGTATATAAGCTGATCAACTAAATTAATAATTAAACAGCATAATGTCTCAAATATAAAAATGTAACTAGTGGGTGCTAAATCAACATTTTTTGGTTATACATCCTTTTAAGGCAATGGGTTAATATTTATAATAGTTACTGACTATGAATAAAAGATCATTTACTAAAGAGATAAACAAACATAATAGGCATCCAACCAATTCACAAGGTGAGTAATTCACATATGCTTAAACCCTAAGCCACAGAATGAATCAGTTGTAAGTACCAGGAAGAGAGAATATGAATCCCAATTTCTGGCACCTGTTTTAAGCCATGCGAGGATATCCAGTTAGTAGTCCACTAACAATAATCTACAAGAATTTTCCATCCCATTTGTATAAAAAGAATGATTAAATTGAAACTGCTTTTCTATTATTGCTAAGGTTGAGTGATCTCTGGTAGTGTGAATATATACTAGCAGTTGTTTCTGTTTCTCATAAAGAGAAAGTGGTCAAAAGTTTAGTTTCCTAAACATTTAACTGCAGTGGCAATCTGGAACACAATTATATTTAAAATCAGTTTCAACTGCCAAACTGTTACTGAGATTATCTATCTATCTCTTTATCTCTCTCTATATATATATCTATAAAACAGAATTACTTCTTTCTTAGGTTTAATAACTCTTGCAAATTTGTTCATTAAAGATTTTAAAATATAAACATGTCAAAATTAATATGAATTCAGCCTCTGCTTCTAGTACAGAATTTCAAAACAAAAATGTATATTAAAATATATATTAGAGAAACAAAGAACTTTGTTTACTCTTACCCTAGAATCTAAATGAAATGTGGCAGAAAAACAATTAAATGAGTAAATTTAATCTTACTCTAACAAAGAGCAGGTATTCTTATGCCATATATCCTTTGAAATGGTACTTTTACTTTGGAGAAAACTTGAAAGAAGAGATTGACAGAGTAGCAGTTTTAGATAAAGTCCTTTTTACTCTCCAATACCATTTTTCTTTGATTTAATCTAGTTTTATTGCATGATGATATTTATATTAAATCAGGTTGCTATGGAAATAAAAGTGAGATCAAGCATTTACATGACATGACATTACCTGACTTATTTCCCCTTAATTTAATAGGACATAAATTGAATTCAAATGTAAGATGCTTAAGGAAATCGATCACTAGTTTTTATGGTTGGATTTCTGTATATGGCCCTTTTACTTGACAACAATAATAAATCAATGTCATAGTAAGACTAGTCTAAGAATCATTCCTATTATCCATTGTCCTTAATTAAGAAAGAATCTGTCAATGTATTTATTTATACATGACTGCTTTGCATATTGTGCTAAAAATCAAAGGATGTAATCAATAGATATATATTTTATCTTCATAGAGTTTACGATACAGTAAAGAAGACAAAATAAATGTATAGAAAAAATACAACTAGAGATAAAAAATTCAAACTAATAAAATAGATCATAAAATATGGAGGCAGGAAATCTAGCAGCTTGTGAGTAGGTGAGTTTGGAGAAGTTTAAAATATTTACACTTTTTAATAGTCTACTCTGAATATGCAACCGAGAATGTCAAAGTATAAACGATATTCAACATTATGTTTGGGTTTCTGAAAGTATTTAAAACAAGTAATGGTTAAAACAATGGAATTTCATATAGCATTTAATAACTGAATATTTTAAAATACTATATAACTGAGATGGTTAGGATACAGAACACTTTAGAAATTAATTCAACCACTGCATATTCCACAAAAATGTGAAGTCCAAAAAGTTTTTACTTGTGCCAAGATGACCAAGTTAGCTAGCAACAAAAATAAGAATACAAATTTAGTTCCTGATTTTAAGACCAGGAACTTACTGTATCTCCCTGGAATAGATTATGATGTCTACCGTAAAACCTCAAATTTGGAAGGTACCCAGGATACTATAAACGTTTGGGAATCAAGAATGCAAGCACTATTTCTATGAGCCTAATTCCTATAGAGTGAAAAAACTTGATTTGTTTTCAAAACCAGATGGAGATCTTATATTTGAAAGAAAAAAAAATGGAAGAAGAAAAAAAGAAGTTAGGCACATAACTGTGTATTAACTAAGTGGGGCCTAATTTTAGTGTTTTATGTACATCACATAAAGATCCACAAATTAAGGTAAAATGTGATTTGAAGTAGTATCTTCTATAAATAAGAGCTTTTCACACACACACAAAGAAGACTGAAATAGAAGCTTTTAAAAAAATTGGGAGTCCAGGAAGGTGCTGCTTTAGCTCTAACAAATTATGTACATATATATGTTTTGTTTTGTTTTTTCAGGTTTCATCTCGTAGGTCATTATATCACCACTACTTAAAACAAAAACAAAACAATAAAACACATGCAAAAAAACAAACAAACAAAAACCCACAAAAGGTAGACATACTAGTTATCAGAGAAGATGATATATGAAAAATTGGAAGAAATTCAAAGCAGATGAATTTTGAATTATATTCCATAATTGAATTAATTAGTTTCAAGGTTAATAATTCCTTCAACATTACTTCTAAGATTCTTTAGTACTTCATCATTTAAATCCTTAAGTTTACTCTAATGAACTTCACTTACCATTAAATTTAAATATGCTGTATGTGAGATGTGTATAGATATTTTCATCCTGTGCTTCAGCCTCTTATATAGAAAATTTCTATGTGGTTACATCTTTAACACTTTTCTGACCTCAATATCACATATACATTGCTTCTTAATTAACACCTTTAAGACTTGCTGGGTGAAGTAATGTATTACCTAGTAGAATTCTGGTGAGAGTTAACACGCCAAGACTTTTCCCATCTCCGTGCCATTTTTAAGCTCATTTCCTTCACTGGGGAAGGAACTCCAATAATCCTCCTGCTTGCTTCATTCAGGTCTCTGCTTAAATTTTCACTAATCTGAGTTTCATTCCTTAACAATTCTATCTAAACTAATACCTGCCTCCAGTTTACGTCTTCCTCCCTCTCCTTAACCTACTTAACCTTTCTTCATAAAACATATTACCACCTGAAATACTATATATTTGTTAGTTTATCACCTTACTTTTGGTTTACACTTACTGGAACAGAAGCTCTACAAGAGCAGGGAATTTATCTTATTCACTTCTTTATCCTTAGTACCTAGAAAAGGCACGACATAGAGTAGAAGTGATAGGTATTTGATAAATCAATAAAATATATAATTTTTTACTAAATTCCTCAAAATTATTAGTGATAAAATATCACTATGTGAATGTGATAATTTGCTAAACACTAATCTCTTGAACCACGTTTTAGAAACAGGCCAGGCTATGTGCTATGCACTACTTATTTGATTCCCACAACATTCTGTGAATTTTTCATACATGAGAAAAATAAGATTCAGAGATGTTAGGCCACCAGCAGAGCTAACATAACCAGTAAATGGCAGAACCTGGATTGAATCTGGCTTATCTAATTTGGAATCCCAAGCTCTTCTTGCTACATAGTTCGTGTAATAATTAAAAGCATCAGCTTGCTTTTATTTTTCCATTTCTGGACGTAAGTGAAATGATTAATTCTGGGTATCCATAGTGGTCATAGAGTTATGATTAAAGATATAATAGGAAACTTTATCACACTTTAAAGATTTTTTTTTTTTTCTGTCTCAGAGAAACAACAAATTCTAGCCTTTTCCCTCTAAGGAGTGATGAAAGGATCTATCAACAGTCACAGAAATGTAAAATGCTAGGGTTAATTATTGCTCTGGACACTCCAAAATCTAATGTGAAGATACTTTTATGAAGATAATCTGTTTCAAAATATATCTTAGAAGCCTCTCTATATTCAAACCATTGCACTCTGGCCCTTTAATTACAAGACAGATCAGGAAGAAAAAATTAAATGAACAAAATGACAAACTGATGTTAAAATTTATTCTTGAACTCACTCATTATAAGGTTTGTGTCTGTGCCCTAAAACATCTGCTAAGCCTTACAACAACGTTGATTTTACTAAGTAGATAGCACTATTTACTGTCAGAACATAGCAGGTGTGGTAAGAGAAGTATCAATTTTATTAAACAGGATTTACAGCAATGAAACCAATGTGTTTGGATACTTTAAGTATATCTTACAAGGCAAACAAAGGTGACTGATGTCAGTTTGTTCATTGTCCACTCTAGGTGAGCATGTAATGGCACATGCAGAAAGCTGACACTTCCATTTGTTTTCCTAAGTCATCTGAAACTTCTGTATTTTCTTTCACATACTTTTGTAAAATAAATAAAGAATTAGGCAGAATTATTAAATCAACTTTAGAAGATGTAAACTTTACTGTTTAATTAATCTCTCCTTATTTTAATACAATTCTACATAATGAGAAAAACGTATAAATAATTAACCAAAGGAATTTGCACTTTATTCTTGGTAAAGTCTCTTTCAGCTTAAATTAGAAGTATAACAAAAGTCCTTCAATGTATTACCTTTCTTTTGATTCACTTTGGAATCTAATTCACACCTTTTTTTACTTCTTATATTTTTTTTCAAAAGTCTCTGACCTGGTTTTGCCACCTTCAGATTTTTTTGCCTTTCAGCCCAAACAATGCATGTGGTCAGATTAATAACCCTAAAACATAACTCTAATCCTGTCACTCTTCTACTGATAATTCTTCAATGATAGCCGTATCCTAAAATAAAATTCAAATTCCACAGCTTGGCATTCATAAGCCTCTGTTTGGTCTGAAACTGCCCTATCAGTAATAACTTCTACTTCCTCCCCTCTCTATGCCTATTCCTCTATCTGACTGGACCCCCCCAACCTTTCAAGACTATCTTCATATTTATTTTTCCTACAATGCCTTAATTTATGATTAGATTCAAAGACAACTTGTACATAGTTAGAAGTGGTCTCTCATTTCTTTCCTCAAAACTCTGTTTTGATGGTAATAAAAAAAGAGTGAAATATTTGAAAAAAATATTTAGGAAGTAAAATTGTCAGGAACTAGATTGATTAGAAAAGGTAAGAGTTTGGGATAACTTCCAGGTTTCTAACTAATTTAATTTGGTAATACTATTAACTGGCAACATATGGAATACAAAGAAAACCACAGGGTGGAGGAGGGTGGAGGTGGGTCACAGACAGAGATGGAGCTCAATATGAGGTAGGACAGATTTGACGAATCCACAGGACACAGGAGTAGTGGGCAGTTGGCATTATTTTTAGCTCCAGAACAGGCCATACTTAGAAAGTTAGGGCTGGATCATTTAGCATGATTGTAGGGTAAACCCTGAGAGGGAATGAGATCACTCAAAGGAAGAATATATAGAGAGGAAAGAATTAAAGACTCATGGAAGACCCTAAATGTCATTAGAGCAAAATGAGAAACTCATGAAAGAGACTAAGAATAAATACTAGTAAGGAAAGAATGTCAAGGAAGATAAGGAAGCAGAAAACAAAACGAAAGATAAGGAACAATAAGTCATTCATTAGGCAATATAGCTTAGATTTATACCAAGATAAAAAACCAGAAAGTGTTTATTAAATTTGTCCATAAAGAGACCATCAGTGTCTTTTTCAAGAGAAGCTTCTGTGGAGTGATGTTATCAAGGCATAGTGCCACTAGAAGTGATTGGTACCTGGGAAGTGAACACCAGGGGTTTGCACTACTCTTTCAAAGAGCTCAGTTAAGAAGGAAAGGATATAGGATGTAACTAAAAAGAGATGGGCAGATTGTTATTTATTAAAAGATATGAAGATATTGGAGAGAAAAAGAAATATATATGACTAATGTAAACCTATATTTGTTTTTAAAATTGTGTGTGTGTATATGTATAATACACACATATACATATATGTAATTGTATATTCATATTTTATGGGTGCACATTTATACATGTGTATGCTCAGATACATAGATCCATCTTTTGTTATTGTATAGAAACAGTCCAGAAAGATGCACAACAAATTGTTAAGATTTGTAATCTATGGAGCTAGAGACTGGAGGAAATTCTGGTGGGATCTTTATAAATTCTCCCTTTTTTTCTTGTTTCCTATCATTGTAATAAAAATAAACTAAAAGTTTAGCAAGAATAAGATAAGCCTTTTAGGTTAAAAAAGAGGACAAACACCTTAGGAATTTTGAACACATAAAGAAATCTAGACCTTAGTCCAGGGAGCTCTGCATTTAGTGAAGTGAGTTCCTAACACCTGTTTCATTTTATTTTTAAAAAAATATTTTATTTATTTATTTATTTGGCTGTGCTGGGTCTTACTCGTGGCACGCAGAATCTTCACTTCAGCATGTGGGATCTAGTTCCCTGACCAAGGATCGAACCCAGCCTCCCTGCATTGGGAGCACAGAGTCTTAACTGCTGGACCACCAGGGAAGTCCCAACACCTGTTTTAAAAAATAATGCTCCGTGGTGATACGTGGCCAGGGAAAGAGAAAGAACTACTGCTCATCAAAACAAATGGACACTGATCCAGAAAGAAGGAATCACTTTAACGCAATAACTATGCAGCACATTTGGATTCATGGGGTAAAATCAGTTTTGTTTTTTTTTTTGCAGTACGCAGGCCTCTCACTGTTGTGGCCTCTCCCGTTGCGGAGCACAGGCTCCGGACACACAGGCTCAGCGGCCATGGCTCACGGGCCTAGCCACTCCACGTCATGTGGGATCTTCCCAGACTGGGTCATGAACCGGTGTCCCCTGCATCGGCAGGCGGGCTCTCAACCACTGCACCACCAGGGAAGCCCAGTTTTATTTTTACTATAATTATCTTAATGACCTATGGTGAAATGAATCATAAAGATGGCCATCATTCACTGAAAGAATGAATGAAAGGAGGATGGTACAAGTAATAATTTCTTAATACTTATTATCACCATGCGTTTAGGCATCACATTTCATTTGGTATTAGTAGCTATGGATAAATAGCAAGAAAGAAAGATCTACTAGGATAACTCTGAAGAAGAACATGCCTGACATTTTAGAGTACAAAGTAGTAATGTTAATGTTGTAATTCAGGGCCCATGAGAATCTATTCATTTGTACCATTTAGCTCCTGTTTTCTTTTTTTAACATCTTTATTGGAGTATAATTGCTTTACAATGGTGTGTTAGTTTCTGCTTTTTAACAGTGAATCAGGTATACATATACATATATCCCTATATCTCCTCCCTCTTGCATCTCCCTCCCATACTCCCTATCCCACCCCTCTAGGTGGTCACAAAGCACCAGCTGATCTCCCTGTGCTATGCAGCTTCTTCCCACTAGCTATCTATTTTACATTTGGTAGTGTATATATGTCCATGCCACTCTCTCACTTCGTCCCAGCTTACCCTTCTCCCTCCCTGTGTCCTCAAGTCCATTCTCTACATCTGCGTCTTTATTCCTGTCCTGCCCCTAGGTTCTTCAGAACCATTTTTTTTTGATTCCACATACATGCATTAATATGCACATGTATTAACACATTTTTGTTTTTCTCTTTCTGACTTCACTCTGTATGACAGACTCTAGGTCCATCCACCTAACTACAAATAACTCAATTTTGTTTCTTTTTATGGCTGAGTAATATTCCATTGTGTATATGTGCCACATCTTCTTTACCCATTCATCTGTCGATGAACACTTAGGTTGCTTCCATGTCCTGGCTATTGTAAATTGAGCTGCAATGAAAATTGTGGTACATGACTCTTCTTGAATTATGGCTTTTTCAGGGTGTATGCCCAGTAGTGGGATTGCTGGGTCGTATGGTAGTTCTATTTTTAGTTTTTTAAGGAACCTCCATGCTGTTCTCCATAGTGGCTGTATCAATTTACATTCCCACCAACAGTGCAAGAGGGTTCCCTTTTCTACACACCCTCTCCAGCATTTATTGTTTGTAGATTTTCTGATGATGGCCATTCTGGTGTGAGGTGATACCTCATTGTAGTTTTGATTTGCATTTCTCTAATGATTAGTGATGTTGAGCATCCTTTCACGTATTTGTTGGTCAGCTGTATATCTTCTTTGGAGAAATGTCTATTTAGGTCTTCTGCCCATTTTTGGATTGGGTTGTTTTTTTGGTATTGATTAGCTCCTTTTTTAAAATGAATTTAACTAGCATTATATTTTTAAAAGAATATGTAACAGACTACTTGAGATTTTAATTTCTTTTTTTAACAGTTTAATGTTACTAGCATAGACCTTTCTTCATCTTTAACTTTTTGTCCATTGCTATATCTGGATGGACCTAATTTACCTTCATTCTACTTTTTACACATAAACCAGGCTACCTTTACATTTGAGATGATGACATAGTCAATGTAATGGTCATATCCTTAGAAAGGATTTGTGATTTTAAGCATTATTCTTCTTATAAGAAATTATTCAAAAATAGATTCAATATTTAAGAGTAAAAAAGAACTTTCAAAATGTAAAAATTCCTCACAGTTCAGTTTGCAATCTTGGTTTTAGATTTCAGTTCTCCATGAATAATATATTAAAGTCCCTTGAGCTATATATAAGAAAGAGCAATATATCAAAGACATAAATATGAATAGTGTAAAATACAAACTAATGAAAATTGTAAGCAAAATCACATTTGGAGTTAATAAAGACCAAGAGCAAGTCTTTATTCAGTGTTAACAAAAAAAAGCAAAGAAAATGTCAGCCCCACTGATCCCTGGATGAATACATTCAACATATTGCTGACTCTCTTATACACTCTAGTAATTCTGCTATCCTTATATACTAATTAGCAGTAATTATCTAATTGTAGTTCATAGAAGTCTTAAAAATGATAATGTTAAATACTGGGATGTCATTAGCCCTTTTTCAACGTATTTATTGCACCTTTTATAGCTAGACACGAAAGAGGTAAGGAAAGGTTTTTAAATGTTTTTAAATTTTCAAAAATTTCAAGAATACTGATATCATCTTTAACTGAAATTCTTCCTATTCATTCCTTCAAAATACTGGATTTTTCCCAGGCCTTATTAAAACGGTAGGTGATTTTCAATGGGGAATATACCACATTATCAATTTTTATCTATATTTATTATAAATAACATATACATATATAACTAAATAACAGTTTTACTTTCCACTAATTCAAATTACTAGTTCCTTTTCTTAAAAAGAATGCAGAAATTATATTTCCACACTGACTTAACACACAAGTAGTTTGCTTAGTTTTTACTCATCAAAATCACTAACTGGAATTATTATTCCTTCTTGGATCTGTCTTCCCTGAATCTATCTTTCTACGAGACACCCGACCTCACCTCTGTATTTTAAAATCTTGGCTGAAGACAGAAAAGATACCCTTGAAACATAAAAGCCATTTTAGAGGCAGCAGGAGTTTGGACATTATTGAAGGTCATACTGTCACTGAAATGAGCTTCTACTTCCTTTTAAAAATGATATTCAATGTCTTGAATATGACTATTTTTTATACTACAAAGTAAGAAAGCACCCACATTTCCATGTTCTGACTCCTGCTATTCTAATTTAATTGATAGAGAGAGAGGGGGAAATTAAGATTTTTTTCTTATCTGATTCAGCCCCAATCACTTTCCATGTTAATAAGCCTAGACTAGAAAATATGTGTGTGTTTGTATGTGGGTGTGTTTGTGTATTCCTTTATGTTATTATAGAATGGTCAGACTCATGAGAAGCACTTGCTGTCATGTTTTTGATGACTGTATTCAAATAATGGATGACAGGGCTTAATGAAAACATTCTTGATATAATAGCAACCCCAGCTGTCACTGCTTTAGGGCAAGAGTCCTGTAGGGGTAGAAACCTAGTGATCGGTAGATACCACAAAGGAGATTAGATTTAGGAGAGATCAATAGAACAATTCTGTTCCACAAATTTTATTATTATCTTTCTACCAGCTGAGCTGAAATGTAGGATCTGATTGATTCATTATATTACTGTGTCCTCAAACGTATGTCACTAGACAGAGTGTGTAATGCATATAGAGGGCCTTAACCTTAATCACTATAACCACCTAAGTAAATTCCATATATATTATTGTTTTCTTTAACATCAAGGTTTATTCTGTGTAAAACTGTCACTTGTGTTACAATTCCTTTACGGTTTAATTCATATCAAAAAGGAGATAGTAAATAGTAGCCACTCAGCTTTTTAATTTTACCAGTGAAGTCGCACTTCTGAAAAAGAATTGGATAGTGTTGATTATTGTGAAAGCTAGAGTGTATATGAGTCTTTATCAAGTTGCAAGATTTTCCTCTATTCCTAGTTTACTGAATTTTAAATATTCTTAGTATGATTTAGAATACAGTCCCTTATCAGATGTGTCTTTTGCAAACATTTTCTCCCAATCTGTGCTTGTCTCCTCATTTTCTTTACATTGTCTTTTGTAGAGAAGTTTTTAATTTTCATAAAATTCAGTTCATCACTTATTTCTTTCATGGACCATGTCTTTGGTGTTGTATCTAAAAAGTCATTGCCACACCCAATGTCATCTATTTTTTTTCTTATATTATTTTCTAGGAATGTTATAGCTTTGTATTTTACTCTAAGTCTGTGATTCATTTGAGATATTAAAAGATTTTAGTTACTGATTCATTGTTACTAACTCAATGATATTCCTATCACCGTTTTAGTCATTTCAGGACACTCATAAATGACCCTAACATAAAATGATAAAGCATAATTTTTCTTCTCTTGCAGTGATCTTGTCTTCACACATATCTCATATGTCCATTCTCTATCATCATACAAAAAAGTTTGTCATTGCTAATAACTGTGACACCACTAAAATCTCAGTTTCAAGCATCTCAAATCACCACTTCTTTTCTTTTCAGCTGATATCCAATACCTCCATATCAGGACTATTTCGACCCTACTGGGACCCATAAACTATTGACCACTTTTTCAGTGTCTCTTAAAGACTTAAGGAAACTTTTTTCATATATCCTAAAATATCAGGGCTTCCCTGGTGGCGCAGTGGTTGGGAGTCCACCTGCCGATGCAGGGCACACGGGTTCGTGCCCCGGTCCAAGAAGATACCACATGCCGCGGAGCGATTGGGCCCGTGAGCCATGACCGCTGAGCCTGCGCGTCCGGAGCCTGTGCTCTGCAACGGGAGAGGCCACAACAGTGAGAGGCCCGCATACCGCAAAAAAAAAAAAAATATATATATATATATATATATATATATATATATATATGTATATATCCTAAAATATCTTGCATCTTTCTTGGTTCATTTTAAGTACCTGACTAAATGAAAAACATTATTAATTCTAACTTTATTTTCCCAGCTTATTTACCTTTGCAGCTGAATGTGGACAGACAACCAAAACCATGCTGATTGGCCCATTAACTTTGCCTACTGAGAAAAAAAAAAAAAAATCCCTTCTACCACCCCTTAAGCTAGGATCCTATTTTTTTTTTTTTTGCGGTACGTGGGCCTCTCACTGTTGTGGCCTCTCCTGTTGCGGAGCACAGGCTCTGGACGCGCAGGCTCAGCAGCCATGGCTCACGGGCCTAGCCGCTCCATGGCATATGGGATCTTCCCGGACCAGGGCACGAACCCGTGTCCCCTGCGTCGGCAGGCTGACTCTCAACCACTGCGCCACCAGGGAAGCCCTAGGATCCTATTTATCTACTTCTCTTATATGAAAAATTCTCAGAAGAGTTATTAATCATCACTGTCTTAATTTTTTACATTCCTTTTTGAATCTCCAATCAGGTTTTTGCAACATCCCTATTCTCCCCTCTCCCACACAAGTAGACACCACCCCCACCACACCCACTGTAAACATCTCTAATGGTTCAATGACCTACAGGGTGCTAAATCCAATGGTAAAGCCTCAGTCTTCCTCTTTCAGAATAAAATCCTTACAAAATAGCCTAAAACTGGCTACTTTAATCTGGTTTATTATAAATTTTCTAATCTCATTGTCTATTACTCCTACTACTCTTCAGCCAGCCTTCTTACTGTTCTTTAAATCCATCAAGCATTCTCCCACACCAGAACATTTGCACTTGATGTCCCTCTGCCCCCAGCATTTCTCCTCTTATCTTCTTCCCCCAAGAGGCTGTGCCAATTTGCTTTTCAACAAGCTATGTCGTTGGATAAACAAAACTTCTTACTTTTCATGTAGCCACATTTGCAGTCCTTTCACCTATAATTAGGATTTTAGTTTCCTGTATATAAAGTCTTTCTCTGCCCCAAGGTTATAAAGATTCCCTCATGCTTTATCTTCTAAAATCTCTATTATTTCACATTTAGTTTTACAAGCCATCTTGATTTAATTGTGGTATCAGGTATGAGTTAGGGTCAAGTTTTCATCAACTTGAATTTCTAATTGTCCCAGTATCATTTACTGGAAATATGATTTTTTCTAGTATTCTTCATTTCCACCTTTGATATTAGCTAATAATCCTAATATGCATGGTTCCACTTCTGAATACTCCACAGTTCTCAAAATCTGCAATATTCATTTTAGACTGGAAAATTATTTGTTTCGAGAGAATTGTGTGTGAATTTTAGGATGTTTAGCAGCATCTCTGGCCTTTACCCATTAGATCCCAGCCAATCTACCCACTCTTCCTCCCATCCTCCAACCCAGACATTCAAAATGTTTTCACACATTGCAAAATGTCTCCTAGAGGGTCAAAACTGCGCCTAGTTGAGAACCACTGCTTCCTGATGTTTATGTTTTTTACCTTGGCCAAATCAATTCTGTCATAATAACTGTCAATTTATAATAAATTTTGCTATCTAGTAGAGCCAAGGTTCTCATCCTGTTCTTCAAGTGTGTCTTGACAATTCTTGCCATGTTGAATTTCATGTACTTTTTAACATCAAACATCATATAACACAAACATATTTTAAATTGTGCTAAATATACAAAATAATTTGGGATAAAGGCATCTGTAAACAACATTAAGTCTGTCAAATCATGAATATTGTATATTCTTTTATTTACCTAATTCTTATACAGTTCCCTTTAGTACTCATCCATAAGTTTATGGATAAAAGTCTTGTAAATTTTTGTTATATTTATTTCTAATATTTGGTATTTAAATGTTACTTTTAATTTTGTTTTCAAAACATTTGTGGCTGGAATATAACAATGTAACTTTTTTATATTGGCATTGTGCTCAGTAACATGCTAAACTCTCTTATTGATTCTAAAAAAGTCAGCTGGGGATAGCTTTTTAAATGTTCTAAATACACAATTGTGTTGTCCACAATTGAGTTTATTCCTTACTCTTCATTTTTTATACATTTGTTCATTTTTTTTCTTTGTCAGACTATACTGGCTAAGGCACTATAGTGCAGCATGAACTAGAAATGGTGATCGTTTCTCAGTCTCAAACTTTTTCAAACTTCATTATTAAGTATTATGTGTATTGTCAACTCATTAGATCAAAGAAGTGTCACTCTACTCCTAATATACTAAAAACTGATTATCATAAATTGATATTAAATTTGATTATGATTTTTTTCTTCAACCATTGAGATAATCATATAATTTTCTCTTTTAGATTGTTAATGTGGTTAAGCACAATGATAATCTAAGTTATTTAATTAAGGAAGAACAATTTACATCAGATAAAATGTTCAAATATTAAGTGGGCAATTTGATGAATTTTAATACATGTATACACCCCTGAAACTAATGTCCCAATCAAGATACACTTGCAGTACCTAGGAAAGTTCTTAATTCCCCACTTTTGGTCAACCACCAGCTCCCTCTTCCTTAGGCAACTACTGTTCTGACTTCTATAACCGTAGATTTGCCTATACTTGCATGCCAGATAGAATTTTATAATATGCTATTTTTGAGATTATCTATCTTGTTTGTATCGGTAGTTTGTTCTTTTTTGTTGCTGAGAAGTATTCTATTTTATGAATATACCACAATTTGCTAACTTTTTTGTCTTTTGATGGATACTTGGCATGTTTCAGTTTGGGACTATTAGAATTAATTAAGGTTGCTATGAACATTCAGGTGCAAGTCTTTGTGGACAGATGCTTTGTTGTTTTTGTCTCTTGGGAAGTACCTATGAGTAGAAATGCTGGGTCATGCAGTATTATGTTGAACTGTACAAGAAACTAAGTTTTCTAAATATAATAGTATTATTTTACAGTACGTTTTGCAATATATGAGAGTTGCAGTCCCTCCACATCCTTGCCAATATTTGCAGTTGTCATTTTTTAATCTTAGACAATCTAGTAGGTATGAAGTCATATCTTTTGTTGATTTTAATTTTCATTCTCTGGATAACTAATGATGCTGAACTTTTCATGTGTGTATTGGCCATTGGAATATATATATATATATATATATATATATATATATATATATATATCTTTTGAGAACTGTCAGTGTCTTTGGTCATTTTAAAATTGAGTTGTTTTTCTCTATATGACTGATTTGTAGGTACACTTCATACATTCTAAACTCAAGTCCTTTCAGAATTATATATATTGCAACACTTTTCTCTCAACCTGGGACTTGTTATTTCACTTTTTGAATAGTGTATATTTATGAGAAGTTAAGTTAATTTTGATGAAGTCCAAATAATCCAAATTTCCTTTTATGTTTCATAATTTGTGTATCCTCTCAATAAATATTTTATAAATCCTAGATTATACAGATATTCTTTTGGGCTTTAAACCTTTAGCCTCTACTTTTTTTTTTCTGGAGGGACTTTTTTTTTAATTTAATTTTATTTATTTTTTTATATAGCAGATTCTTATTAGTCATCAATTTTATACACATCAGTGTATACATGTCAATCCCAATTGCCCAATTCATCACACCACCATCCCCACCCCCTGTGGCTTTCCCCCACTGGTGTCCATATGTTTGTTCTCTACATCTGTGTCTCAACTTCTGCCCTGCAAACTGGTTCATCTGTACCATTTTTCTAGGTTCCACATGTATCTGTTAATATACGACAGTTGTTTTTCTCTTTCTGGCTTACTTCACTCTGTATGACAGTCTCTAAATCCATCCACATCTCAACAAATGACCCAATTTCGTTCCTTTTATGCCTGAGTAATATTCCATTGTATATATGTACCATATCTTCTTTATCCATTCGTCTGTCAATGGGCATTTAGGTTGCCTCCATGATCTGGCTATTGTAAAGAGTGCTGCAATGAACATTAGGGTGCATGTGTCTTTTTGAATTATGGTCTCCTCTGGGTATATGCCCAGTAGTGGGATTGCTGGGTCATATGGTAGCTCTATTTTTAGTTTTTTAAGGAACCTCCATACTGTTCTCCATAATGGCTGTACGAATTTACATTCCCACTAACGGTGTAGGCAGGTCTCCATTAACAAACTGAAGAATGAAAACCATATGATCATCTCAATAGATGCAGAAAAAGCTTTTGATAAAATTCAACATATATATATGATAAAAATGCTCCAGAAAGTGGGCACAGAGGGAACACACCTCAACATAATGAAGGCCATATATAACAAACCTACAGCTAACATCATACTCAATGGTGAAAAGCTGAAAACATTCCATCTAAGATAAGGAACAAGACAAGAAGGCCCATTCTTGCCACTTTTATTCAACACAGTTTTGAAGTCATAGCCACAGAAACAAGAAAAGAAAAGGAAATAAAAGGAATCCAAATTGGAAAGGAAGAAGTTAAACTGTCACTGTTTGCAAATGACATGACACCGTACATAAAAAATCCTAAAGATGCCACCAGAAAATTACTAGATCTCATCAATGAATTTGGTAAAGCTGCAGAATACAAAATACACAGAAATCTGCTGCATTTCTATACACCAACAGTGAAATATCAAAAAGAGAAATTAAGGAGACAATCCCATTTACCATCACATCAAAAGGAATAAAATACCTAGAAATAAACCTATCTAAGGAGGCAAAATACCTGTACTCCAAAAACAATAAGATGAAAGAAATTGAAGACCACACAAACATAGGGAAAGATATACCATCTTCTTGGATTGGAAGAATCAATATTGTTAAAATGACCATACTATGCAAGGCAATCTACAGATTCAATGAAATTCCTTTCAAATTACCTATGCTATTTTTCACAGAACAGGAACAAAAAAAATTTAAACTTGTATGGAAACAAAAAAGATCCCAAAAAAGCCAAAACAATCTTGAGAAAGAAAAACAGAGCTGGAAGAATCTTGCTCCCTTACTTAAGACTATACTACAAAGCTACAGTAATCAAAACAGTATGATACTGCCACAAAAACAGACACATAGAAAAATGGAAGAGGATAGAGAGCCCAGAAATAAACCCATCCACTTACGGTCAATTAATCTGTGACAAAGAATGCAAGAATATACAACAGAGAAAAGACATCCTCTTCAATAAGTGGTGCTGGGAAATCTGGACAACTACATGTAAAAACATGAAATTTAGAACATTCTCTAACACCATATACAAAAATAAACTCAAAATGGATTAGAGCTCTAAGTGTAAGACTGGATACTATAAAACTCCTAGAGGAAAACATAGGCAGAACACTCTATGACATAAATCACAGCAAGGTCCTTTTTGACCCACCTCCTAGAGAAATGGAAATAAAAACAAAAATAAACAAATGGGACCTAATGAAACTTCAAAGCTTTTGCACAGCAAAGGAAACCATAAACAAGACCAAAAGACAACCCTCAGAATGGGAGAAAATATTTGCAAATGAAGCAACTGACAAAGGATCAATCTCCAAAATTTATAAGCAGCTCATGCAGCTCAATAACAACAACAAAAAACCCAATCCCAAAATGGGCAGAAGACCTAAACAGACATTTCTCCAAAGAAGATATACAGACTGCCAACAAACACATGAAAGAATGCTCAACATCATTAATCATTAGAGAAATGCAAATCAAAACTACAATGAGATATCATCTCACACCGGTCAGAATGGCCATCATCAAAAAATCTAGAAACAATAAATGCTGGAGAGGGTGTGGAGAAAAGGGAACACTCTTGCACTGCTGTTGGGAATGTGAATTGGTTCAGCCACTATGGAGAACAGTATGGAGGTTCCTTAAAAAACTACAAATACAACTACCATATGACCCAGCAATCCCACTACTGGGCAGGTACCCTGAGAAAACCAAAATTCAAAAAGAGTCATGTACCAAAATGTTCATTGCAGCTCTATTTACAATAGCCCAGAGATGGAAACAACCTAAGAGCCCATCATCGGATGAATGGATAAAGAAGATGTGGCACATATATACAATGGAATATTACTCAGCCATAAGAAGAAACGAAATTGAGCTATTTGTAATGAGGTAGATAGACCTAGAGTCTATCATACAGAGTGAAGTAAGTCAGAAAGAGAAAGACAAATACCGTATGTTAACACATATATATGGAATTTAAGAAAAAAAAGTGTCATGAAGAACCTAGGGGTAAGACAGGAATAAAGACACAGACCTACTGGAGAACGGACTTGAGGATACGGGGAGGGGGAAGGGTGAGCTGTGACAAAGCGAGAGAGAGGCATGGACATATATACACTACCAAACGTAAGGTAGATAGCTAGTGGGAAGCAGCCGCATAGCACATGGATATCACCTTGGTGCTTCGTGACCGCCTGGAGGGGTGGGATAGGGAGCGTGGGAGGGAGGTATACGCAAGAGGGAAGAGATATGGGAACATATGTATATGTATAACTGATTCACTCTGTTATAAAGCAGAAACTAACACACCATTGTAAAGCAATTATACCCCAATAAAGATGTTAAAAAATAAATAAAATAAAATGTTCCACTAAAAATAAAAAAAATAATTGGAACAGTTCAGTCATGGCTTTCTTTTGTTGAGAATATATATTTTATACATTTACTTTTACCATGATAATTGAAAGGGCATACTTTGTTTTTGAGGCAGCTGTATAAAATATTGCACAAGTCTTCATTTAGGTAATTAAGAGGGACCTTAATAAAGTGCCCTTAGAAGTGGTATTAAAATTTATTCTCTCACAGAGTTTTCTTTTTCCATCTAGCTCAGATACCTGTGGCATTTGTTAACTAAAGTTACTTAAATTTTTATGAATCTCTTCTCTTCAATTTATCTTATTCTTATCAGAACATTATGAAATATTACACTCTATTGTAAATCCTTGAAAATAGAAGATTAATACACCATTAAAAATTCCAGTGAAAATTAAAATTCCTAACTGAACCTCCTTGTCTTTAACTGTGCCCCCCCCAAAAAAATAACAATTGTTTGAAAATTTTTTCTAACAAACATCATCAATAGTTAACCAAGTTTACTCAAAATGTTGAATGAGGGGCTTCCCTGGTGGAGCAGTGGTTGAGAGTCCGCCTGCCGATGCAGGGGACACAGGTTCGTGCCTGGGTCCGGGAAGGTCCCACATGCCGTGGAGCAGCTGGGCCCATGAGCCATGGCCACTGAGCCTGCACGTCCAGAGCCTGTTGCTCCGCAATGGGAGAGGCCACAACAGTGAGAGGCCCGTGTACCGCCAAAAAAAAAAAAAAATG